>NC_090348.1:45138336-45478485 GCF_035084215.1 Heptranchias perlo | reverse complement strand
CTAAGTCCAAGTCATTAATACATATCAAGCAGTGCTCCTAGTACTGACCCCTGGGGAACACCACTGCATACATTCCTCCAGTCCGAAAAACAACCGTTCACTACTATTGTTTCCTGCTATTTAACTAATTTCATATCCATGCTGCCACTGCCCTTTTTATTCCATGGGCTTCAACTTTGCTGACAAGCCTTTTATGTGGCACTTTATCAAATGCCTTTTGGAAGTCCATTTACACCACATCAACCCTCTGTTACCTCTTCAAAAAAAATCAATCAATCAAGTTAGTTAAACACAGTTTGCCTTTAACAAATCCGTGCTGGCTTTCCTTAATTAACCCACACTTGTCCAAATGACTTAATTTTGTCCCGGATTATCATTTCTAAAAGTTTCCCCACCACCGAGGTTAAACTGACTAGCCTGTAATTACTGAGTTTATCCTTACACCTTTTTTGAACAAGGGTGTAACATTTGCAATTCTCCAGTCCCCTGGCACCATCCTTGTATCTAGGATGCTAAGATTATGGCCAGTACCTCCACAATTTCCACCCTTACTTTCCTCAGCAACCTTGGATGCATCCCATCCGTACCGGCTGACTTATCTACTTTAAGTACAGCCCGCCTTCAGGAGTCACTTTTCTGGGATGGGGAATGGTTGGAGTAGATTAGAGGTACTCAGTGCTATATTTAGTGCTAGATGGGTAGTACAGAGGCAGCTTTAGTCTGCATCTAACTGTACTATCTATACCTGACCTAGGAATGCTCAATGCTAACATTTGGTCTCCAAACTGTAAAGTGTTTAGGTCCCCAGCACTAATGTCTCACACTTGATGAGCACGAAAAAAATAGTCTCTCTCCGCCACTTCATTTTCTTTACAAACTGTCCAACCAAGAGGGTGGGAAACAGCCTCCGCTAAAGCCACTTTCAAACCTCCTGCTAGGAAGTGTACTTCAGTGAGACTGTGTAAAACACACTCCTATTTTGCAAGGGTGGAGGGGAAGGAAGGTAGGAGAAGAAAAGAAAGGGGAATGGGGAGGAATGAGAAAGAAAAGAAGCGGCATTTCAGAGATCTAGTTTCGCAGGTGCCAGTCCTTATCCTGCCACCCTCTGGCTCAGTGCGCTAGTACATCTTCTGCACCATTCTCCATGTCTGTTCATTAAATACGATGAAGCACGTCAGTATCCATTCATTCACCTGCACTGAAAATAGCAATCCTGTGCAATTGAGACCACAATTAAACCTGGAGGCAGACCAGACAACATTATTTAGAAGTAGCTGCCGGGATATATTTTACAAGTTTATGAAAATATCCAAATTAAAAAGGTAAATTCACAGGATGGAACACACCAACTCAAAAGAAAACAAGTCCAATTTTTTTGGCATAATCTTGAACATGACCACAGACACTGATTTAGCTGGTACAGATGCTGATCATGATGTGGGGAACAAAGGGATAACACCAGTAAAATTCTCACACCTGGGGAGTAATAGGACAACACAGAAAGCATAGATCTTGTGAAAAGGATGCATAACAGAATATGCATCGCTGGGAAGCCTGCGCCAGAGAACATGCATCTAACACATGGTCCTGGAAAACAGTATAAGATATAGATATGCAATATTATATAAGGCGGTAGATTTTCCTGGTCTTACCAAGATGCTTTATCCATAACCTTCCAATTCAGCCACTGTCCCTTTAGATTGGAAAATTGCAAATGTAATTCCATTATGAGAGAAAGAGAGAGAAGGAAATTCTAGGCCTGTTCATCTAGAACATCTGTTGTGGGGCAGTTATTAGAATCTATAATTAAGGACAGAGTGACTGAGCACTTAGAGAAATTTGAGCTGATTAGAGACAGCCAACATGGATTTGTAAAGGGTAGGTCATGTCTAACAAACATAATTGAATTTTTTGAGGAAGTAACTAAAGTAGTTGACATGGGGATGGCTATGGATGTAGTTTGTATGTACTTCCAGAAGGCATTTAATATAATTCCATATAAGAGCTAAAGTCAAAAGCTCATGGAATTGAAAGCAAGTTATTGACATGGTTAGGAGATTGGTTAGGTGGTAGAAGCCAGAGAGCAGGGATAATGGATATGTATTCAAATTGGAAGGCAGTGACTGGTGGTGTCCCACGAGGATCTGTGCTGGAGCCTCAACTATTCACAATATTTATTCATGACTTAGATAACATAATAGAGAGCCATATGTCCAAGTTTGCCAATGACACAAAGACTGGTGGCATAGCAAGCAATTAGACAGGTGCATAAAATTACAAAGAGACATTGATAGATTAAGTGAGTGGGCAAAACAGTAGCAGACAGATTTCAATGTAGGTAAGTGAGATCACACATTGTGGACCAAAAAAAGGATGGATCGAGTACTTAAACAATATATTGGCCTTGGAAGGAGTGCAGCATAGATTCACCAGAATGTACAGTGGTGCTCCCCAGGGGTCGGTGCTGGGACCACTGCTTTTCTTGATATATATTAATGACTTGGACTTGGGTGTACAGGGCACAATTTCAAAATTTGCAAATGATACAAAACTTGGAAGGGTAGTAAACAGTGAGCAGGATAGTGATAGACTTCAGGAGGATAGACAGGCTGGTGGCATGGGCGGACACATGGCAGATGAAATTTAACGCAGAAAAATGCAAAGTTATACATTTCCGTAGGAAGAACAAGGAGAGGCAATATAAACTAGACAGCACAACTCGAAAAGGGGTACAGGAACAGAGATCTGGGGGCATATGTGCACAAATCGTTGAAGGTGGCAGGACAGGTTGAGAAAGCAGTTAAAAAAGCATTCAGGATCCTGGGCTTTATAAATAAAGGCACAGAGTACAAAAGTATGGAAATCATGAACCACCTTTATAAAACACTGGTTCGGCCATAACTGGAGTATTGTGTCCCGTTGTGGGCACCACACTTTAGGAAAGATGTGAAGGGTGCAGAAGAGATTTACTAGAATGATTCCAGGGATGAGGGACTTTAGTTACATGGATAGACTGGAGAAACTGGGGTTGTTCTCCTTGGAACAGACGGTTGCGAGGAGATTTGATAGAGGTATTCAAAATCAATGAAGTGTCTAGGCAGAGTAGGTAGAGAACCTGTTTCCATTGGCAGAAGGGTCAAGAACCAGAGGACATAGATTTAAGATGACTGGCAAAAGAACCAAAGGTGACATGAGGAAAAACATTTTTTTAAACACAGCAAGTGGTTAGGATCTGGAATGCACTGCCCGAGGAGGTGGTGGAGACAGATTCAAACATGGCCTTCAAGAGGGAAGTGGGTAAGTACCTGAAAGGAAAAAATTTGCAGGGCGACAGGGATAGGGCAGGGGAGTGGGACTAGCTGAATTGCTCTTGCATAGAGCCGGCACAGACTCGGTGGGCCGAATGGCCTCCTTCTGAGCTGTAACCTCTCTCTGATTCTATGAGGCCAGATATGTATTGTTAAGTGGCTTTATTTTACTGTCTGCTAGGTGAACATAGAGTAACCATTTCAACAAATTGCACCTCATTGTAACTTAATTTCAAGAAAATATGCTACACTATCCCTGTTAGTGGGCTAAGTAAAACTTTTTCTTTTAGTGAACACTGTCACTGACTCAGATCGTAGGCTTGCTCCAAGTCTGAATACAAGGAGAGGAGCAGGAGTAGGCCATCCGGCCCCTTGAGCCTGCTCCGCCATTCAAGATCATGGCTGATCTTCCACCTCAATGCCATTTTCCTGCACCATCCCCATACCCCTTGATGCCTTTAATATCTACAAATCTATCGATCTCTGTTTTGAATGTACTCAATGACTGAGCCTCCACAGCCCTCTGGGGTAGTGAATTCTAAAGATCACCACCCTCAGAAGAAATTTCTCTTCATCTCGGTCCTAAATGGTCTACCGTTTATTCTGAGACTGTGATCCCTGGTTCTAGACTCTCCAGCCAGGGGAAACATCCTCCCTGCATCTACCCTGTAAGAATTCTGTATGTTTCATAGAATCATAGAAGTTTACAACATGGAAACAGGCCCTTCGGCCCAACATGTCCATGTCGCCCAGTTTATACCACTAAGCTAGTCCCAATTGCCTGCACTTGGCCCATATCCCTCTATACCCATCTTACCCATGTAACTGTCCAAATGCTTTTTAAAAGACAAAATTGTACCCGCCTCTACTACGGACTCTGGCAGCTCGTTCCAGACACTCACCACCCTTTGAGTGAAAAAATTGCCCCTCTGGACCCTTTTGTATCTCTCCCCTCTCACCTTAAATCTATGCCCCCTCGTTATAGACTCCCCTACCTTTGGGAAAAGATTTTGACTATCTACCTTATCTATGCCCCTCATTATTTTATAGACTTCTATAAGATCACCCCTTAACCTCCTACTCTCCAGGGAAAAAAGTCTCAGCCTATCCAACCTCTCCCTATAAGTCAAACCATCAAGTCCCGGTAGCATCCTAGTAAATCTTTTCTGCACTCTTTCTAGTTTAATAATATCCTTTCTATAGTAGGGTGACCAGAACTGTACACAGTATTCCAAGTGTGGCCTTACTAATGTCTTGTACAACTTCAACAAGACATCCCAACTCCTGTATTCAATGTTCTGACCAATGAAACCAAGCATGCCGAATGCCTTCTTCACCACCCTATCCACCTGTGACTCCACTTTCAAGGAGCTATGAACCTGTACTCCTAGATCTCTTTGTTCTATAACTCTCCCCAAAGCCCTACCATTAATGGAGTAGGTCCTGGCCCGATTCGATCTACCTAAAATGCATCACCTCACATTTATTAAATTAAACTCCACTGGCCCAATTTATCAAGATCCCGTTGCAATCCTAGATAACCTTCTTCACTGTCCACAATGCCACCAATCTTGGTGTCATCTGCAAACTTACGAACCATTCCTCCTAAATTCTCATCCAAATCATTAATATAAATAACAAATAACAGCGGACCCAGCACAAATCCCTGAGGCACACCGCTGGTCACAGGCCTCCAGTCTGAAAAACAACCCTCTACAACCACCCTCTGTCTTCTGTCGTCAATCCAATTTTGTATCCAATTGGCTACCTCACCTTGGATCCCGTGAGATTTAACCTTATGTAACAACCTACCATGCGGTACCTTGTCAAAGGCTTTGCTAAAGTCCATGTAGACCACGTCTACTGCACAGCCCTCATCTATCTTCTTGGTTACCCCTTCAAAAAACTCAATCAAATTCGTGAGACATGATTTTCCTCTCACAAAACCATGCTGACTGTTCCTAATCAGACCCTGCCTCTCCAAATGCCTGTAGATCCTGTCCCTCAGAATACCCTCTAACAACTTACCCACTACAGATGTCAGGCTCACCGGTCTGTAGTTCCCAGGCTTTTCCCTGCCGACCTTCTTAAACAAAGGCACAACATTTGCTACCCTCGAATCTTCAGGCACCTTACCTGTAGCTGTCGATGATTCAAATATCTCTGCTCGGGGACCCGCAATTTCCTCCCTAACCTCCCATAACGTCCTGGGATACATTTCATCAGGTCCCGGAGACTTATCTACCTTGATGCGCGTTAAGACTTCCAGCACCTCCCTCTCTGTAATATGTACACTCCTCAAGACATCACTATTTATTTCCCCCAAGTTCCCTAACATCCATGCCTTTCTCAACCGTAAATACCGATGTGAAATATTCATTCAGAATCTCACCCATCTCTTGTGGTTCCGCACATAGATGACCTTGTTGATCCAATGAGATCCTTGTTTCAAATGAGATCATCTCTCATTCTTCTAAACTCAGGCCTACAGGCCTAGTCTACTCAATCTCTCCTTATACGACAATCCCGCCATCCCAGGAATCATTCTGGTGAACAGTCGTTGCACTCCCACTATGGCAAGTATATCCTCTCTTAGGTAAGGAGACCAAAATTGTACACAATACTCCAGGTGCGGTCTCACCAAGACCCTATATAAATTGCAGTAAGACATCTTTACTCCTGTACTCAAATCCTCTTGTAATAAAGGCCAACATACCATGTGCCTTCCTAATTGCTTGCTGCACCTGCATGTTAGCTTTCAGTGACTCATGTACGAGGACATCCAGGTCCCTTTGTACATCCACATTTCCCAATATCTTATCATTTAAAAAATACTCTGCATTTCTGTTTTTCCTACCAAAGTGGATAACTTCACATTTTTCCACATTATATTCCATCTGCCATGTTCTTGCCCACTCACTGAGCCTGTCTATATCCCCTTGAAGCCTCTTTGCATCCTCCTCACAACTCTCATCCCCACCTAGTTTTGTGTCATCAGCAAACTTGGAAATATTACATTTGGTACCCTCATCCAAATTGCTGATATAGATTGGGGCCCAAGTACCCATCCCTGTGGTACCCCACTAGTCACAGTCTGCCAACCTGAAAAAGACCTGCTTATTCCTACTCTGTTTTCTGTCTGTTAACCAATTCTCAATCCATGCCAGGATATTACCCCCAATTCCATGTGCTCTAACTTTGTTCACCAACCTCCTGTGTGGGACCTTATCCAAATACACCACGTCCACTGGTTCCCCCTTATCTATTCTACTAGTTACATCCTCAAAGAACTCGAATAGGTTTGTCAAACATGATTTCCCTTTCATAAATCCATGTTGACTCTGCAGGAACCATTACAGAATCTATAGAATTTTGGAAGATGACAACCAATGCATCCACTATCTCTATAGCCCCCCACCCCACCACCCCCATGCCACCTCTTTCAAAACCCTGGGATGTAGATCATGGATCTGGTCAGCTCTCAAGATAGTCCTTTACCTGTCCCTCTTGAGACATCACCAACTGACCCTGAACCAGTGTTTCTGTTGTTTTGTTCCCTTTCTGTATTGGAAGTCAAGGGCTCAACCTCTGATCCTTCCTAGCTTTCTGGGTCCTTAAGACAGCCCAGGTGAGCTGCCAGTCAACTGACTAACACTTATTGGAAGTGTCTAAAATGTGGTAACGATTCTTCTATTGACCCTGACTGTTATGGATAGTAATTTCAATGGTTTATTTTAATGAGGCCCCATTGAGACACCTGGTCCCCCTATTGCTTAAACTCTCAAATAATTTTTTTTGGTTTGGGGGGGGGGGGGGGCGCATGAGAAATGTACCTTTGCAAATTAACCTGTAAAATATGAGTGAGACTTCATATTAAAACGTGTAGCTTAAATCAAAAATCCATCCTTAGCAAAGAACCAACAATCCTTAATCATAGATGGAGATGTATTGTGCCCCTCCTGCCTGTGCTTTATATTTACAAAACAAAAGCTTCAGCAGGACTGCACTACTGAGATGCCCCTTACAGAGACTAGATGGATTATTTAATTCTTGTGTATCCTTACTAATATCATTTTCATACCTCATTTAACAAAGCGAGTTATGCAGTTAGCAGGGGTATTCATTTAACAGATGTGGAGTGAGTTAGTGAACTGGTCTCAATGGTACAAAAATCAGTGGGTGATTGTTAAATTATTTCAGGCGAGTGCCCATGAAATAGAGCTGAAATACCTCCCGTGTCACTAACATTGTGGTGTACATTCTCTTCAACTCTACATGGGCAGGGTTTTGCCGTTTGAGATGTGGAGATTTATAATTCTGATTCCATTGAGCAGAAAGTCCTCCACAGTCCACTCCCAATTCAATGTTGCTTAATTTATATTATCTAATAATTCATTGTTTCTAACTCCAAATTCTCTTTGCTCTGTGATTTACATTGCTTCAAATTATTTTAAATTTAAAATTCTTTGCACTAACAAAAATTATCAGGAGAATGTTTCTCTGACCAATCCTCATTAGACCAGTTAGCATTGGTGTGCCGGTGTCTCTGGGGATGTGGGATGGGAATGGATTGGAGCTTGGCTAGGTACCAACACTCTGTTGGTGGGGTAATCTGTACCCTCGGCATCAACTTTTTTTCTTCCACCAAACTCCTGGATCATTGGAGTCTGCTCTGCTTGGCCAGTTCTTCATGCTTCCCATTCTACATACCTATCCCCCATAGCAGTTCTCACACTCCTTGCCTTGCAAATGTCTTTTTATTTGATTTCTTTCATCATGTCTCCTTTAGTCTCCTGCGCAGATCAGTTTTGCCATTTTACAGGTCAGTCTATTTCTTTTCCAGTGTGTGCAGTCATTGTGTTTTTTCACCCCCCCCCCCCCCCACCCCCACCAGTTCTGTTCCTTTTTAAATGCGTTCATCTGTAATATCTTCCAGTCGTGAGGAAGGGTTCTACACCCGAAACATTGACTGATGTGTTCTCTTGACAAATGCTGCCTGGCCTGCTGAGCATCTTCAGTGCTTTCGGTTTCAGTTTCAGCATCTTAAGTGTTTTGATTTTTGTTTTATAAGATGAATTCTCATGAAAAAGTAAAACTGTTAATTTGCTGCAAAGTCAAATGCTTATGATCTACATGTCCAGTTCCACCCTTGAGCTTTTCCTGATGCTTTATTTTCTGTGAAGTTCTACGGGCAATGTGTAAATAAAAGGTTCAAAGTTGCTTACATACCACAGCTTGAATGGTTCTGAACCAAACAGAACCTTTCAAGAAGCTTTTTATTGTTTTTAGTATTGATGCCTGTTAAGGTGTAAGAGGCCATAGAGGGGGGGAATAATTAGCAGACCAATGTGGCAATGCACATGGTGAGTCTGCTGATTTGCTGTTGTACTTTTAAAATTCGTTCTCTGGATGTGGGCGTTGCTGGCAAGGCCAGCATTTGCTGCCCATCCCTAGTTGCCTTGAGAAGGTGGCGATGGGCCTATAACATTAGGGGTATTATGCATAACATCAGGGCCACTTACGTAGTGATTGAATATCGGAAATTCCATTTTTGTTGCATGATATTTTGTGATTTTTGCCAGTGCTGCGAAGATTGAATTCCACTGCTCTGCCCATTATTCTGTTAAAATGTTCTTTATACTATATATATTCCTTTGTGTGCATTTAATTTTTATTCCTTACCATTTTAAAGCCGAGGATACACAAGATAGTATGCAAGATATACCAGTTGGAGGTGGGTATCTGGTAATTAGCATTTCTGGTGAGGGGAAGGGGTTTAGCTGCATTTGGGAAGGGTTGGAAGCACCCTGAGCTTTACTAACATGTGGGCTGTGGATGAGTTCTGGAATTTGTGATATGGGACAACTTTGGAGGGGCATCCTGAGATTTGGTAGAACTGGGAGCTGGAATTTAGGCATTGGCTCACTGCTGGGTTCTTGGACTGTTCAGTGAGAAGAACAGGAGGACATGGGCCTGATATAGCCTGTGGAGAGGGAGAAGGGGTGGATCTGGCAACACTGGTTTGTAGCTTTCTGAAAGATCTCTGTAAACATTCAATTCAGTGTTTTTGCAACTGGTTCCCAGTCTTTAACTGCAGGGTGGATCCACTTTGGTGTGGTTGGCCCAGGTGGTAGATGCAGGGAGGGATCTGGCTAGGGCCTTGTTGAATTTCACGTGATCGGAGAAGAGACCTGACCAGGGTTGCCAACTCTGATTGGGTATATTTTGGGAGATTTCATCACATGATAAATATTGGCCAGGACACAGGGAGAACTCCCCAGCCCTCCTTCAAATGGTGCCATGGGATCTTTAACGTGCACCCGTGGGGGCAGACGGGGCCTCAGTTTAACGTCTCATTCATCGGCAGCCCATTAGCCCCAGGTACAGGACCAGGAAAATCTACCCTTTGAAGTCCCTTGTACAGCCTGCAATTTTCTGTGTTGCACATATTTCCTGTAACAAATTCCCTGTCACATTTTGTTGATAAACCCCTACTGTTACAAGACAGTATATTGTGACTTACCATGAGCAGCACCATAGGAGACTGGCTAGTAATCTATTAAAAAATTTTCTTCCAGTGTTGCATCTCCTGTTTGAGTCACATACTTTACATCACAATTTCGTCACCTCTTGATGTCAAGCACAGGTAGTACCTGGTAGCACTTCAACTGTTAGGCATGTATACTTATTCCCAATATCTGTTATTGCTGCTGCTCCTCCAAAGTCTGCATTTCAACTCCAATTCTCCAGCTGTTAGCTGTGGCTCGCTGGATAGCATTCTAACCTTTGAGTCAGACATTTGTGGGTTCAAATCCCCACTCTAGGACCTGAGCACATAATCTCAGCTGACACTACAGTGCAGTACTGAGGGAGCACTGCACTGTCGAAGCTGCCATCTTTTGGACTTCATGTTAGAGGTGGTTAACTCACCAAGTGATTGGAGCATCTTCAGTCATGAATCCAGATCATTTCTTCAAATCCAATTTTTAAATTTTGCTTTTTCTGTAAGTCTACAAGCCTCAGCCATAGATCTCAAATCATTCAACAAGTCAATATACCCAAAAACATCAGAAAATCAAGAATTTAGTAATTTTAGTTCTTGAAATTCTATCAAAATATTGCTCAAAAGCAATTAGATTTCCAACCTGTCAGATTTGGCAAATAACTGATCACGTGAACTATTAACCTAAAATTCAGAGGGGTGTGGGGGATGTTATTCCTCAGGAACAGGAATTCTATGAGTGAAATATGGCTCAGCACATCAAATTAAACCTGGATCAGATAGGTGCTCAGTTATTAAGAACATAAAAGTCAAAAAGCCATTCACTCTCTTATTCCAACTCTCCCAGCTCAGCATACAAATGCATCTCTAACAACCCTAATGCCTTTAATTTCACTGTCTTCCCCGGTAAGGTCATTCCAAATGTTCATCCTGTACATGACTGTACAGTCAAATTTTCAACAGACAGTTTCAGGAAGAATTTCACTCATACCAGTTATACACTTTTTGGAATCAACTGCACATTAAAGGTTTGATTTTAACACTCTGGTAATTAAGTGCAACCAACAATTTCTTTTTTGGGACATTTCCTACCATAATAGGGTTAAACAGACAGCGGTAACGAGTTGTGCAAATATAATTGTCGTAATCGCTAGACTTAGATATAACCCTTGTTTCCAACTCCAACAAGCAAGATAATGAATACACAACAACCTGTAATGGGAGAAGGATCCTTTTCACTCAAGACTTTATTCCAACGATGTTCACCTCAACTGCAATTAGAAATCTATTCCCTTCCTTCAGTGAAAAACCAGTAATTTCCCGCAACTTATTTTCCGCCAAAGTGTCATTGGTGAAGGTAATACCCAGTTAACAAGGCATCAGTGCACTACTGCACAAGATTTTGAATGCAGAGACCCCCATTGCTGAGGATTTCAGAACACAATGGGGAGGGGGGTAGCAGCTCTCTTGCCCCATAGCACCCAGATGATCTGGTGAGGCCTCTGTCCATACTACTCTTGCCTGGGCTTGTGCCACCAGTAGTGAGAGCAGTTTGGGAATGTGAGCCCTCCTGTGATGGGTAGCTTATTCTGCCCTTCCAGATAACCGAATATGCCCACTAGTCAGCAAAAACCATCTGAGGAATGCCGATTGGAAGCAAACATAAAATATAAGCCTATAGCAAAGAAGACCAATCAGCCCATCATATCTATGCTGTTAGAGCAATATAAAATTAATCCCACTGACCAGTTCTCCCCACATAGTATATTCATTTTAGGGACATCATTCTGCCCAGTATAAGGGCTAGGAGGGGATGCTCAGCAAACAATAGCCTCCTGGATTGCTGAGTATTCCGAACACATTAGCTTTGTAGGACATGAGTTACATTAGGACTTTGTAGGACAAGGGTTACAATGACCCCCTAGTTAACTTGAATTCTGCTATGGATAGGGAAGGGGAGAAGAAAGAAAGTGGCAGCCAGGGCTCCTATTCCTAAATGGCTATCCAGTAACACCTGCTAAAAAGGATACATAAGGAAACAAGCTCAGCTGCAATGCACCCCTACCCAAACACCCACCACCCCGCCAAAAAAAAACAAGTGCACACCTACTTAAGACACCATATGAAGAATGGCCATTTGGCAAAGTGCTGGGGAGCTATTGACACTGATGGAACAAAGCAAGTATCAGTACCTTCAGAGTAGAGGACAGGGGAGAAAACCCCCATTTCTAATGCTGTTATAATTTGAGTTTTGTTAAATACACAAGTCACATTCCCTAGTTGTAAATTGTTGATTAAATACCCAAACTTTGCATGATCATCCTTCTGTGTAGAATTGATACAGCAACATTTGCTGATCAGCAAAAACAACAAATGAACAAAACCATGCTCATTAAATTAGAAGTGCAGGTATATATTTTTATATATAAAGCTAGGGCACAAATAATTAGCCATCAAAGTCTTTCTGGGCTGGTTTATGGCACATCTGGTGAGAACGGAGTCTTGTAGTTTCTGCCAGGTATCTATTATTACATCTATAAACTATTGGAATCCCTCAATTAGACTCACACCAAACATCCATTATTTTGCACCTTAATTGGGCACAAGGCAATCTTGCTGATGTCGAGACTCCCAATGTAAGGGATCCCCTGGACAAATACAAAAAAAGGTTTCAAATAACATACAGCAGTGCATTATCTTAACCTCAAGAATGCAAAACTTTAATTAGGTACTAAATTTTAGCCACCCTTGGGGCTGGTTTAAAGATGAAATTTTAGTGCCATGTTCAATAAAATTTCCTATTGATAAAGTGCCTGCCTGTGGCACATTTACTTCTCTATCCTCTCCTTCCCAATACGCTGCTGGCGCCTTTTTGCTGAAATCCTGCCTTTGGGTCAATATTGCAAGACTCGAGTGGAACAAACAGAAAAATTTCACTTGGATTTTCACTGAGAACAGGACGTGACCAGAGTTCTCAGCCAGCACAGTTGCAAAATGAGTGACAACTTTAGAATCAGCAACTTGGCGCAATAAAAGGATGTCAATCTCTTGTCGATTCAGTGGAGTCACTCACCGGCTGGCTGAGCCTGTGTTTGATGTTAGTTGATCGTTTCTCCTGCAACTTTGACCTAAATGTCAAAGGGAGGGAAAGCAGGCCATCGATTAAAGCCAGATTCTCTCTACCAAGTAGCATATAGAAGCAGACGAGTGGGACAACGGAACCATTAAAGTGATAGTAACTTGTGAAAATACATACAGAAGTCACCATCCACAGCCATTCTATGCATTTACCTTGCTAATCTGCTCCTAGTCCCACCACCACCCACCCCCCACCCCAAAACCAGGAACAATGCTTAACTAGTTGTGAAGAGCATAAGTAACCAGACAAATTTCCCTCCAATTTTTCATTCTTTCCTATGGCACACCATTTGGCACCTCCCCACAGCTGAGGTCATTGAAGCATTCAACATATTGTGATAAGGTAAAGCTAGATTCCTACTTCAAACCAAGCAGAACGAGGGGACATCAAGAGGAACCAGTTAAATATTAATTTAGGACAGGTATCAGAAAGTGATGAATATTAGAATAATTTATCAAGTAAAAGAAACATTGAAGTTATTCAAAATACAAACACCACGAAGCCTCAATTATCCTTACTCTCATTATTGGTTTGACATCTTATCTGCAAAAATGTTTGCAGGGGTTAGAAGACCAGCAGAGTACAGTGTTGGAAGCAGTAGTGTCATTATATGCAAGAGCTTTATCCTAACTGCTTCCCATGTACCTTTGCTGGTGCTCAAGTCCTTTTCTTCCAGTATTCACTCCCAACTGACGGCACGCCCTCCAATCCCTGTTGCCCAGGGCTCTCCTTAGGTTCTCTTATTAAATCGCTTGTCAGCTTAATAGGTCAACAAAAGATGTGAGAAGAAACAGAATGAAAGTGATCTGTATATTCTTTCACTCATCCTGAAGAGCTCTTGCCTTGTTCGTGTCATTTCAAATTCCCATCATGCACAGGGATAACGGCACCACCATTACGTCAGATAATCAAGATGATGTGATGGGACAGTTAACTCACTAAGGGATGAATGTCAACTGGTTGTATAGCCTTCTCTCATGCCGTTTTTTTTTTAAGGCAAACGCCTCAGTACATGGGGCAAGGTGGGAAGGGAAGTAACTGTGGGTTCAAACCTACCTCCAATAGGTTGTACCTATACATATTAAGCATTCAAATTGTTTTCTTCCCCCCCCCCCCCCCACCAGAAGCACCGTCGGAAACAGAAGCAACCTCCATAAGCTTGAGATCATCCAAAATTCTGCTGCCCCTTTTCTAACTTGCACCAAGTCCAGTTCACCCATCACCCCTGTGCGCGCCGACCTACACTGGCTCCCGGTCTATCAACACCTCAATTTTAAAATTCTTATCCTAGTGTTAAAATCCCTCCCTGGCCTCGCCCCTTCCTATCTCTAACTTCCTCCAGCTGTACAAACCTCCGAGAACTCTGTATTCCTCCAACTCTGGCGTCTCCACTACCTTCGCCCCATTGTTGGTGGCCATGCCTTCAGCTATCTAGGCCCCAGCTTCGGAATTCCCTCCCCAAACCTCTTTGCCTCTCTACACCTCTCCTCCTTTAAGACAATGCTTAAAATTTACCTTTGTCCAAACTTTTGTTCACCTGTCCCAATATCTCCTCCTTTGGCTCAATGTCAATTTTTGTCTTGCTTATTTTCCTGTGAAGCGCCTAGGGACATTATACTACATTAAAGGCGCTATATAAATGCAAGTTGTTGTTGCTGCTTGTGACCCACAACTTTAGTGATCAAAGAGGCAGTGGTGTGAAATCAAAGTAACAAACTCAGTAGAAATTACTTTGCTCTTATTGACAACTGCTCCGATCTCATGGGATCTCAGTCATGAAAGAAAACATCACTAAAATCTTTAGAATTTAAAAAAATATAAATACTGTAAATGAATCACAATATTGAGCTAGCAGATTAAGATAAAAAACCTGCAGCTTGTTCTAGCCCACTGCACTCCTACATTCCTATTACTGCTTCATTAAGTCAATACTTGTACTTCAATTCCAATTACACATTTTAAATGACATTTGAATTTTCATGTCACGTCCAACATCATTATCACTTCCCATCAAAGCATATTTTATAACTTTAAAAATTGCAATAGCCATCTTACCTGGCCTCTGCAGCAAGTAGTTCATCGTAGTGAGAAGATCGCTGATCATCATCTTGCCGATAACGGATCACTGTGGCGAGACCTTTACTCACTAGAGCTTCTGCGATATTACTGCAAAAAACAGGGAAAGAGTTACTCACAATACTTACATTTCTGAGGGAAACCGTTTTAAGTACAAATCAAGATAATGTGTCCAGGGACCGAATTATTGCTAGGTTAGTTTAACTGTTCAGGCCCAGGGATTCTGTATGTTCAAGCATATGAGGTGTTACCTATACAGCGAACAGAAAACGTGTGCTACATGAAAACTTTTCTACATGTTAACCAAGACACTAACCCCGCAAGTGACAGTCAAAAGCAAATTACATTCTGTTCTCAAGTTAAAACACATTCACAAATACATTGTGGCATCCCCATTAGGTTTGTCTCCCAATCAATAAAAGTCAATCCCTTTGCTCAGGGAAGAAAGTGATTAACAGGTGACCACACCGACGTACATTAATAAGCAGTGAATGAACTGTAATGATGTGCTGACAATTTTATTGGAGAGTAATGTCAGGTCATAGAAAAACAACCAAAATTGAATAATGAAGGTTGCTGTGCAAGATGGAGATCCTAAAGTTTTTCTCAATAAAATTGTGGGGAAAGGAGGCGGGGATAAGCAGCATGAAACCATACAGAAACACCCCATAGGAGATAAAATGAAGTTGGGCACAACAGAGAAAACTGTCCGTAAAGGATGAGCTACTAAATTACCTTTTCTCATTCCGTGTTTTATAATCTGATGAGCGTAATCACTTGTCAAATATCATCTTTCAGGAACAGAATAATTCTTTTGCTCCCTTCCATGTAGTGATTCTCTCACACACAATATTTGTTGCATTACAGAACACACCACATTGGTGTTTGCTCTCAAAATCACATGCTTGTTCCTTAAATTATTTTCCATGATGCACGTGCTCAGTTCCCGGAGTAAAATCTGGAGAATGAGGGAACACTACGCACTGACCTTCAGACCTTTGCAGAATTGTGCATGAATTCCCATTCTAAACCTCTTTCTCCTCCTATACGACGCTCCTTAAAACTTCTTTGACCAAGCTTTTGGTCACCTATCCTAATATCTGTGGTTCGGTGTCAAATTTTGTTTGATAATGCTCCTGTCAAGCACCATGGGACGTTTTACTACGTTAAAGGCGCTGTATAAATGCAAGTTATTGTTTGTTTGGAGAGGTGGGATGGGGAGGAGAAAATGGAGAAAGTAATGTTGCTAGTCACTTCCATTGCAAAGCTTAAAAATAAAGCCTGGTTTTCTGTACAAATATACAAATTGAAAGTTATACATTGAGTCCTACTGAAACAAGAGCCTCCTCTCCATTTTTCTTCAATATGGGGTTGCAACATCGACAATTTTATACTGCAGCCAAAAATAGCTTGACTACGGATCTCAAGATTTAGTATCTTACGTCACTTTGACTCAGTGGTAACACTCAACTCAGACAGTTGTGGGTTCAAGCCCCACTCCAGCACTTGAGTGTACATAATCTAGGCAGACATTCCACTTCAGTACTGAGGGAGTCCTACACTGTCTGAGGTGCCGTTTTTCAAATGGGAGATTAAACTGAAGCAAGGTACTGGCTCAGTCTGCACGAGCGCAGGGTTGCAGGTTCAATCTGCACAATTCCATGTTCCTGATCAGTGGGGACAGGTGCCAAAATGCTAGGCTGTTCCTCATAGGGAGGTAACAAGGCTTTTGTCAGGGAAAAAAATAAGTTTAGCCCAAATATAACTCAGAATCTAGACTGCTGCCAACTGAGCCAAGCTGACAAGGTAATAACTCTTAAAATCCCAAATATAAAATCTTAACAGTTTGTGGCACACTTGCATCAGTGTGCTGCCAACCATATCATCATGCTCTGTTTACTACTCTAGTAAATCATTCTGCAAGACATCACTTATAAGCATATCAGTGTACATGTGGTAAAGCACTGTACTAACATGGGTTTGCACTGCAAATCCCAACACAGCTCTGCCATTATGGGGAAGAATACGCACTTCAAGCTGCTCCCACAGAAAACGGTAAAATAACAGCAAGACAATTGCAATCACCCTCGCCTGATGGTAGGTTGTCTTCCGTCTCACTGCGTATGATGTGTACCAAAAGGGAAGGTGGGGCTTGATCATGAACTATGTCAGTGCCAATGAACCAGTCTTCCAGTATCCTACCCAAGCTACCATTCCTCTTGTGTAAACAAGGAAATTAAATGCTGGTGGGGGTGGCAGGAGAGAGTGTGACACCAAGAGAAAAGACATCACAGGCAAGTTCAATCCTTTTGTCACTAGCCATCCACACACTTTCTAACAGCAAGAAACCTGACAATTGTTTACCCTCTCCAGTCTAAGGACACCCCCAACCACAATACCTGGGATCAGGTAACAGCACCAACAGATTAAAGCTGGGACATTCTTTGATCTGTAAGGTCCTAGCTTCAGTCCTGGCTCTTTGTACGATTATCCAACTTCTGACCACCATGCTTGCCACCATTATGGGTACAGTATAGTAGTTATGGTACTGGACAAGTAACCCAGAGACAGAGTTCAAATCTCACCATGTAAAATTGAATCAATGAATTTGGTAATTGTGGGTTAGCAGCAGGTAAAATAGCCGTGAAAGTTTTCTGATTGTCATTAAATGTTCAACTGGCACACTAATGTCCTTCAGGGAAAGAAACTTACTACCCCTACCCAGGCAGGTCTACATGTGAATCTAGTCCACACTGTGGTTGCCTCATTGATCTCTGCAGTAGCCAAGCAAGCCACCACCTTCTCAGAGCAACTAGGGGTGTGCAATAAATGCAGCCTTGCCAGTGTCACTCATCCAAATAAAAAAGAAAGCTCCTTCTGCAAAGGCACCACCCGTTTCACTTCTAAAACAATCACCGACCTCCTTAAAAAATCCAGCTTTAACTCACCCATCTTTGACAACCACCCCATCTCTTACCTCCTCCTCCACCTGAAGATCCTTGAACATTCTATTACCTGCCAACTTCAGACCCACCTCGCCCAAAATTCCATGTTCAATTTCCCTCAGTCTGCCTTAACCAAGTCACAAATTACATTCATGGTAAGTTATCCTTCCATGTCCTTCTTGACATCTGTTGCATTTGATATAGTCAGTGACACCATCTTCCTCCATCACCTTTCCTACATGTTCAATTCTGCAAAACTACCCTTGCAAGATCTCACTCTTCCAATCCCAATACAAATTCAACAGTGCCTCCTCTTCCCACCCCTCCCCCACTGTCACCTCTGGAGCTCACCAAATATCTATCCTGGACTCCCTTTCTCTTCCTCATCTACATTCAGCCCCTCGATGTCATCATCCAAAGGCACAGGGTCAACCTTCCTTATGTACACTGGCAACACCCAACTATAAATCTCCCTTGACCACCTCTGTACAGTCAGACTGCCTGACTGACTAGCTTGTGGATGAGTTAAAATTTCCTTCAACTGGACACCATGACGACTTGAGCCATCATTTTCAGCCAGTGATTCCACCCCTCTCACCAACCACTCAGGCTGAATCAGGCCATGCTAAACTGTGGTGTCCTGTTCAACTGAGTTAAGTTTCAAAACCCACCATTATACTTGGGGACTTTTATACCCTCCTTACACTAGACTTCTCAGCAGTTATACCTTGTATCTTTCTCATAGTGACTCCTAACTCCTTATGCCTTTGTATGCATTGTCACTAACCTTGATATCTAGGTAAGCCTTCAGCAATGCACCCAGGATAACAAACGCTTTTGTTATATTTAACTAGTGAAATTATACGTGCGTCCACAGGATCTGCCTCTAGTCTTAAGGTGTGATCTATCGTGCACTAAAGACCTTGTTTTAAACGTTTAAATTAATATGCATTTTACAAAAGCAAACTAATGGACATAAAACAGATTTTACAGTAGAAATCTCTCAAAATAAAAACGGTTGCTAACTATTCCATATGGAGGGGGAGAATAAATAGAAAGGAAACTCCCTCCCTGAACACCTACTTTATGCCTCACCTGTAAAAGCCTTCTTAAAACCCATCTTTACCGGGGTTCTATCTACATTAAGTGTGCTAAATAAGTGCAAGTTGTGGTACATCTCAGCACCACAGCAAGCAATGGATTTACTGAGCTCTCGGGGATCATCTTTGTCATTTCCATGATGAGGTTACCTTGAAATTAGTATAAGATACGTGACCTGTAACACATGCCAAAAACTGCTTCAATGGCTTCTGTACTGCCTTATCTGTGTTACAACACCTCAAAAACTGTGGTATTTTAAGTATTAGCATTAGAGTAAAAATATTTGAGACGATATATGGAAACTCTCATTCTCAGCATTTCGCCACACAGGGCCTGGTTCTTTGTTGCACACAGTCACACTGAAGCTGATGCCTTATCTTGGATGCTTTTCCTTCAGATATTATCTGAACAATGATTCTTGGCAGTGCTCGGGTAAGATAACTACTTCAAAGAAAATAAAGAGAAAGGGGAATTCAGGAAAGAATGAACAGGGGCCTGAATCTCAGCAGGTTGTCATCACTACTGCAACAAAATTACTGTAATTGTACATCTGCTATGCAATTGCCCACGGTTGCTGTGCAAAGATGAAACAGTACACAACAGCCAATGTTGCAAAACATTCAGCTCTGCATTCCCATTCACTTTTTTCTTCCATCTTATTTACAGAACTACATGGCTGTCAAAATGTCATATTGCTTTCCAGAGGAAACATCTTAAATGCAGAACAAGCGGGAGAGTTTAAAAAGCCTTTCAAACTGTAAATCTTGTACCACTTAAAGCTCTTGCAGCAACCTATCAATATCACAGTGCACCAGGCCTCACCCTCATTCCATTAAAGATCTCATCCATCAGTACGCACATTTTTAAAAATTAAACAGATTAGCAGAATGATTATTTAACATCCTGTAATATATATAAAAAGTTATTATTTCTCAGCAATCAACCTAGTGACCACTTGCTAAACTAGCAATGATTATGCTCTGAACAATCCTTCAACATAGGAGTATTTACATGACAAGCTGAGCAGAGCATACTGAGCGAACAGAAGCATCTAACATGACAGCAGCTGACACAAACCAAGACACTACACCCTGTGATACCACAGCCCAGGATCCACAATCAGAGAATGGCTATTGTGGTTTTATTTGATCTATTTGTGCAACTTCAGTTTAAGGAGCTAGCTGAAGTTATTATCCATTAGAGTTGTCTCCTCCTCTTAAGACAATGAGTCTTTGGGCCAGATAATGCTGGCAAAATAACAGTGAGTTTAATGGCATATGCTGTTATTAACATGTAAATCGTCCAGCGACTTGTGGCAAGGAAGAGATACCCCGTGAATTGTGAATCACAAGTTGCTAGGGGATTTCAGCCGCTGCATCGTTGGCTTCTCGAAAACTCAGCTCACCCTGAACCTCCTCGTGAGTTTCAAGAAATTGTTGCATTTGCACATTAATTACCAATTAAACTCGCCGCAGAAAGTTAGGGCTGGAACTTAACAGCGCAAGTACCTTTTTGAAATGAGATTTATGTTCCTGCAATGCCACTCAACCTCCCCTGCCCAGAAAAGGGAATAATTGAAACTGAAGTCTCATTCCTACAGGTACTAAACTGTTAGAGATTTTTTTCTTACTTTTACTTTGTCTTTTTCCTCTCTCTCAATCCAATCTTTCTTTCCCTCTCTGTACCTGTACCCTGTGGGGGAGGGGGGGGCGGGGTTTAAAAACGAATTTGGCAGGGGGGTGGCCACGGGATGCAGCATTGGAAAGGAGAAACATGGTGCACAAAGGATTGAGTGAGACAGATAGCACTGGAGTAAGGAATAGAACAGTTTTAGGTGGGATCAGACTAAGACAATACGAGGAGGTTGGAGATAGGTTTAGATTGCATGTGTGTAAATGCACAAACCATGGTAAATAAAGGTTGGTGAACTGCAGGTGCAAATAGCCACAAGGGACTATGATGTAGGGGCGATAGCAGAGACCTGGCTCAAAAAGGGGAAGGATTGGGTACTAAATATTCCAAGATACAAGGTGTTCAGGAAGATAGTGAAGCAGGGGGGGGGGGGGGGGGGGAGAGGCAGTATTAAGGAGAATATTGCAGTGCTGGAGAGAGTGGATGCCCTTGAGGGGTCATGGACAGAATCTTTTTGGTTAGAGTGAAGAAACAATAGAGATACCATTACACTACTGGGTGTATTCAATAGGCCACCAACTAATGGAAAGGATATAGAGGAGCAAACTTGCAGGGAAATTACACAGAGCGGTGCAAAAGCTAGAGTTACAGGGGATTTAAACTATCCTAATATAGACTGGGATAGTAATAATATAAGGGGCAAATAGGGGGAGGAATTTCTGAAGTGCGTTCAGGAGAACCTTCTTGATCAGTATGTTTCCAGCCCAGGAGGCATTGCTAGATCTGGTTCTGGGGGATCGGGTGCAGCAAGTGTCAGTGGGGGAACATTTAAGGAACAGTGATCATAGTATAAGGTTTAGATTAGTTATGGAAAAAGACAAAGAACAATCTAGAGAAAAAAATACTTAATTGGAGGAGGGCCAATTTCAGTGGGTTGAGAACAGATCTGACCCAGGTAAATTGGAATCAAAAGGTGGCAGGCAAAACTGTAATCGAACAATGGGCGGCCTTTAAAGAGGAGATGATTCGGGTACAGTCTAGGTACATTCCCACGAGGGATAAAGATAGGGCAACCAAAGTCAGAGCTCCCTGGATGTTGAAACAGTTTAAGATGAAGCAGAAAGAGGGGCTTTTGACAGATGTCAGGTTGATAATACAAGTGAGAACCAGGCTGAATATAGAAAACACAAGTGAAAAAGGAAATAAGAGGGACAAAGAGGGAGTATGAAAATAGACCGGCGGCCAACATAAAAGGGAATCCAAAATTCTTCTATAGGCATATAAATAGTAAACAGGTAGCAAGAGGAGGAGTAGGGCCAATTAGGGACCAAAAAGATCTATGCATAGAGGCAGTGGGCCTGGCTGAGGTACTAAATGAGTACTTTGCATCTGTCTTTACCAAGGAAGAAGATGCTGCCAAAGTCACAGTAAAAGGAGTGGAAGTTAAGATACTGGATGGGGTGAAAATTGATAAAGAGGAAGTACTAGAAAGGCTGGCTGCACTTAAAGTAGGTAAGTCACCCAGTCCAGATGTGATGCATCCTAGGTTGCTGAGGGAAGTATGGGCAGAAATTGCAGGGGTGCTGGCCATAATCTTCCAATCATCCTTAGATAAAGGGGTGGTGCCAGAGGACTGGAGAATTGCAAATGTTACACCCTTGTTCAAAAATGGGTGAGAGGATAAACCCAGCAATTGTCAGCCAGTCAGTTTAACCTCGGTGGTGGGGAAGCTTTTAGAAATGATAATCCGGGACAAAATTAAGAGTCACTTGGACAAGTGTGGATTAATAAAGGAAAGCCAGCACAGATTTGTTAAAGGCAAATCGTGTTTAACTAACTTGAGAGAGTTTTTTGATAAGGTAACAGAGAGGGTTGATGAGGGCAATACGGTTCATGTGCATATAGACTTTGAAAAGGCATTTGATAAATTACCACCTAATAGGCTTGTCAGCAAAATTGAAGCCTATGGAATAAAAGGGGCAGTGGCAGCATGGATACAAAATTGGCTAAGTGACAGGAAACAGAGAGTAGTGGTGAACGTTTATTTTTCAGACTGCAGGAAGGTGTGCAGTGGTGTTCCCCAGGGGTCGGTACTAAGACCACTGCTTTTCTTGATATGTATTAATGACTTAGACTTGGGTCCAAAAGGGCACAATTTCAAAATTTGCATATGACAATACTTGGAAGGGTAGTAAACAGTGAGGAAGATAGTAATAGACTTCAAGAGAACATAGACAGGCTGATGGAATGGGCGGACACATGGTAGACGAAAATCAACGCAGAGAAGTGCGAAGTGATACATTTTGGCAGGAAGAATGAGGAGAGGCAATAGAAACTAATGGTACAATTCTAAAGGGGTGCAAGAACAGAGAGACCGGGGGGCGGGGGGGGGGGGGCAGTATATGTGCACAAATCTTTGAAGGTGGCAGGACAGGTTGAGAAAGCTGTTAAAGCATATGGGATCCTGGGTTTTATACATAGAATCATAGAGTGCAAAAGCAAGGAAGTTATGTTGAACTTTTATAAAACACTGGTTCGGCCACAACTGGAGTATTGTGTTCAATTCTGGGGCACTGCACTTTAGGGAAGGATTTGAAGTCTAGAGAGGGTGCAGAAAAGATTTACTAGAAAGGTTCCAGGGATGAGGGACTTCACTTACGTGGATAGACTGGAGAAGCTGGGGTTGTTCTTCTTAGAGCAGAGAAGGTTGAGAGGCGATTTGATAGAAGTGTTCAAAATCATGACTGCTTTAGATAAAAGTAAATAAAGAAAAACTTTCCTATTGGCGGAAGGGTCAAGAACCAGAGGACATAGATTTATGATTGGCAAAAGAACCAAAGACAATGTGAGGAAAAACTTTTTTTTTTAAATGTAGCGAGTAGTTATGATCTGAAATACACTGCCTGAAAGGGTGGTGGAAGCAGATTCAATCGTGGCTTTCAAAATGAAATTGGATAAATATATAAGAGAAAAAATTTGCAGGGCTACGGGGAAAAAGCAAGGGAATGGGACTAACTGGATTGGTCTTACAAAGAGCCAGCACCGGCTCGTTAGGCCGAATGGCCTCCTTCTGTGCTATAATGATTCGATGATTTGACTCTAATTCACCCTATTTACTTTGTTGTTCCTCTGAAGGATTCATCAATCTTTAAATCACATTGGTTAAGGGGATTCCATCGTTCACCAAGGTCCAAGATGCCATGTTGCCTTCACCATGCCGTTATCAGCTCGCACTTCCAGCAATTTGCAGCGCAAAAAATTTGAGCTGAAGGGTGAACATAAATAGGAGGAGTAGGCCATATAGCCCCTCGAGCCTGCTCTGCCGTTCAATAAGATCATGGCTGATCTTCGACCTCAAATCCACTTTCCCGCCCGATCCCCATATCCCTTGATTCCCAGAGAGTCCAAAAATCTATATCTATCTCAGCCTTGAATATACTCAATGACTCAGCATCCATAGCCCTCTGGGCAGAGAATTCCAAAGAATCACAATCCTGAGTTAAGAAATTTCACCTCATCTCTGTCTTAAATGGCCGACCCCCTATCCTGAGGCTCTGCCCCCTAGTTCTAGACTCTCCAGCCAGGGGAAACAACCTCTCAACATCTACCCTGTCAAGCCCCCTCATAACCTTATATGTTCTTCTAAACTCTGGAGAGTATAGGCCCATTCTACTCAATCTCTCCTCATAGGACAACCCTCATCCCAGGAAGCAATCTGGTGAACCTTCGTTGCACCCAAGGTAGTACCATCTAAGGCAAGTATATCCGCCCTTAGATGAGACGACAAAACTGTACACAGTACTCCAGAGTCAGGTCTCATCAAAGCCCTGTACAACCGTAGTAAGATCTCCTTACCCTTGTACTCCAAGCCCCTTGCAATAAAGGCCAATACGCCATTTGCCTTTCTAATTGCTTGCTGTACCTGCATGGTAACTTTTTGTGTTTCTTGTACGGGGACACCCAAATAGGTAAAAGTCTAACCGGGCATGTTAGATGCCCCACTCCAACAAATTCAGGGCCAATGTTTCTTCAAGTTTTTAAAATCCAAGTGGTAGCTAAATCATTACTTCTCAATTTGTAACCTCTCTATTTTTCTCAACCTTAGTGTCCTGTACTATGGACCTTGTTCATCAACTATGTCCACTGCACTTAAATCAATAATCCATGCATTAAATGAACATTTATTTTGGATACCTGGCATAGCTAGTATTGAGTGAGCTTGCCAGAGTGACATTAGACAGCTGGTATAGAACGAGAACACAGTGACATTTGATAAGGGAATCCTATTCAAAGAATATCCCCATAAATCTCAATTCAGTCAAGTTACACCTTAAGTACTACACACAGTACTGGTCACAACATCCAAGCCCTAGGGTCGTAAAGAGCAAAGCTACAAGACTAATCTCTGATGTTAGAGGAATGAGTTACAAGGAACAAGTAAATAAACTGGGGACCCTCATCCTCAAAAAGGCACAACTGACACCTACATGAGATAATACAATCCTGGAATACTACTTTGAGATACAGCAGGGCAGCAGGACAAAAGTTGTGAACGGCAAGGTTAGGACAAAATCAGATTTTTAAAAAAAATATGCACAGAAACTGGTTAACAGCTTCAATAGATTGCCAGTAAGGGTGGCTGAGTCTTGGACAGTGGACACATGAGTTCCCTCGGTGCTGTAATTGGAAGATGGTTGGCTTAATATTCTAGAATACATCACATGGACCAAAAAGCCGCTTTCATCCAAACTTATTCGGCAAGTTTTCTTTCATCCGTAAGCTACACAAAGTTATACTCATGAACATTAGGGAGATCAAAGATCCATCTTTGTAATAATGACTATCCTTTTAAAGATGGATAAGTTGGTTGTACAGTGTTCGAAATTGATCAAGGATACCGTTTCAAGGTACTAACACCACTCATGGGCATCCCTCACCCTCCTCTCCTCCCCACTCTTCACTATTATTTTAAGTAGTGATCAACCAAAAACATTAGCAAAACAAGAAAAGCTAAAAACAACAGGCTGCTGGTTTTTGGTTTTCAAAGATAAACAGAAATGCAGAAAGCAACTCCCAAAACACTAGCAAAAATCCCAGAATCCCATGTAATATATGCAGAATTTCACATCGAATCAATAAACCTGCTGCCTGGAATAATGCCGGTACTGAGCAGAGAGGAGAAAGTGCACTAACAGAAGGTCTCAATTGCACAAGTACTTACCCATCAATATGTAGACTTAACTACAGGAAGACAGGCAAAACACAACTGATGATCTATGCAGGTAGCAGAGACACATAGTGAAGAAACCAGCTTGAATTTAATAAGAGTGCACTTCAGACAAGCTCTTGTTCATTTCAGTTACAGTCAGCTGAGCATCTCCCTTTTAAAAGAACAGTATGTGATAGCTTGACATTGTTAGCAGTATAATCATTAATATTTATACTGCAAATAGTCAAACAAGTTTTTCAAAATATACAGGAGCAATTTGCCTCAGTAAATTTCTTAGTTGACTTTCTCTGCCTGTCAGCTGACATGTCTTCCTCCACCAGATATCACTATGGTTTACTGTCAGAATTTCCAGAACATGCCCCCTTCCAGCCACTAAAGAAAACTTGACATTCATCATAGCAGCAACAAGATGAAGCTCCTGCAGGAAATTACCAAAAACTTAACATGCTGCATAAAAATGAACTGTTTAGGAAAATGTCCAATGCACTTAGACTCCAAGGGCACAAACACTGTAAAGCACTCAGGCTTTGCTCGTCATGGTTATCACTTATATGCAATCATACATACACCCAATTTATTCTCAAGTGTTTTAAAATGGTACTTTCACAATACAACAAGTAGAGTTCAAGTTAATATTCATACAAAATTGAAAGCACACACCGTTCCTTCAGTATTTTTAGGTCCTACACAAATGCAACAGAACCTCCCTGCTCTCCAATTCGAGGAACATGCCCACTGGATGTTTTTACTTCAAGAGAACATCAGGGATCATCTGAGGTAAATAGTAAACTCTGAAACCAGCAAAATATGGGATGTACAAGATAATTTATTCAAAAGCTGGCACACTGCAATAGCAGTGAGGCCTGCTTTACTGTTCACTCTTTTTTGCAAAGCTTCTGCACAAATTCAAATCAACAACTCAAGCTGATCCATGATTAAAAATGCCTCCATGCAAGTGACTTTCAATATTGCCCTCAGCCATTTTCAATAATTATTTTTAAAATCCATCATCAGAGAGGTTACACCGAATTCAGCTGAGCTACATTAGTGTGTTGTTGGCTCCTTTACTAGGAGTCAAATCAGTTCAGAGAACTGGGTGGCGTGGACAGATAGACTGAATTCCGTCTCTCTGCTGTAAGGGTGTTGCACGAACTGATTCTGGGGAATGCTCAATTCAGGTTTTATGGGCATAGGCTGACATCACAAAACGGTTATAATCAGGCAGAAACTCAATTCCACAGAGAAGCTATGAGGGTCGCTGGTGCCACATGGGCTGCTCTAGAAATTGGAATTAAGGCATTTTGTTGGTGCAGAGTATATGTTGTTTTACTCTCCATTTCACTGTACCTGATGCAGACAATGAGCATAGTGTCTATTGACACCACTGTCAGCCAATGAGTTGGAGGCTGGGCCGGATTCACAGCAAACAATGTATTCTAAAACAAATGGAAGTCTACTTACTCAAAGAGTCTGTTTAAACTGCACATTACAGCAAACAAACAGTCTATAGAGTCTATTTAAAGAGAGTCTCTATGAACTGCAGCAAATAGAACTCAACCAAAACTGCAGCAGCTTCTCCCGATAAAAACAGGGGGATTTCTCCAGCAAAAGGCAGTGAGTGGAGGATAGATACATAATACAAATTATGTGTGTAAAATCAATCCCAGTTACTTACAGCAGTGCGTCTCCAGGCGTGATTGATGGGAGAATTACCCAATCAGCACCATTCTGGTTGGGTACAATAGTGTGACTATATGCAGCCAACAATAAGTACGTGAAATGAGAGAAAGTATTCCACCCCCAACTGATGCCACACACTGTGATGGACACCATCACATACTTGTTAATTTAAAGTAGGAAAATCCAATCAATTGCTCAATTAGGAGCAGCTACCTTCTCTATGCTAAAGGTAGTTTTCAGATTAGATCTGTTCTTGGAATAACCTGATCTGAAAAGTCTATTTTGGGGCCTCATTATTGGCTGCCCAAAAACATTTCTTCTGCTGTAGACAATATTTGTTACTGATCTCTGGTTTTTGTGTTAAGTTTGAATGAAGTAGACTGCTCTGAAACTTCAGTGAGGTGGTGTCCAACCTTTAACAGCAGTAAACCGGATCCACATAGCACACTGAGTGGGCCAGTACAATTAAAACACTTTTGTGCCGGGCAGAATCACAATTAGGTACCATGTCCCACACAATCTCCATCTTTTCGACTAAAACATTTGCACATTTATTAAACATCTGCAAAATCCATGCCCATACATTAAAAATCCAAGTCCCCCACCACCACCCCCCCCCCCAACCTTGCACAAAAACCTGAACCTCCTATTTGCAAACAATCGACTCCCCAATATGCTACAAATCCCATACCACCATACAGTGAGAATCTAATGCCTGAAGCAGTAAAATTCAACACCCTTCCATACATAAAGGCATTGCTCCTTACTAACCTTATTACTCAGCTTCCTGGCCTGGCCCCGTTTCTCCCCCCTCCCCCCACAACTGCCTTGTTATCCACGGCCTGTCCCCTACTGTTAACTTTGTTGCCTTTCCTTGACATTTCTCTCATCAATGCAGCCATCTTCACCCTTAATGTATTTACCACCATTGATGTTCCTGCTGCAGTTACCAATTATATATCATCTTTTGCTGTTGCATCCGCCACCAGCGTGTCCTTCCTTCGCTATGTGGGAGGGGAGTCACAAGGTGCCCAAACATTATATTAGCATCACTGGAAGCCCATTAAAGATGGCCCAGGCTATTATCCTTTTCACATCCATTTTATATCAGATAGTCTGGGATTTGTAACAGGTGCGTGGATTTCAGCTGACCCTGGAACAGAAACCTCCCTGACTGAATGTTGTCAAGATCTGCCACCTACTGCAGCCTCACAGGACATTGTTGTCTTGAAATGTAACAGTGATGCACTCTCTCCTTTTTCTCTATCAACAGTGACAATGATGGATTAGCCTCGCCTTGCTTCCATTGTTTGGACTCCAAAGATGTTTTGCAGATAGGCTGCACAGAAACTCTGGGAGGCAATATGCTGCCCTTGATGCTTGGTTCTTGACTGTTTGTAGCCTCTTAAAACTGACTCAGAGTGCACCGAGCTGAATGGTCACCACCCAGGATTGGACAGATGTAGGCTTTTTACACTCTGAGGAAAGCTCTGGGGTTGACTCCATGCGGCTTTCCACAGAGGTTTCACAACTGGCCCAGCATGGCTAATGCCCTGTCAGAGATGTCAGTGTTGGCCATATCAAAGTCGTATCCTTCTGGAAAGTGACATCCAGGAACTTCTGCTCTTTACTAGTTCTAACAGTAACCCACTCCTCACATCCTGTTTGATGTATAATGTGGCAGTTTCAGCCTCTTGAAACGCCCCAAGCTTGAAGACTGGTAATTGCTACTTCCAATTGGTGCAAAAGGCTGTACTTAGTTAGTCTAAATGCACAGGTCAAGAAGTTGATTCCTTTAATCCTCGAGGTTCAGGAAGATTCAGAGCAACTCAAACAGACAGTCATCATGGTGCACCAGCTTGCAAAGAACAGAACTGCAGGTTGGTTGAAAGGAGTTTGTAGACTGTGTTCTGGGCACCACCGCCTTTGGAGATAAAATGTAGCCCGTGGCATGGCTTACAGACCAGAAGTTAGCAAGGATCCTGGTCTGTTCTTAGCTAGCTGATCTCAGCCATTTAATTAGGGCTCTACAGTTGATCTTAGCATCCATGGCCAAGAGAAAACTCTGCCTGGGTTATCATCTATCATCCAGCCAGACTCTCAAGTGGACTTCAGGTGAACATAGATAGAGAACAAAATATTAACCAATATCTATTATAAAGCCCACCGACTCCCATAGCTACCTTGATTACACTTCCTCCCACCCCGCTTCCTGCGAGGACTCTATTCCCTTCTCCCAGTTTCTCCATCGCATCTGTTCTGACAATGCCAGCTTCCACACCAGTGCTTCTGATATGTCTTCCTTTTTCCTTAACCAAGGATTCCCCTCCACTGTGGTTGACAGGGCCCTCGATCATGTCAGTCCTATTTGTGCACTTCTGCCCTCACCCCTTCCCCGCCCTCCCAGAACCATGAGGGTCCCCCTTGTCCTCACCTTCCACCCCACCAGCCTTCAAATTCAACCTATCATCCTCAGCTATCAAACACAGTATTCCAAAGGGACCGCTCCCTCCGCGACACCCATCACCCTGAACACACGCTCTCCTCCCCACAGCACCTTCCTGTGCGAGTGCAGAAGATGCAACACCTGCCCTTTCACCTCCTTCCTTCCCATCTTCCAGGGCCCCAAACAGTCCTTCCAGGTAAAACTGCGATTTACTTGTACTTCTTTCAATTTAGTATACTGTATTCGCTGCTCACATTGAGGTCCCCTCTGCATTGGGGAGACCAAACGCAGATTGGGTGATCGCTTTGCTGAACACCTCCGCTCAGTCCGCAAGCATGACCCTGACCTGCCGGTCGCTTGCCATTTTAATCCCCGTCCCACTCCCATTCTGACCTCGGCCTCTTACACTGTTCCAATGAAGCTCAACAGAATCTTGAGAAACAGCACCTCATCTTTCGATTAGGCAATTTACAACTTTCTGGACTCATTGATTTCAATAATTTCAGATCATAACCACTGCTCCCATTTTTACAGACAAGTGCTGATAATGGTTCTGATGTTGCCATTTCAGCCCCTCTGGACCCACCTTTTGTTTCTTTACTTGTCTCATTACCACCCTCCTTGCCTTGCATCATCCCTTTTGTCATTTAATCATTCCTGCCCTCCACCCTATCAGACCTTCCCTTTTGTTTTCCTTCCCCCCCCCCTTTTCCCTGGCTCTGTACTTGCTTAAAAACTGTTTAATCTTCAACTTCTTCCAGTCCTGCAAAGGGTCATCAACCTGAAACGTTAATTGTTTCTTTCTCCACAAATGGTGCCTGACTGGAGTGTTTCCAGCATTTTCTGTTTTAGAACATAGATCAAGGTCAGGCTCAGCTGTGATGTCAACTAGTCGAATGCCCTATTGACATCATTATCTATGATTATACTAGAAGAATGGCCACTTCATTGAGGTACTTGACTAAGCCTGGAACTGTACCCCAGGCCTGAGAGATGAATAGAAAATAGGAGGGGAAGGGGGAGAAGGAGGGGAGAAATGCATTTGAAAGAGAAAGATGGATTCTTGTTTTGAGTGTACGATCATTCTGATGACTGGTCACACTTTGAAACATTAACCCATCTTTCTATTTCAGATGCTGATCAACCTGTTATAACCTGTTAAAAGTTTGAACTAAGCTAAAAGTCTTAATGTCAAGCATGGTCGAGATACAACAGCATCATCACCCCATGCTTATTTCAATTTACGTAAAAATAGAGATGATGTCCCCTAAAACAGTACCCATTTTAAGATAGAGAAAAACAATTATCTGGGTAATGCAAACTTCACTGGTAGCACAAAGAAAACATGGATCAGACAAAACCAAGGAAATGCTCCCATTCTCAATGGGTGTAGGAACTGAACTTCTAATCAGATGTAATGCTCTAATTACCACACCCCTCATTGCAGTGGTAAACATCTGCAGCCTCTCACTATCACAAGGCCTGAGAGTTCCTCATTACAGATTTATAACAGGCTTTCACTGAGAACTCCACATCTTGCACCATCAATCTCAAAAATCTGATGTAGCATCTTGCAAAAGTCTTCCTTTTGCATTCTGGCACTCCATGATCGAAGGTTGTTCCAATACCATTTTGCCCATATGGTAAAATGATGCACCTCTCCACGTGATGCTTCAAATTATAACAGGTTGATCAGCATCTGAAATAGAAAGATGGGTTAATGTTTCAAAGTGTGACCAGTCATCAGAATGATCGTACACTCAAAACATGAATCCATCTTTCTCTTTCAAATGCTGATGTTGTCATTGTTGACAAGCAGTAGCTCCATGTATTTATATAGCACTTTCGATGTAGGAAAACGAACCACAGTGATTCAGAGCCAAAAAAAGTGATATTCAAGCATTTTCTGTTTGTACAGTTGAATACACTGGATGCATTTTATTTTGGAAACTATTTTGTGATTTTTGTATTACACAAACAAACAGTTAACTGAAGGCCCCCTCAGTTTTTCATGAACTCCAGCTGGTGACAGCCAAACCTAACTGATAAGAGTTTACCAAAAAAAAATGAATCCCAGTTAGTATGGAAAAAAACCCAGCAGAAACACATCGCTGTCTGTTTAAGGATGACAAGGAAGAAGTAATGTCAAGCACACTTACAATCAAGTGCTGGTGACTGTCACTATGATTGACGTGCTCAGCCCAGCAAACTTGCAACAAATGCTTAGTGAAAGAGGAAACCATATCTAACCGGGAAAAAAAAAGTTTTCAAGGTGGGATTTGAACCAGGTGCTTTCATTGATGTGGAGCATGCCACATGGCCTTTATTTTACTAACAGACATTAGTCTCTTCTTAGAAAATCACTTCCGAGAAGTGGTTTTGTATGGCCCTATACTGGGAGCTTTGGAATCCATCATATTTATATCATCGAGCATATTCTGCAAACTGAGACTGCAATTGTTTGAAAGTCGCAGTTGACACCTTCATATCTGGCCCCACATCTCCCAGACCAACACAGAGAAGGCCCACACAGACCAACAATTTGAGGAGCAAGAGGGAGAAAGGAAACCAAATACGGAGTGAGTGCTGAGCCCAGCTGAATTCAAAAAGGTGACCCTTGGGTAGATCTCCATACCTTTCCAGGCAGTTGTCTCATTTGGTTTACAGCACAGTTGGCAAAGGCAGAACTTCCATTTATGGCAGCACTGAGAAATATCCACACCCCCTCCTGCAGCCAACATACCTCAGACCTCAGCAGGTGCTGCTTTGACCCAGCCACTTGGAGCTGCACAAATGTGGCTCCAAGACAACACTACCACACTCTTCCCAGCCTCTACCCAGCACTCCCCACAGCAACATAGTGGGAGTAGGATTCAAACCCATATCCCTCCAACCACATAGTCCCACACCACTAGTCGCTCACTTTCTTTTTTTAAAAAATGTTAATGTATTGCTCAAATTTGTCAAACAGCTCCATTTAATTAAAAAATGGAAACATTAAAATTACAGGAAAATCTCATGTGGGCTCACTACTTGTTAAATCAGCAGTTACCAAAAGCAGCTGTGCAACCTTAAACCACACCCCTTTTCAATATCAATTAACAGCTTAAAGATGAGCATTTTTTTTCCATTCATGGGGACGTGGGCGTCGCTGGCAAGGCCAGCATTTATTGCCCATCCCTAATTGCCCTTGAGAAGGTGGTGATGAGCAGTCTTCTTGAACCGCTGCAGTCCGTGTGGTGAAGGTACTCCCACAGTGCTGTTAGGAAGGGAGTTCCAGGATTTTGACCCAGCAACGATGAAGGAACGGCGATATATTTCCAAGTCAGGATGGTGTGAGACCTGGAGGGGAACATGCAGGTGTTGTTACCACACGCCTGCTGCCCTTGTCCTTCTAGGTGGTAGAGGTCGCGGGTTTGGGAGGTGCTGTCAAAGAAGCCTTGGCGAGTTGCTGCAGTGCATCTTGTAGATGGTACACACTGCAATCACGGTGCACCAGTGTTGGAGGGAGTGAATGTTTAAGGTGGTGGATGGGGTGCCAATCAAGTGGGCTGCTTTGTCCTGGATGGTGTCAAGCTTCTTGCGTTGTTGGAGCTGCAACTCATCCAGGCAAGTGGAGAGTATTCCATCACAATCCTGACTTGTGCCTTGTAGATGGTGGAAAGGCTTTGGGGAGTCAGGAGGTGAGTCACTTGTAGCCACAGTATTTATATGGCTGGTCCAGTTAAGTTTCTGGTCAGTGGTGATCCCCAGGATGTTGATTTACCAGTTCTACTATGCTGATGAATTCAGTGATGCTCCCATTTCATATTCAGAGCATGAAGGAATAATTTGTAAAAGAGAATGAGCTTGTCAGTTTAACAAGCTACAACTAAAGACAGAGTGTGCCTTAACAGTGAAAGAACACCAGTTACAACGGTATTTAAAATAAACACAGGAATTTTAACAAGATGAATTAGTTTACACAAAAACGGTTTGATAATTATGAAATATAAATTGCAATGAAAAGCACAGGGGCAGCATTTTCCCCTTCAATCCTGTGCCATTAAAACAAGGCAGTCTCAAACTGCTGCATTAATACAGAAACAACTGATGAACTCACATTTGTTAGTACAACAATACAGCTGCCTTCATGCAGCAATGCTGGGAAACAGACATTGGGAATGACAGTTATTTTTAAATTGTTGAAAAACTTTGAAACATTACTTTCTGCTGAGGACGAATCTCCCTCGTGAGATATTTTCTCCCTTTCCTGGGTTTTCGGCAAGCTATGTTTCCCCAGTCAAGGCGACAGTTTGGAGACGTGCACCTAAGTCCCTCTGCCATTGGTTGATTGCTCAGCCAGAAAAGCTGGTGCCTTTCTTTCTGCTGGTGATATTTTTATTTGCCAACACAAATGGCTAGAACAGACTCCAAAAGCACTCTCAAAAACCCACCTCTTTGGATGGCCTCTGTACCTCTGAAGAGGTGCTCAGGCCCAGACACTCCGTCCCTGCAAAGAAATACCAGGGACTCTGACAGGTCCTGTTTTAATAGGTTCGAATGGTAGAAATCAATACCTCACTACTGGAGGACACATATTTTACATTTGCCTGTCAAGAGTTTAAAATTGATTTCTGTTACTCCTGTCTGCAAGATTGCACCGCACTCCGTACACACTCGATCCAAAGCCTGCAATCTAGCTTCTATCAAACACTACTATGCAGCAACCTAACATTATACCACAGATAATAATGGTACCCAGGGGCCCCTTTTGTACAGTTGCAGCCAAATGAAGGCATTCAGATTGCATCCAATGTTGCCAGCAAAAAATCTGAAGGACTTGGTTTATAAACAAACCAGAGATTAGGTTCCAACCTCTTGTTTTACTTATTCCAATTTGCAGTTTTCATACTTGCTATTCATAGTCATACTGATTGATACTAAAAAGTGGAAACATCTTCAAGTCTACCCTATCAATCCCCTTCATAATTTTAAGGGCCTCTATCAGGACACCCTTCAGCCTTCTCTGTTCTAGAGAAGAGCCCCCAGTTTGTTCAGTCTTCCCTAATAGTTATAACCCCTCAGTTCTGGTATCATCCCAGTAAATCTTTTTTGCACCTTCTCCAGTGCCTCTATATCCTTTTTGTAATAATGGAGACCAGAACTGTGCACAGTATGCCAAATGTGGTCCAACCAAGGTTGATACAAGTTTAACATAACTTCTGCTTTTCAATTCTATCCCTCTAGAAATGAACCCCAGTGCTTTTCTTTAAAAATCGCCTCATTAACCTGCGGTTACTTTTAATGATTTGTGTACCTGTACCCCTAGATCCCTTTGCTCCTCTAACCCATTTAGACTTTTTCCAATGAATATGTGGCCTCCTTAATCCTCTTACCAAAATGCACCACCTCACACTAATCTACAGTCTCTTCCACATATCAGGCAGAGCTTCATACAGTAACACTACAGCTGAGCAAAGAAAATCGCTGCCTCAACCAGAAGTGCCATTTCATGGGCTGCTTAAGAATGTACCATGAGCCTCTGGATCACAAGATTAAAATCCACGTTTTGATTAATTTGCCTTTATCTCAAGCTGCTAAGGATAGATCCAAGCATTCCAATTTAGAATTTATCCACCCATGGTGACCCTTTCCAAACTCCCAGGCCAAAATTCAAATAGAACAGACCAGTGACTAAGAAAAACAAGCGCAAGCAGATCAGAGTTGCCTGGGCCTTGAAGACCAGACTATCAGGGCTCAGGCCCATTGGTCTAGACAATTAAATAAAAACATGTGGGTGGATATTGGGCATTGAACATGAGACAAGAGGACACAAATTAGAATGTGGAACTTGCTACCACAGGGAATAGTTGAGGCGAATAGCACAGATACATTTGAGAAGCTAGATGAACACATGGAAAAAGGAATAGAAGGTTATGCTGATATGGTTAGATGAAGAGGGGTGGTTGGAGGCTCGTGTGGAGCATATAAACACCGGCATGAACCAGTTGGGCCAAATAGCCTGTTTCTGTGCTGTACATTCATTCTATGTAATACAAAATCTCACAACCTGAAAGGTTAGGGGAAAAAAATGGAATAAACAGAGAAGGTAATTGACTTGGGAACAATTGGTGCCTATAAAAGGAGCTGGATCAGTATCTATGGAAAAATGGCATTGAGCCTTACAGAAATATTACCACAGCTTCATTTCCCCCCCACCACAAAATGCCTGGGGATTCTTCCTAAAATTGTGCATCAATTGGCTATGGGTGGGAATTCCAAGATAATAATCATACTTGGGCTCTTGATGGGGCAAGTTCAATGAGCCAAATCGTCCTTTTCTCCTGGATTTTCTACTGTTATTATGTTTGTGTTTGAAGTGAGCAGTGCAGGCATCCAGTGTCAGCAACAAGTACTCCCACGTCATATATGGTATGTTAGATCCCAAATAAAGATTCTTCTACTTAAATCCAACACAGTGCCATATTCCCAACATCAGAGCACTCCATTAATGCACCAGCGAGATATTTTTCATTTCCAAAACCAGAAATCAGTGGCCTCTGAGTTACATTGGTAAGTTAGTGTCAATTAATTCCTGATCAGGGGCAGTTTGTGTTACCAGCCTATAGGCACAAAAAACTGTATTCAGACTGCCCAAACTCACTTCACTTTGGATCTTTACAGTCACATCTCTGATCCTAGGTCCCAGAGAAGAAAGAACATGGTGCTGGCACAATGCACTCTCCAGCTGCTTAGATAATTATCACTGATCACCAGAGCAAGATCATATAAAATGTTCTTTCACTAGTCATAGCAACCCTCGAGACAAAATGCTAAATCAATGGCAAAGGAAAATTTTAAGTAGGAAAAAGGAAAACTTACTGCACCCCCTTGGGATGCATGCAATGGAATTTCCCCTCCCACCATAAAGCCTGTATTTGCCCCACTTCTGCTCAAGCTTATTTTAAGCATACAATGGAAATTTGAACATTGCAAGAGGCTCACTCAGCCCATCACAATTGCTCTTTAAAAGAGCTACCCACTTAGTCACATTCCCCTGCCCTTTTTCCATATCCTTTAAATTTTTCTTTTTCAAATATTTATCCACTTCCCTTTTGAAAAGGTATTATGGTTTCTACTGCAGTAATTGTTTCAGGTAGGGCATTCCATATCTTAACAACCCTCTGCGCAAAAATATTTTGCCTAACCTCCTTGCTTCATTTCTAGTCACCCACTTGTCAATCTGTGGAAATGGTTTTCCTAATTTACTTCATCTAAACCTCTCAATTTTGAATACAACCATCAGATCTCCTCTTAGCCTTCACTGGTCTACTGAAAAGAAGTCTAATTTATCTGGTCTCACTAGCTAAAGCAATAACTAGCGTCGCCCTGTAATTGAGAATCCGTTCATTTGTTATTTGACAGTTTGGTAATTGTAAATGTATTCTAAAAGTTGTTCAGTGAGCCCAAACGTCCCATCGAAAGGAAATAGATTTTCCTCTCCAAAAAGGAATATACTATAGTATATGTAACTGTACTATTGGATTATAGCTAGAACATACTTAAGCAGAGAAATTACATGCAACACCTACATATCTTCAGATGGTATCCTTGAATTCTACCAATTGTGTAAGTTTTATTCAGCAGCTTACAGTTATTGTGCTGGTTCAATTCAATATTTGAAACCTATGTAGAGTAAGGCACTCTGAGGATGGTAAGAAGCAAAAAAGGCCTTGATGGTTGTCTGCCTTTTTAAAATGGTTTGTGAAAGTCAAATTCCAAAACGGACATCAGTAACAAAGAACTTCGATACACAAGATTGCTTTTAGAAAGGTTCTATACACATGGGGATGGTTTGCAAGGGTTCAGTAATCTTGGAATGAGCGACGGTTCGCTCCTCACAACTCTTGTCCTCTCTGTGGAAGTCTTCCCCTTGGAACTGTAACTAATGCAAATAACAAATTACCCATCACTTACAGAACCAGAGCTGTTGCATCATATCTCAGACTATAGAAAATTTGACCAGATGAACCTTTTTACGCCCCAACACAATTTCTCCAAGTGTTTCAGCTTCTAACCAACGTTAAATGCATTCGAAATTTAGTCCTGCTTGAATTTGCCTCAAATTGCATCTAATTATATTGCTTACTATACCCACAAAATGATCAATTTGCACCATTACAGATTCTACCCTCAGGAGGTACATAAAAAGGTGAAACTTCCAAGACTTGTTAAACTTTTCTCCGACTCAACAAACGGTGGTATCCTCGAGGAAAACCTCCATGGTGTCAAACATCTAATATTGTCTGAATGCATTTATCAGAGAACAATTCTGTTTGTTCCATTGTGCTCCACAAGACACTTAACCATCTATAACTATGTTCAAACCACCTCATTTATTCAGCTCACTTTTAAAATGGTATTAACCTACCTTCAACTACTTTTAATAGGACTCTGTTCAAGTTTCTGCTATGGTATTGAGGAAAAGTTTCTGTATCATTAGTCTGACTTGAAACACCCTTGCCCTTGAATTCTGCAATCAGTTAGTTAAAAGGGGAAGTACTTTCCACACAAAATTATTCTATTGATTATTTTTCCCAACCAGCAACATATTTCCTGGCTGTTGGGAGAAAATAAAGCACAGCATTTTCCTGTTCATCACTTCAGTGATGTGGTTTATGGAAAGATCTGGATGCACCCAAGAGTTGCTCCATTTATTTGTAAAGGTGCTTCGGACCTGCCTGAAGGACAATCGGAGCCAGAAAAAGCTTGTGCTGGCTGGGTATAGAACTGTACCCAGTTAGTAATGAACTTTCTCTACTGAGGTGCCTTCAGATTGGCTTCCAAGCATGTCTAAAGCACTGACTCTTACAGGAGCAAAGGGAGTTGCATTGAGATGAGCAAAACTAGTTTGCATTGAAAGACCAATGCGAAATTCAATCCAAAATGCCAAGGGATTATGGAGATACGAGCAGGATATTTAGATTACGGGCGCAGAAAGTGTGTACGGTTTAAATTTTAAACAAGCTCCAAGGTGATAGTAGGGATTAGAAGATGCTCCCTTCCCAATTTTCTCCTCCCGCCATCTCCTCTGTAAGCAGAAGCATAGAAACATAGAAAATAGGATCAAGAGCAGGCCATTCGGCCCTTCGGGCCTGCTCCGCCATTCAAAATTATCATGGCTGATCATCTAACTCAGTACCCTGTTCCTGCTTTTTCCCCATATCCCTTTAGCATTGAGAAATATATCAACAAAGCAACACCGTACTCGATCTGTGTGTGGTATTGATAGGACAGGAGTGCTTGAGTTTCAGATTTTAAACTTAAACTGTGTGTTTCAACAGCGTAGTTTTAGTCCAGCAGGTGTCTTTTTTTAAATGCACAGTAATCCGAAGCATCATTTGAAAATGTATAATGGTACAACACTGATGCTCGTGGAAATGTACACAGCTGAGGAGTGCAAATACACTGGGTAGTCACAACATGGAAAGGGACCTTTGTATTCTGTTTTATTTATTGAATTCACTGTAAAGAACAGGTGATGTCCATTCACTTATCTTGGGACAGGAGACCTGGACTGCAACAGTTTTGTTATAGGAACCGGCAGTCACTGGTGCAGACATCAAACACACAGCTCTTCCCCAGCCCCATCAAACTGCCAGTAAGCTCATGGAATAGCAGCTCTGGATGGATTGTTAAATCATATATGGGGAATAAATTCAACATCCATACTTACAAGATTACTATCCACGGTACATCGTTGCCCGCAGATGCTCTATAACATTACGTTTGCTGGGAAAATAGCAGAATTATTGGAACCAATTTTTGCAATCTTTACTGCATCGTAGAAATGAGCACTGCGGCACCTGTAATCCCCACAGATATCACTTTCAGGCATCTAATCTAATGAGTAAGGAACAATCGTTCAGTGCTTTGACATTTTCAGCAATTGACATTTTGGAAATTGCATGCGTTCAAGCCCCAAAAGACCCTCTTTTGCAATTGTCCAGACTACATTGTGTTAAAACAAATTAAATAACCAGAAAATACTACTATTATTGCACCAATTAGGTGGATGCCAGAATGCTCGTAGATGTGCCAAATTCTACACCCCCAACTTCCCACAGCTAAGTCTCCTGTGATCCAATTATCTTCTCTTCAAAAAAAAGCACTAACAGCTTCTCCAAAAGATCTGCCCCAGCTCTGATCTACTCACATTCCGCCAATAGTAACTGTGGAACAGGTGCGTTCAGGGAATGCCGGAGTCACGTTCGTAGATGGGGTGGCTTGTCTGATGTAGTCCACTGTTACATTAACCTAATGAACAAGAGAGAAGACTCAGATCAGCTTCGGGCATATCAAATTAATCTTATTTCTGTCAGCAAACAAAGGGCCAGATTTGAAGAACACATAGCCGGTAAAGATGAAAAAGAAAACCACAAATGCTGGAAATTGGAACAGAAAATGTTGGCTATCCGCTGGTCAGTCAGCATCTGGTAAAGAGAAAGATGGATTAATGCTGAAACGGGACACTTCATCCAAATATTTTGAGAGTAATTAATCATATTTCAGCCAACACAAACCGTAAAAAATACTGAGATCAGAAGCAAACAATCTTTGTAATATTAAAAAAAAGTTTAACAAAGAATGCCAGGCATTTCTGGATAGATTTTTCTAATCTCACGGTAGCAAGTTGATGCCAATCCATGGAAACTCAATTAGCTTCTAATTGACCTCAGGACCTATTTGGACTATTTCTCCACAGGCAGTACCTGCGCAGCAAATTTAAGGTGCAGAACAGGCCAGGTTACTAGCTAAAGATCACAACTGTGCTCCAGATTACCCATGAGCTAGTATCTGGATTAAAAACTTCAAGTTGCCACACAAAGCATCAAGCTGTCTTTCTCTTTCTGGCTGATCCACTATGCATTTGCAGCATTTTCTGTTTTTTCATTCCACTAACCAAGGGCTACTTATCACACAATGCATGAGTCAACTGCAGCACTTATAATTTCTGTTTCCTTCAACTTATGATTTTGGCCAATATTTCAAAGGGCAAAAATCACAGCACACTCAGCAAGAGAGGGGACAAGTAGAGACACACCAGAATCCTGATCAGTGGCCACACCCCATCAGGGTTCCTAATCTCCTCTGCCAGAGACAATAGGTGGCCTACATCTAGGTGACTCAAAAATAAAAAGCTTAGCCACCCTAGCTTGCACTCTTATTTACTCCAGCGCTAGTCAAAAATAAGCATGGCAAACTTTACATGGCAAGTATAAGTGTGGTGGGGAAGAGCACTTCTTGTTCAAAGCATTCACCCTTCTAATATTTAAAAAAAGAGAAATTCTCATCACATCACCATGGATGTCCTCAAGTAGGTACAGGCTCTCTGCCCCACCCCTACCCCCCACCTAGCAGGCTGTTCCAGTAACATCCATTAGAGAGCGCATTCCTGTACATGTTAGAGTAGCATCACTAAACTGTGGCAGGTGCGACTGAGGGCTGCAACTGGTATTCATATAAAAAGGGGAGTACAATGAGAAAAAAGAAGCAACCCTACACACTCTTTCCCCTTTAAGGGGAAAGTACTTGCATTGAACGATGAACTACAGATTCCCAACATGAAGTTGAGCTTTCTTGGTACATTTATGTAGCACCTTTCACAACCTCTGGACGTCCCAAAGCGCTTTACAGCCAATGAAGTACTTTTGAAGTATAGTCACTGTTGTAATGTAATGCAGACAATTTTTGCAGAGCAAGGTCCCGCAAACACCAATGAGATAACAACCAGATAATCTGTATTTATTTAAATAGAGATGTTGGTTGAGGGATAAATATTGGCCAAGACACCGGGGAGAATCCCCCTGTTCTTCGAAATAGTGCCATGTGATCTTTCACATCCAAAAGAGACATGAATGATTGTTATCAATGTGACATCAAAATTCAGATTTGTTTCAATGGTAATAATAAAGACCGCTGAAAAAAAATACAGGAAGAATATGAAGCTTTGGTAAAAACAGAAATCTAGTTCCTACAATACATGACACATCTGCATCCACACAATTGTTCGGAACTATAAATCAACGGTGTGTTTAGTAAGAAAACTGAGGCAATTCAAGAACTTGCTGTGGGCCTGACTGATGGTCCACATTTGTCACAGCAAGTATATTTCTGGGTGTTTAAGGAAGGAAGCAGAGTTAAGAGTCAAATGGCCTCCTTTTGGGGAGGGGGGTGGGGAGTAGGAGAAGATAAGTGTGACTTGTTGCACTGTTTTTAAATAGATGTAGACGTGTTAAACAAATGCAATTTGATTTTCAGCTTCTGCTAGTACTTTATGGATGCGTACCTGCAACTGCGCCATTAAAAATAAGATTTGCGGTGTGCATTAGAGAATGGCTCCAGTAGATTACTGTACAGACCCGTGGCTCTCAGCCAAAAGTTAAGGATCCTTGCAGTAACGAGTGAATTGTGCAGCCGATTTTCCATTAACCAAATAACCTGCGTTTTAATCTCCAGAATCATTTTAGTTTGGGAATGCATTTCAAATAGTTCATTTTAAAATTAATGCTCCACATAATGGTGTCATCCCAATGCATTTTTTTAAAAAGTTACTGTCACAAAAAAAGGAACAGCAGAGTGGCAGTGGGCATCAAGAACAAGTAATGCATCATGTTTCATGCTCAGTCTTCAAAAGAGCACAAAGGCAGCCACTATACTCAACCACTGAATAGTTACATTTTCTCTAAAAACAAATTAATTCTTAAAATATGGAGGGCAAAAGTAGGAAGTGTATTTTGCACAATACTCGAGGGCAGGGTTGCCATTGGGCCTTCCTTTACAAAGTTGCTTAGTCCCACTACTATAACACACTATACACACAAAGATAGAAAAGGGCACATACTTAACATAATTGAAACATTTGAGTTTCTTCTACATTAGATAGCTGACAGCCAGCTTCACACTTTGTTTAACTGCAGTGGTTAAGTGAAATGGCAGTCATGCTCATCAGTGAGGTAACAGTATAACTCAAAGCAGCCCCGCCTTAAAAAAAGGACAGGTTTACTAAACCATTAGGGACCCTTTTCAAAATAATTTATTGAAGAAATTTATAACCATTAATGCTCCTAAAAAAAGGGAGCTTGCACCATGTGCTTATATTGGATTAACTATCAGACGATGCATGATTGGATCATTGCTCCACTAGCAAGGCATGGGCAGAATTATATTTGGTCCTTTGTCATTGCGACTGCATCAGCAAGCGACTCAATGAAGTATAGAAACGACAATCATTTCATGGTCAATTGACCGTTACGCTTTACAGGACCAACTCCAACAGCAAATGTCTGTTCATGAGTTGAAACTTATAGTAATTCAGTGAAACTCCATGATCCTACAATTTTGTGAACATCACTGGTGATTTTTTTTAAAGTGATGAGGAGCAACTTATTTTAATCCTGTAAATTCCAGATTGCTGAAGCACCAATAAATCATAAGATGTTACAGATGAATGTGCTCTGCAACATAACCCTCAAAAACATAAAATTCAAGACTGCCAGCCAATTTAACATTAGTGAGCATGCTAGGAGTCACTGAATGGTGCAGTGTACTGGAAACTGGATACACTGACAAGTGATAGGATGTAGAGTTGCACCTACCATTCTCCAGCAATGTAACCCCTATGGTCACTTGGTCCCCCTGAAGGGAGGTGAATAAGTTAGGTTGACTCCCAGAGATTGCAAATTAAATGTGGTGTGGGACGACACAGGCTTTAGAATGCATTATAAGCCAGCACATACACTAACTCAGCAACTTAAGACCAAACACATACTTCAAAATAAATTAATGACTACATTAAAATCGATGTGTCAATAGCACACTTATGCTTACAGCAATTAATAGTAGTATCACCTAAAAGTTAATCTTTAGAAGTATTTGAACATCAAGGTGAAGGTAGGCAGTGTTGACTGAAATTAAGTTGAGCATTTTCCCTTTAATACAATGTCTCAATTCTAAAGAGTATCTCCTACTATACTGGTAGGAGATTTCCCACACCAGCCATCTTGCAATTGAATTAAATCACTAAACCAGCATCAAATTGTTCCACATTATGAGTTGTATATGGGCTCTCATCCATTGAAACTGCAGCAATAACGCCCCAAACTCATTTCACATACAGTCCCCACCATTCACACTAGACAGCCGCCTATATCAGGCAAATGGTGTTAACCAGGTGTCAGTGCGCCATAGGCGCCAATTACAAAGGTGCCGCTTAAACCGTATTAAGCATGGCGACTATTTTGGACGTTCAAACAGCTGTTTGCACTTTGTTAGAGTGCGATTACCTGTCATTAAGTCCTAACCCCGTTGCCTCTAGAACGCCTGCCACTGCTGAGACCTTCTTGCCGGCTTGCTGAGCTGGATTCCTTCCAGCTCCATGTTAATTTTAACATGACAGTCTGACCACCTCTTCCACAGATCCAGGTCTTCAATCTATTTTTTTTAAATTGAGATATAGCTAACTTATCATCCCATGCACTGTTTCAAATTCTGGAGTCTAACAATTACTCATTACACTGCACGAACTGGGTATGCCAAGCTGTAACGGATGGACAGTGTCTGAACTGTAAAGTTCTGACAGCCTTTGGTAAAAAATGATACCCTGGGAGGATGCTAAGTTTCTTCAGCTCAGTTGCTGTTGTTCTGGTAGTGGTTCTTTAATCGGACAGTCTCTATGGGTCTGGTGCTTGTTGAAGGGGAAGAACAATTTTTTTATTTTTAAGAATTAACCATGCGAAGAGAAGCAAGAATATCTTAAACAGTTGACTTTTCACTCAGAATTTTGCTTAGTTATACTTCTACGTCTGCACTTGTCTTGAAAAGATGTATTTCTATCAAGAATGGATCTTGCTGGAGCAGAGGATCTCGCATCATACGCTGTTAGATTTTCGCTGCACCCTTCAGCTCAAAAGTCTTACGCACCATAACTTGCTGGAACTGTGAACTGATAATGGCGCGAAGTCAACAGGACATCTGGGATCTTAGTGATTGGTAGGAGTGACCACCGCACAGTCCTTGTGGAGACGAAGTCCCGTCGTCACACTGAGGACATCATCCAACGTGTTGTGTGGCACTTTCACCATGCTAAATGGAAAAGATTCAGAACAGATCCAGCAGCTCAAAACTGGGCATCCATGAGGCGCTGTGGGCCATCAGCTGCAGCAGAATTGTATTCCAGCACAATCTGTAACCACATGGCCCGGCATATTACTCACTCTACCATTACCAACAAGCCAGGGAATCAACCCTGGTTCAATGAGGAGTGTAGAAGATCATGCCAGGAGCAGCACCAGGCGTACCTAAAAATGAGGTGCCAACCTGGTGAAGCTACAACTCAGGACTACATGCATGCTAAACAGCAGAAGCAACATGCTATAGACAGAGCTAAGCGATTCCACAACCAACAGATCAGATCAAAGCTCTGCAGTCCTGCCACATCAAGTCGTGAATGGTGGTGGACAATTAAACAACTAACGGGAAGAGGAGGCTGCTCTGTAAACATTCCCTCCTCAATGATGGCAGAGTCCAGCACGTGAGTGCAAAAGGCAAGGCTGAAGCGTTTGCAACCATCTTCAACCAGAAGTGCCAAGTGGATGATCCATCTCTGCCTCCTCCCGATATCCCCACCATCACAGAAGCCAGTCTTCAGCCAATTCGATTCACTCCACATGATATCAAGAAACAGTTGAGTGCACTGGGTACAGCTAAGGTTATGGGCCCCGACAACATCCCGGCTGTAGTGCTGAAGACTTGTGCTCCAGAACTAGCGGCGCCTCTAGCCAAACTATTCCTGTACAGCTACAACACTGGCATCTACCCGACAATGTGGAAAATTGCCCAGATATGTCCTGTCCACAAAAAGGACAAATCCAATCCGGCCAATTACCACCCCATCAGTCCACTCTCAATCAGCAAAGTGATGGAGGGTGTCGTCGACAGTGCTATTAAGGGGCACTTACTCACCAACGCTCAGTTTGGGTTCTGCCAGGACCACTCGGCTCCAGACCTCATTACAGCCTTGGTCCAAACATGGACAAAAGAGCTGAATTCCAGAGGTGAGGCGAGAGTGAATGCCCTTGACATCAAGGCAGCATTTGACCGAGTGTGGCACCAAGGAGCCCTAGTAAAATTGAGGTCAATGGGAATCAGGGGAAAACTATCCAGTGGCTGGAGTCATACGTAGCACAAAGGAAGATGGTCGTGGTTGTTGGAGGCCAATCATCTCAGCTCCAGAAGTTCATCAGGGCAGTGTCCTAGGCCCAGCCATCTTCAGCTGCTTCATCAATAACCTTCCCTCCATCATAAGGTCAGAAATGGGGATGTTCGCTGATGATTGCACATTGTTCAGTTCCATTCGCAACCCCTCAGATAATGAAGCAGTTCAAGCCCGCGTGCAGCAAGATCTGGACAACATCCAGGCTTGGGCTCATAAGTGGCAAGTAACATTCGCGCCAGACAATGACCATCTCCAACAAGAGTGTCTAACCACCTCCCCTTGACATTCAACGGCATTACCATTGCCGAATACCCCACCATCAACATCCTGGGGGTCACCATTGACCAGAAACTTAACTGGACCAGCCACAAGAGCAGGTCAGAGGCTGGGTATTCTGCGGCGAATGACTCACCTCCTGACTCCCCAAAGCCTTTCCACCATCTGCAAGGCACAAGTCAGGAGTGTGATGGAATACTCTCCACTTGTTGGAGCTGCACTCATCCTGGCAACACTCAAGAAGCTCGACACCATCCAGGACAAAGCAGCCTGCTTGATTGGCACCCCATCCACCACCCTAAACATTCACTCCCTTCACCACTGGCACACTGTGGCTGCAGTGTGTATAATCCACAGGATGCACTGCAGCAACTCGTCAAGGCTTCTTCGACAGCACCTCCCAAACCCGCGACCTCTACCACCAAGAAGGACAAGAGCAGCAGGCACATGGGAACAACACCACCTGCACGTTCCCCTCCAAGTCACACACCATCCCGACTTGGAAATATATCGCCGTTCCTTCATCGTCGCTGGGTCAAAATCCTGGAACTCCCTTCCTAATAGCACTGTGGGAGAACCTTCACCACACAGACTGCAGCGGTTCAAGAAGGCGGCTCACCACTACCTTCTCAAGGGCAATTAGGGATGACCATTAAATGCTGGCACCACCAGCGACGCCGACATCCCATGAACAAATAAAAAAAAATTTCTAAAGTGAATGGTGGACCAACAGTATCTCCTTAACCAATGAGATTTAAGGATTGGGAAAGAAACAACAGAGAAGGAGGGTGAATTAGAGTGGGCGAATTAGAGTCAAATCAGGTACAGAAAGAAAGAGAGAGGGAAAGAAAGAGTGAATTGAGAAAAAAAAGAGACAAAGGAATAGTAAGAAAATGCTCTAAAATTTTAAATGTGACATTTTTAAAATCTAATAATCGACTACATGCAGGAGTGATATTGAACCATTTAAATTGTTCCCTTTCTGGGCCAGAGTGGTTGAGTGGCATTGCATTAACAGTTATCACGTACTTAAAAGGGTACTTACCCTCTTAATTACCAGACCTAACTTTCTATGGCTAGTTTAAGGGGCAATTAATGTACAAATCCAGCAAGTTCTTAAAAATAAGGGGGAGACTAATGACGAGATGCCATTTGTGCAAAGCAAAAGACGGAGTAGCATAAATCAACCAGAAAGTTCTGGAGATTCGCAACTTATGGCATAGCTCTTAATCCCCTGAAATTGCTGGCCGATTTGCTTATTAATAACTCTGCATAATTAACGCCCCAGTATTTTCCCAGCAAGATCTGGCCCGTTAAGTCGTGAAGTAAAGCAGAGTGCTCCTGTTAAACAGCCAGCTTGAAGTGACTTTCAGTTAAGGCAAAACAAACTAATGGTTACGAGTGGTTAGGATCTGGAATGCACTGCCGAGGGGGTGGTGGAGGCAGATTCAATTCTCGCCTTCAAAAAAAGAAAACTGGATAAGTACTTGAAAGGAAAAAAATTTGCAGGGCTACAGGGATAGTGTGGGGGAATGGGACTAGTTGAATTGCTCTTGCATAGAACTGGTGCGGACTCGAAGGGCCGAATGGTTCCTTCCTTGCTGTAATCTTTCTATGATTCTATGATTAATTATCCAATCACTGCTTTGACATGGTTTATCGTAACCTGGGACTACCCTGGCCATGTTATACCAGCCATTGCATATAGCAGGCAAATCACGTTTGCATGATTCTTGAGATTTTTTTTTTTTTTAAAGTAATTTCTCCAATCTTTTACTCTTATAGCAAATGTGAAACTATGAGATGAGTTGAAAAATCCACTCAGAAATCTATGTTCTTGTACCTTTGCAGACTCTGGTATGCAGGGACGCTATCTAGTGGTAGTGGTACAATCAAGAAAGGTAGGGAAGAATATTAAATCGGATTCAATTTCGTCCACAACAAATATTAACTGAGAAAGCTATAGTCCTGCAGAAAGACATCAAAAAATTCTTAATCTACAATACCAGCTGCACAAAATAGCCAACCTGAAATTTAACTGCCAACACTTCATTGTGTTGCAGACACAGGATTTGGTCCTTATTTTCCCTTTACTGGAAACAACCGCAAATCTTTTCAATAAAACCATGGACATGAACTGCCTTTCAGATGGTCTCCCTCATCGCCAGCTTTTAAAAAAAATTTGTTCATGGGATGTGGGCGTCGCTGGCGAGGCCGGCATTTATTGCCCATCCCTAATTGCCCTCGAGAAGGTAGTGGCGAGCAGTCTTCTTGAACCGCTGCAGTCCGTGTGGTGAAGGTTCTCTCAGTGCTGTTAGAATCATAGAATCATAGAAGTTACATCATGGAAACAGGCCCAACATGTCCATGTTGCCCAGTTTATACCACGAAGCTAGTCCCAATTGCCTGCACTTGGCCCATATTCCTCTATACCCATCTTACCCATGTAACTGTCCAAATGCTTTTTAAAAGACAAAATTGTACCCGCCTCTACTACGGACTCTGGCAGCTCGTTCCAGACACTCACCACCCTTTGAGTGAAAAAATTGCCCATCTGGACCCTTTTGTATCTCTCCCCTCTCACCTTAAATCTATGTCCCCTCGTTATAGACTCCCCTACCTTTGGGAAAAGATTTTGACTATCTACCTTATCTATGTCCTCATTATTTTATAGACTTCTATAAGATCACCCCTAAACCTCCTACTCTCCAGGGAAAAAAGTCCCAGTCTATCTAATCTCTCCCTAACCTCTCCCGATAAGTCAAACGATCAAGTCCCGGTAGCATCCTAGTAAATCTTTTCTGCACTCTTTCTAGTTTAATAATATCCTTTCTATAATAGGGTGACCAGAACTGTACACAGTACTCCCAAGTGTGGCCTCACCAATGCCCTGTACAACTTCAACAAGACATCCCAACTCCTGCATTCAATGTTCTGACCAATGAAACCAAGCATGCCGAATGCCTTCTTCACCACCCTATCCACCTGTGACTCCACTTTCAAGGAGCTATGAACCTGTACTCCTAGATCTCTTTGTTCTATAACTCTCCCCAACGCCCTACCATTAACGGAATAGGTCCTGGCCCGATTCGATCTACCAAAATGCATCACCTCACATTTATCTAAATTAAACTCCATCTGCCATTCATCGGCCCACTGGACCAATTTATCAAGATCCCGTTGTTAGGAAGGGAGTTCCAGGATTTTGACCCAGCGACGATGAAGGAACAGCGATATATTTCCAAGTCGGCATGGTGTGTGACTTGAAGGGGAACGTGCAGGTGGTGGTGTTCCCATGTGCCTGCTGCTCTTGTCCTTCTTGGTGGTAGAGGTCGCGGGTTTGGGAGGTGCTGTCGAAGAAGCCTTGGTGAGTTGCTGCAGCGCATCCTGTCGATGGTACACACTGCAGCCACTGTGCGTCGGTGGTGAAGGGAGTGAATGTTTAGGGTGGTGGATGGGGTGCCAATCAAGCGGGCTGCTTTGTCCTGGATGGTGTCGAGCTTCTTGAGTGTTGTTGGAGCTGCACTCATCCAGGCAAGTGGAGATTATTTCATCACACTCCTGACTTGTGCCTTGCAGATGGTGGAAAGGCTTTGGGAAGTCAGGAGGTGAGTCACTCTCCGCAGAATACCCAACCTCTGACCTGCTCTTGTAGCCACGTTATTTATATGGCTGGTCCAGTTAAGTTTCTGGTCAATGGTGACCTCCAGGATGTTGACGGTGGGGGATTCGGCGATGGTAATGCCATTGAATGTCATGGGGAGGTGGTTAGACTCACTCTTGTTGGAGATGGTCATTGCCTGGCACGAATGTTACTTGCCACTTATGAGCCCAAGCCTGGATGTTGTCCAGGTCTTGGGGCATGTGGGCTCGGACTGCTTCATTATTTGTTCAGTTCCATTCGCAACTCCTCAATGTGCAATCATCAGCGAACATCCCCATTTCTGACCTTATGATGGAGGGAAGGTCATTGATAAAGCAGTTGAAGATGGTTGGGCCTAGGACACTGCCTTGAGGAACTCCTGCAGCAATGTCCTGGGGCTGGGATGATTGGCCTCCAACAACCACTACCATCTTCCTTTGTGCTAAGTATGACTCCAGCCACTGGAGAGTTTTCCTCCTGATTCTCACTGACTTCAATTTTACTCGGGCTCTTTGGTGCCACACTCGGTCAAATGCTGCCTTGATGTCAATGGCAGTCACTCACCTCACCTCTGGAATTCAGCTCTTTTGTCCATGTTTGGACCAAGGCTGTAATGAGGCCTGGAGCTGAGTGGTCCTGGCGGAATCCAAACTGAGCATCGGTGAGCAGTTATTGGTGAGTAAGTGCCACTTGATAGCACTGTCGACGACACCTTCCATCACTTTGCTGATGATTGAGAGTAGACTGATGCGGCGGTAATTGGCAGGATTGGATTTGTCCTGCTTTTGTGGACAGGACATACCTGGGCAATTTTCCACATTGTCGGGTAGATGCCAGTGTTGAGCCCAAGCTGTACTGCAACAGCTGCTGTAAAGTGCGCCCCATGTTCCATTTGTGCAATGTTTCATCCATGGAAATTATCCTGATTCATGTTATAATCAGGTTTGAGTGTCTTTTATGAGTATAGAGTGATACCAACTTCTCCCAGTGATTTGAAGAGACCAAAAATAGGAGAGAAAACCAAAGCAGCATAAAATCATAGGTTTGCAAAAAACTGATTTATCCAGTAGTGACTTCAATGTTTTAAATCAAAGCTCGAGGGCACTGCCACCAGAGTTGCCAGGCCTCCCAGATTGCCCAGCAGTCTCCGGGAATTGATTGATCTTGCAGGAGCTGCTACTGGCAATACTGGAGGAAAATTTTAAAACAACCACAGCTCCTGCTATTAAAATAGCATTTCATGCAATGGCATTCCTGGTATTTTCCCCAACATTGGCAGGTGCCATTCACCAATGTAGCAGAGTATATTCGACACAGCACCAATGCCTGCCCTGTGCACTTCCTCTTATTAACGAGAATGTCGCATGGTTCAAACAGTGGGAGGAACACAGCACATCGCAACACAATCGACCGTAACCAAAGGCAACCGGCCCGTTCCTATGCAGTTCTGTGTCCTCGTGCATTTGACTAATAGGCATCCTCGTATTCTGCCTGTTTTTATCACCTCATTGCCTTCCTGTTTGCTCTGTTTAAATTATAGAATCATACAGCACAGAAGGAGGCCATTCGGCCCATCATACCAGTGCTGGCTCTTTGAAAGAGCTATCCAATTAGTCCCACACCCTGCTCTTTCCCCGTAGCTATGCTTATGTTTCCCCGTAGCAATGTTTATGTTGATCACTGATTTTTTTTTTAAATTAGCAGATTTCATTTTCACTTTTTAAAAAAAAAATATAATCGCAAACACCTTCCTTTGTAACAACCCATGTTGCCTGCTGGGGAGAGGGCTCTGGGTGGACTCCGAAGAATCAGGGAGTCAAGATGAGCCTGAGCTGGGAAGGATGTGAATGTCAGGAGGACGCCTACAGTTTTGCCAGCAGTGTAGGATTCTGAGCTGAGCAAACGGTCTTTCACTTTGAGCGATATTATTTTGGCTTAAAAAACTTTACCCATTTTAATTGATGTACCTCTAAGAAGCATATATTTAAATGGGTTTGCAATAAGTCTCATTCTTTTTGATCAACCTCACTGCCATCATTTCATTGATGTTAGCAATCTGTAAAATTCTACCATTCTATGTAAAAAAAAAAACCTATTTAGCACCAACGGCCAAGGGATGCTGCTGAAGGAAAGACAAGATAGGAACTCAGCACCAGGGGTCAGCCATTCAGCCCCTCGAGACTGTTCCATCATTCAATCAGGTCATGGTTGAACTGTACCTAAACTCCATTTATCTCAATACCCTTACCAAACAAATGTCTATCAATCTCGACCTTGAAAATTCCAACTGACCCAGCATTCTGTCTTGGGGCGGGGAAGAGTTCCAGATTTCTACTACCCATTGTGTGGAAAAGTATTTCTTGATTTCATTCCTAAATGGCCTAGCTCTAATTTTCTTATACCCCCTTGCTCTGCGAACAGAGGAAATAGTTTCTCTATCTGCCTTATTAAATCGCTTTATCATTTTAAACATCTGGATTAGATCATCCCTCAACCTTCTAAACTTAAGGGAATACAAACCAGGTTTATGCAACCAATCTTCATAATGTAATCCTTTGAGCCCCAGTATCATTCTGGTGACTTTGTTGAACCCCCTCCAAGGCCAATATATCATTTCTGATATTTACATAAGAACATAAGAAATAGGAGCAGGAGTAGGCCATACAGCCCCTTGAGCCTGCTCTGCCATTCAATAAGATCATGGCTGATCTTCAACCTCAATTCCACTTTCCCGCCCAATCCCCATATCCCTTCATTCCCCTAGAGTCCAAAAATCTATCCATCTCAGCCTTGAATATACTCAATGACTCAGCATCCATAACCCTCTGGGGTAGAGAATTCCAAAGATTCACAACCCTGAGTGAAGAAATTCTCTCTCATTTGTCTTAAATGGCCGACCCCTTATCCTGCGACTATGCCCCCTAGTTCTAGACTCTCCAGCCATGGGAAACAACTTCTCAGCATCTACTCTGTCAAGCCCCCTCAGAATCTTATATTTCAATTAGATCACCTCTCATTCTTCTAAACTCCAGAGAGCATAGGCCCATTCTACTCAACCTCTCTTCATAGGACAATCCTCTCATCCCTGGAATTAATCTAGTGAACCTTCGTTGCACCGCCTCTAAGGAGAGTATATCCTTCCTTCGATAAGGAGACCAAAACTGTACACAGTACTCCCGTTGAGGTCTCACCAATGCCCTGTACAACTGTAGCAAGACTCCCTTACTCTTGTACTCCAACCCCCTTGCAATAAGGGCCAAACCCACGACCTCTACCACCTAGAAGAGCAGCAGGCACATGAGAACACCACCTGCATGTTCCCCTCCAAGTCACACACCATCCCGACTTGAAATATATCGCCGTTCCTTCATCTTCGCTGGGTCAAAATCCTGGAATTCCCTTCCTAACAGCACTGTGGGAGAACCGTCACCACACGGACTGCAGCGGTTCAAGGCGGCAGCTCACCACCACCTTCTCAAGGGCAATTAGGGATGGGCAATAAATGCCGGCCTCGCCAGCGCGCCCACATCCCATGAACGAATAAAAAAAAATCCTAATTGCTTGCTGTACCTGCATACTAACCTTTTGCGTTTCTTGTACGAGGACACCCAAGTCTCTCTGAACACCAACATTTAATAGTTTCTCACCATTTAAAAAAAATTCTGTTTTTCTAGTCTTCCTACCAAAGTGAATAACCTCACATTTCCCCACATTATACTCCATCTGCCAGCTTTTTGCCCACTCACTTCACCTTTGGTGCCCAAAACTGAATACAGTACTCCAGATGGGGTCTGACCAAGGCTCTACCTGTGCAACTGAAGCATCACTTCTTCCCCTTTATATTACAACCCCCTTGAGATAAAGGTCAATGTTCCATTAGCCTTTGATTACTTTTTGTACCCGTGCATTAGCTTTTAGTGATGTGTGTACGTGGACACCCTTTGCTCCTCCACAGTTCCTATTCTCTCTACATAAAGAAAATATTTCGATTTCTATTTCTCGGATCCAAAAAGGTTTAAAAGGAAAGCTGGTGACTTTTATCTGAATATTCAGGAGTGCATGGAAGGTAGGGAAAAATATGGTCATAAACTGCATATAGCCAGAGGGTAATACGTCCTCTGCCTTCCACAATTTCACTTGGACAGGAATAGCATGCTTTTTTTTGGTATTTTTTGAAAACATCAAAAGCCACACACATAATGGTAAACAAATTAATGGATATAAAATGGGTTCATCTTGTCGGTCTAGTAATGCAAACGAATGGCCCCTGTTGCACGCTGATCAGAACAAAAGGTGGCTTAAAAAATAAGAAAGCGAAGGAGGCCCGGGGGGGGGCGGGCACCTGCTGAAAGCGATCACCTCAGTTCAGCCTCAGCAATGAGAATGATTCAGAAGTAAGCGTGTCTAAAAAGCATCCTGCGGGACCAGCCATGCGGAAATTCCCAATGCCTACAATCATTGCTTTCTGCGAATTCCAATGGAGAAACTCTCATCTCCTGTCTAACCAGCCTGAGTGGTATGTGGTGGAAACTCATCCCCTGTTAAGTGCATTTTGTTGGACAAAGTGAACAAAATTTGGAAATTTCAGTGGTGTTTTTTAATGTCACATGATAGAGTGTCATGTGATCAAACCTCCAGGAACACATCCGACCAAAGCTGGCAACCCTCTGCCACCACCAGCTAAAGTCGCAGATTGAGTCTTGTTTTTTTTCTAAAAAATAGAAACGGAGCAACTTAGGCTGAAGACCCATTGTACAGGACACCAACAAGGTTCAAACATTTAGGATAAACGACAAGATACATAAGATGACAAAAAACTTGCATTTTAAAAGCATAAAGTTTGTAGAAGAAAAAATGGATGAGGGTAAGGAGTTCCAGTTTTAAGATCCTGGGAAAAACAAGTGAGTGAGGGTTGAGTCTATTAGGACATCTAAACCTCTCAATCACTCCCAGACATTTTTACATGCAGTACTAGCATCACCAATCTGATTTATTTAAATTTTAAATAGCTTCAAACTCAATTTCCTAAAAGATGCACACACCCCCACTTCAGTTAGCAAAAGTGATACATGTAAGCAGTGGACAGTAAAACCAATCTCAATATATAACAATTGATTACCAGTGTGATGTCCAGTTTAAACCAAGAAAACTTAAAACATTAATGTATTATTCATCTTCATGCATCCTATAATGGCCTGATCAAGTAACATCAGGATATGTGCTCCCATCTACAAATATGGTCCAGCTTTTGTAATGCGCAAAGTTCTAGTGATTCTTTGATATTTTAATCCCCATTATCTTCGTTTCAGAGACCATACAACTCCAGTTTAACTTTGAACAGTTTGTCACAGAAATTCCCAGTGCATTAAAAGTGAACATCGCACAGAGGTGTGTTGTGAAGCGGTGTGTAAATTGGGATAAACAAGGTGCGAGGAGCCCGGAATAGCCGGTGCACTTAATAAATTATAAGTGGCACCTCTAATTGACTCAATGGCAAATGGTCAGCACTATTTGCCAGATACAGGCAGCTGCCCGTGATAAGCATGGACATTGCAAGTGGTGGGGACTACACATTTTATTTTGAAGAGGAAAAATGTGGCCGAGCCAAAATTTTCAAACCATTGGGATTCTGATGGTGTTGGATTGCCACAATATATTAAATTATTGAGCAGGGAGTTGGTTTATTAGAGATATTATGGCTTCCACCTTGAAGTGAGGAGGTGGATGTGCCCCTTCCTGCACAACGGAACTCGATGCGTACAAATGAACACCATTCTGTCAAACTGTAGCTCAGTAAATGGCAGGATCCAACAGGGAACCAAATTAGAACTATCCTTTTTCAAGTCATGACTAACGACTTCCAATTAAAATTTTCCAACTTTTAAGTAGGTCAACGATTAACTGGTCTACAACGAGCAAGGACAAAGTGCACATGATTACGGCCAAAATGCCATGATTAAAAAATGTTTAAATGAAAGAATCTCAATAAAAATCATGATACTCTTTAAAGAATTTTTTTTAAAAAGCAGTTGCTGATAATAACTGTCTGACCAATTAGTAGTTTAAGCAGATTGAGTGTACAAAACTGTTAGAAGAAACAATCTCAAGGGGATCTTAAATGGGACACACGTCTCCTTCATATGTAACAAGGCAAACCAATTAATGTGCAAACTCAGCGCAGAATATGTACTTTTTTGTGGGGTGGGGGAAAAAAAAACTGGTTAACGTGTTCAAAGGGATACAGCTTATTCTCCCGCATAAAAAAGTGCATTAGAATTGTCAACCAAACTAGTAGAAAATTCAATTCAAGAGTGTTTTGAAAGTTATTCTCACTGACAACTCTTACATGCATTGTGGCATTGTGATAAAACATTTGGAAATTGTCAGACACAAAACCTCTGCAAAACTATCAGGATTCAAGTACCTTCACGACATACTGTACATTATGCCAAGGGAAGGTTACAATGCACACTTTCCATTGAGTCAAAGATATGACAAGGAACTAGGTCACTAAAAGCAGATAAAATGAACACAATAAATACACTAAGATATACTGCATTGTGGCAGAGTCAATAAAACAACTTGCATTTATGTAGCACCTTTAAAAAAAAGGTAGAAAAACATCCGAAGGCGCTTAACAGAGAATAATAAATGGACACCAAGCCAAATAATGACGGGTGACCAAAAGCTTGGACGAAGAGGTGGGTTTTAAGGAGAGTCTTAGAGGAAAGGCAGGGGTTCGGTAGAGGGGATTAGACAATTTCAGAGCATGGACTGCCAGAATGACTAGCTGGTCAATGCACATTACAGTCTGATCAGATCGTTGGAGACCAATGGACACATGCCAATATCAGAAAATTTAAGTTATCGTTACTTGTGAACTTCAGTCCAGTGAATTCTGGTCAAGTCTGCTGCATTATTCATAAATTGTTTTGATAATTTTCTAAACTGTAAACTTTTGGATCCACATCACAACGGACTTAACAGTTGACATGGCAGATAACTTTGACTGATCCTTTGGAGTTTTTAAAAATTTGACCTTTTGCATCAATGCAGAGTTGGCTCAAAGCTTTGGCTAATGTTAACTCTACTTTCCAGGACCATCCTACTATTGTACTACTATAGAGTCAACACAAGACACTAAGCCACAGGACAGCATGCTTACTAATCCCATAAATCTTAGAGATTCAAATTTAAAAGAATATCTTTCATAGGGTTGTGAAAAGGGAAAACAAGAGGAAGTAGCAGTTTTATATTTTCTTTTCAGTATACAATTAGGAATCCAGACCGAATCACATTTTGGTAGATACCACCAACATGTGGCCTCTTTCTGTTTGCTCAGTCCAGATGGTTTTCAAATTGCTGCTTTACTTTGGGATACAGCTAATACATAAATATTTTAAAAGACACACTTAGGGTCAAAGGTTTCCCAATCCTCTTAAGCTCAGGAGTGCACTGGAACCAAGTGCTGTATGCTCAGGCTAACAATGTATTTCAATGGACACACATGCATATAGAATGAGCATCTGTAGATAGTTCAGAACTGCTAATTATTATTCACTTGAGTTTTCACTGCTCATCCTGCTGGCTTTCTCCACTCCATCAATATAGCTACCACAGAACCACAAGTGCAAGAACACAAAGACAACTTTTGCTTAAACAAGGACTCATTTAAAAGATCAGCACTGGCCTCATTTAGTGGCCCAATTGCTAATGGAACATAGACAGAAAGATCCCAGCTGTGAACCCCCAGTTTATCCTGTTATCTGATCTGAGAGCACTACAATTGGATTAAGCACCCCTAAGGAAGTCATCCAGGTATCCCTTTCCCGATTACCTAATGACCGTCCTAATAAGTTAGTGTGCGTGTGGACATTAGATTAGGACATTGTGGACGCTAGATTAGGCTTGGCCGTGAAGCTCCCCACAGATGAACAACCTGTCAATATTCACCGCCTGGGATCATACATGAACCGCCACTTCAAAGATATCATATGGAAACCAGTGCCTGTGGAACCATACTCCAGCATTAGTCAGCACCATCTGGTGAAGACAGGAGAAATTTGGAGAGAGAATCTGCATCTTCAGACTTGTGCTGAACAGAAGAGGCAATGGGTTGAAGCTGGGATTAACTGTAAGGATCTTCATTTCTGAAGATGTTACTCCAATTAGCGTACCAAAGGTCAGCACAATATGATAGCCTCTGATTGGTGAACTGAACCACTACCTCCAATTTTCCAATACATCTGAAAGAATTCAATATATCCACATAACAGGAAGACTTGGCAGTCGCCTATAAATGAGACCAGCCTTTTACCAGTCGCAAAAAAAAACTGTTGGCTCGGGCTGTATTTTCTCTCTCGTTCACACTGTTTCTGCTCATCAATGACCTCCTCCACCTATTACTGAAGCCTATCCATTCGTCCGTTATTAATTCCATTCTACATTCTTAATTGATCCAGATCCCTTTGAATGCCAACTTTCCTTATGCTAGTCACTTAGACACAAGTGCTTAGCAAGGTTTGTAATAAGCGATAATCTCTTCCACGTAGCTTCTGAAGAGCATTTGTGGGCAGGGGGTAAAAAACTCCAGTATTCATCAATAGCATACATTTATGTAGCATCTTTAATACATAGAAAAACATCAAAGCACTCCACACTGGGAATCAATAGGAATTGGGGGGGGGGGGAAAGAGATTAAAAAGTGAGGTGCTCAAAAGCCCAAAGATGTAGGTTTTAAAAGGACGCTCCTTAAGGTGCAGAATAAATGTACTAAGGCAGAGGGTTTCTGAGAAAGTTCCAGAGTGTGGGGGCAAGACAGCTGTAGCATCAATGGTATGATAAGGAGGAAGAGGAGGAGAATGGGATGGGAATGTCCAGTATACCAGAATTCTAAGAGCAAAGATGGGAAGCAGAGCCAGAGGATTAGAAGAGGTTGCAAGAGAGGTGAGGCTATGAAAGGATTTGTTGACAAGGGCAATGAAATTGAACTTGATGTAATGAGGGGTGAGGAGCCAAAGGAGGTCAGGAAGAACAGACGTGATAGGTGACTGTGATTGTAAGTAGGTTAGGATAACACATAGCAGAGATATGGATGAGCTAGAGTTCATGTAGGGTACGGCTTGGGAAGTCAGTGAGAAGGTTGTTGGAAAAGTCTAATCTGGAGGATACAGGCATGAATGAAAGTTTCAGTAGTGAAGCAGGATGGAGACGAGCAATATTAGAGGTGGAACTCGGCAGTGATGGTGGGCTGGATGTGGTGTTTATAGCTCAGCTCTGGGTCTTGCAGGACACGGTGGTTGCAAATCATTGGATTTAGACTAAGCAGGCATCCAGGAAGGGGAAAATGATCCGAGCTTAGGTACAAAGTTCCTGGCTTTAGTCTTGCCAATGCCGAGCTGTTATACGATCTGGCTCATTGATATCAAACAGACAGACAGCACAGTGGCAGATGTCGCAAGAATTTTCCCTAGTACTAGTGCAAGCTTAACCAGGCAAAAGTTTGCTGGTTCAGAGTGCCAATCTTGTTTTGAATACTGGGTAACATTCTCTACCTTCCAGTTCTCAGGTACAATTCTCATTAATGCAGCTCCTAAAATTACTGGCCAGAGCCTTGAATTCCTCATTTATTTCCCCAAAATTCTAAAAGGCACCCCATCTAGTCCAGGTGTCTTAGACATGTCTTCATAACATACTCATCAGGCTCCTGAGCCAATGTAACTATCTGGTATTTGTCCAATAGTCATTTGGCCTTTAATTTGATGACATTCTATGGCAGTCCCCAAGAGCCATGAGGCATCAAAACATTGTACGATGACTCGCAGCTTTTATATACTTTAAAATGGATGTCCATAAAAGCTCAAAATACAGGAATTCTTCAGGGAAATATCTTTGCTTAGTTTTTCCACCATTCACTGCAAGTGGCTAGACATTGCGCAAGTCCAAATTAAATCATAGTTCAATGCCCAACCCAAAAACCATGATGTGGAGATGCCGGGGATGGACTGGGGTGGACAAATGTAAGGAATCTTTAAACTGTTGGACTATAACCTGGTGTTGTAAGATTCCTTACATTTGTCCACCCAAAAACGTTCAGGATGTATCGTGCAAAGGTTTTGGCATGACTGACTTATGCCAAGTTTGTTGCTCTCTTGGAAAAGCAGCTACATAAAAGCTCAAAACAAAACGGTCACTGAAGTTGGTTTGGAAATAAACAAAATAAAACTTATGGCAACTCTTATCCAGACAAATACTATTAAAAAACAACACGCAACTTGAAGTCACTCTGGAGATCATTAAAAACCAAGCCTTTACCTGAACTTCAAATTTAAGATTTTCTAAGTCCCATAGCATCACAATATTACCCTAGCAATGCCTGCATCAATGATGCCCTCCATAAAAAGGTTCACTCAGCACAACTGCCTGGCCTGCCAATTAAAGATCACGTAGATAAAAAACATGGGTAAATGGAACCAAAATATTTATACAACAACTGTGCAATAAGATAAATTTATCCTGGTAAATCTGTATTCATTGGTAAGTTACCAAATTTAAACAGTTTGCACAAATATCCAAATACCTTTTTCACAACAGCATTCAGATTTCTAAACAGGAGGTTCCCCACTGCCAGCACAAATATCAACTACGTTTCGGAGTTATAATTCCACATTGAAAGAGCCTTCATTCACCTGGGACAAAAGCATCATAAGCTCACTATAGAAGCAAGAGCTGAAACAGACAAAGTGAATGCTTAACACAGGCATGCATTTTAAACCACTGGGCAAGTTAGATGGACTGAATGGCCTTTCCTTGTTCCTACTCACTTATGCTCATAGCAGCAGATGGCCATACTTCAAAATATCTTTGCCATTTACAGCACTAAACACAAAAGGCTGTCTTAACTAACCTTGCCCCAGTACAACATGATAGCCCAAGGACAGCATTCACATATACACCATTGGGCATATATTCAATTGACAGACTTGATACAAACCAACCTTAAGTTTAAAAGGCCCAGGTCAGGAGAAAAACTGGACAAATTCAGACATGTCAAAAAATGTTATTCAACACCCAGCCCTTTCCAAAACAGATTGGATAGTTTAACATGGATTACTGCTAGGATTAAGGATCAGGAAAGACCAACAGACAAGTATCAAGTGATATACTGAAGGTCACTGATGCTACCATTTGCTTACACAATAGTCACTGCACTTGAAACAGCAAATTATGTGAAGCACTTCAACATTAGCACGAGCCATTATACAAACACAAGTACAATAATATGCAGGTCAAGCAGCGTCTGTGGCGAAAGAAAGAGTTAACGTTTCAGGTTTATGACCTTTCATCAGAACTAGTTAGAGATTTAACAGTTCATAATGCCTGCTCGAATGCTCTCAATCACCACCTACCTGGTTCCAGTGATGAATGGATGCATACAAGCACCAAATACTTTGACTATCCAAAAACACTGAGGCTATTCAGTTGGAGGTTATTTTGGGACAGTTAGAGTACTAGGGAGGTGAGCTTTGAGGGGCCGAATGGCCTTCCTTCATCCTCATTACTTTGTGAGCAAGGGAGGAAAAGGCACTTTGAACTTGAAGAATTGAAGGGTGAGGGGTTAAATGCAACCTTTCCCTCCCTCAAACTCTTCCTTTCCCCCTCCTTCCCTCAAACTCTTCCTTTCCCCCTCCTTCAAAATAAGAAAAAAAAACAGCTTCATTCATCTTGTACAGCACGACTGCTATAATATCTACAGGCAAGTTTACAAGGTCAGTCATAGTCACTCTAAATTAAATCACTGCAACAGAAACTCAGCCCCAGGAGACCAGGCAAGGGAAGAATGACAAAACATGGAAATTGTTTATGACTTTTTACAGCTTAGAAATTCAATGTCACCCACACAGCCAGCTCACCACACTCTAGACCCATTTAAAGGTTATTGATTATATACACATACATGTATTTTTATTTAAAAAGAAAGAGTAAATACCAGGTGTTGAGTAAGAGGTTATATCCATCCATCTGCATTACACTTCACCTGAACTTCAAGGACAACTCACCATGCTGACCTTCATTAATCCAGACACGGCATTCCCCACCCCCCCCAAAAAAACACAAGCACTTGTATTATTTTCTGTGTCAATTATATCAAAAGCTGGCAGTGGTTTATGGACTAGGTCTACAGCAGATATCCTTCATACTATTGACTAACACTGCTAGGATTGCTGCCCGTCGTAATTAATGTGCATTAATTCAGACATCAACTTCATATACAATCTTATTTCTGTTTGTTCCAAGCACACTGAAGAAACTTGACACCAGTTCTTTGAGATGCTGAATACAGCAAATCAGTTTTCCTAGTATTGCACTTGCATTAGTAGTCCTGTAATATCTGCAGCTGAATGTAATACCACTCTGTTGACATCAATCCCGGATAGCTGGGGAAGGTCCACACAGGCCAGCAACTGGGAAATCACTTCATCGGAGCCCTCTAGAAACTATTCAGGTGGTAGTAGATGAAAAAGAATTGGCAGGTTCAGGACTGAGCCGGGACCACATGTACACAAAGCACCAGTTTACTGGGCAACCTAGACCAAACACTTGAAGGAAGCGCCCACACAAAGTCCTGGACACTTCAAATCGGGAATAATTTAGAGTACACAGATTCAGCCTTAACTGGGAGAAGTGCAAGAGGCCAAACATACAGCAGCCATCTACCCAGGTAACAGCTTCAAAACCTTCAAGCTAAATTTGACCCTGAAAATAAAGAGCAATGATTTACCAAATACAGGGAAAATGCCTAAAAAAGAACGAACTGGCATTTATATAGCATCTTTCACGACCTCAGGATGTCCCAAAGCACCTTACAGCCAATAAAGTACTTTTGAACTGCAGTTACTGTTGTAACCAGGTCCCAATCAGCAATGAGATAAATGACCAGATAATCTGTTCTAGTGATGTTGGTTGAGGGATAAATTTTGGCCAGGACACCAGGAAGAACTCCCCTGCTCTTCTTCGAAATAGTGCCATGGGATCTTTTACGTCCACTTGAGGGGGCAGATGGGGCCTCGGTTTTAACACCTTGTCTGAAAGTTGGCACCTCAGACAGTGCAGCACTCCCTCAGTACTGCACTGGCGTGTCTGTGCTCAAGTCTCTGGAATGGGACTTGAACCTACAACCTTCTGACGCAGAGGTGAGAGTGCTACCCACTGAGCCACAGCTGACACCCAAGATGCAAGTTCTAAGAACAAATCACATGGAAAGCATTATGAAAATGGTACAATTTGAAGACCAAAGACGGGAGTCAGGGCAACAGAGGACAACATAACCAGATGGTAGCATTAATCCGCAAAGCAACATGCAACATTTCCAAGGTCCCAGCAATTCAGGAACTATCGTATTCCACACAGGCATCAAAAATATCCTCAGTGCCAACTAACTTACCTTGAACAGCTGAATTTCAAGGATCAAATCATTCATACAGGTTTTCACCCAACCACACTCCCTGGCAATTTGCTGTACAATTTATTAAAACATGCAATTTTTTTTTTAAAAATACTTTGTATGTTAATGCTATTTGAATATTCTCTCCATTTGTCAGTGGGGTAAAAAAATTGCTATGCAGTACTATTATTTTCACAGCCCAAACATGATAATTGGAGTAAAACGTAGATAGCCATGTCTACCAAATCTAACCTTTTTGTTCAGCGATTTGAAGATTTAATGCTGCATTTACATTACGCCACTTCAATCTGAAACAGCCAGATATGCCAGTGAAAAACTGTTGCACCACACAACTTAATTTTTTTTGGTACTCCAAAAAAGCATGCTAAAGACATCTCGGGGTACATTACTGCAACAATTTGTTCTCCAAATCCAACACTGGATTCCTGAAATTTGGATGAACTTCCCAGGAATACGAGAGAAATTGTACTGGGGAGCTAAAACAAAAAGCCAGACATTTTGCCATGAGCTGCAGGAGTTCCTCAGGGCAGTGTCCTAGACACAACCATCTTCAGCTGCTTCATCAATGTCCTTCCCTCCATCATAAGGTCAGAAATGGGGATGTTCGCTGATGATTGCACAGTGTTCAGTTCCATTCGCAACCCCTCAGATAATGAACCAGTCCATGCCCGCATGCAGAAAGACCTAGACAACATCCAGGCTTGGGCAAGTGGCAAGTGGCAAGTAACATTCGCACCAGACAAGTGCCAGGCAATGACCATCTCCAACAAGAGAGTCTAACCACCTCCTCTTGACATTCAATGGCATTACCATCGCCGAATCCCCCACCATCAACATCCTGGGGGTCACCATTGACCAGAAACTTACCTGAACCAGCCACAAATACTGTGGCTACAAGAGCAGGTCAGAGGATGGGTATTCTGCAGCGAGTGACTCACCTCCTGACTCCCCAAAGCCTTTCCACCATCTACAAGGCAAAAGTCAGGAGAGTGGTGGAATACTCTCCACTTGCCTGGATGAGTGCAGCTCCAACAACACTCAAGAAGCTCGACACCATCCAGGACAAAGCAGCCTGCTTGATTGGCACCCCATCCACCACCCTAAACATTCACTCCCTTAACCACCAACGCACTGTGGCTGCAGTGTGTACCATCGACAGGATGCACTGCAGCAACTCGCCAAGGCTTCTTCGACAGCACCTCCCAAACCCGCAACCTTTACCACTTAGAAGGACAAGAGCAGCAGGCACATGGGAACAACGCCACCTGCACACCATCCCGACTTGGAAATATATCGCCGTTCCTTCATCGTCGCTGGATCAAAATCCTGGAACTCCCTTCCTAACAGCACTGTGGGAGAACCTTCACCACACAGACTGCAGCGGTTCAAGGCGGCAGCTCACCACCACCTTCTCAAGGGCACTAAATGCTGGCCTTGCCAGCAACACCCACAACCCATGAACGAATACAAAAAAAAGCTAAAGCAGCGCTACAACAACCTCGGTTCAGCAAGAGTTAACTGTACATTTGGTCTGCTGCATACAAGTAAATGTTTCAGGTAATGGTAAAGTTTGGGAGAGTTTTCCACAAGCAGGATAACCAGTGTGTGAAGTATTGTCACTGGCATTTCATGCAGACTTGTTTAAACAGCCTGATCGGTAACTGTGCACAAATGAATAATTCCATATGAATAAGGGAATAGTTCATTCTGCTGGCTGTTTTCAGTCCATAGTCAAGATCACAACTTGAGGGCAAACAACCAGATTGCCCGTTTGATTGGAGAGAGACTCCACTTTATATATACACACCCCTACACAAATATTCCAAATTAACCTCTGGTAGATATTCCAAATCCTATCTGCCAGGTCTGTCACCTCATTTCTATAGATTTACTAAAAGATGATCAAGCCATCTTCAGTTGCAAACATTCAGTTATCTGAGCCATGTAGGGGCAAACAGGTCGCAAAGTCAAGATGATATTATGTGTATGCTCAGGAATGTTGAGCTGCACCTATTATAATCAGCAACTCCGCTACTCTACAGATCCAGTACGTGCTGCGTTTGAACACTGGAGCTTTCAGGCCAGGCTGCAGGGAAAACTCATTCTTTGGTCCTGCACTTCTTTACAGAGTGACTAGAATGTGGAACTTGCTACCACAAAGGATAGTTGAGGTGAATTGCATAGCTGCATTTAAGATACTAGATAAACACAAGTGAGACAGGAATAAAAGGATATGCAGATAGGGTTAGATGAAGACAAGAACTGGGAGAAAGCTTGTGTGGACCATAAACACTGGCATGGACCAGTTGGGGCGAATGGTCTGTTTCTGTGTTGTTAATTCTATGTACTCAATCTACGGCATGCAAACCAGTGGACTCTGTGAGCATGGCACTTTCCATTTCAAAGTACACCCAATAAAACACTGGAGCTATGCAATTGGCTGACACTCCTCAGACGACAACAGGACCACCACGACACCTGTTTCTGCTTAACCCAAGACCCTCTTGTTTGCACCAGGAACACAAGAGCTGCTGCAGCTAAACTTCACCACTACAACAATCTAAAAAAAAGTGACAGTGGCAAAGCTTTGCACACCTTTTCTGCCTGTGAATTCTGTCCCAGCTTGTACACAGTTAACAGTCACTTGCTGATCCAAGGTTACTGGGGCATGCTTTGGGCCACAGGAAATCTCTGGCAATTTCTCAGAGTCCCTGTGCTCTCAGCAGCCACTAGGATTGATTTCACGTTGTGTCTAGCCTCATTACAGTTGGCACCAACTGCACCCCATTATGCCACTTAATATATAAAATAAAATCCACTAATAAACTTCAGCTGCCACACTATTTAATAGGATACTTCTCAAATACCTAGCAGTTAGCATAAACTTGTTCTATATCATTTCATGCACACATTGTAATGTAGTTTCAAAGAAAACATTTCCCACTTTACTGAGAGGAAAGCAGTTGATGACTGAAGAGATCATTAGTCATCTTTCTTGTCACCAGATGTCTCACTAATTGCTTCTACTACCACTACATGAAAAAAAAATCTATATTGACATTTCTAAAGTTACAGGAAAAATACTCAAGTTATTCAGCCATAGCTAACGATTCATTAACTCTCTTCCATGAAGAATGCAGGCCTCTAGCCTCTCCCACATCCCCAATCAGTATACTGAATTATTGCCAAAAATCTAATACTAGATGCCAAATGTGACTTTATCAATGCCATTAAGAGCACAAAATGGATTCTGCATTTATATATAGGGGCCTGCAAGGAGGTGGTGATGAATCTATACAAGACATTAGAGTACTCCGCAATTTTGGGCATTCCCATGTAAAAAGTACAATGTAGATGCGCCAGGATATCAGGGAAGAAAGAGTATTGTTATGATAAGAGTGTTGGAAAATCTAGGGCTGTACTCATTGGAGCACAGAAGATCAAGGTGAAGGAATCTAATAGAAGTATTCAAAATTTTGAACTGGTTTGAGGTGATAAATAAGATTTCAACTGGTCAGTGAATTAGTATTAAGATTAGTACCAGAAGCAGAATAGTGAGGTTAGAAGAGATTTCACAAAGAATTATTAGAATATGAAATTATTTATCACAAGTAGCATTGAAGCAGAGTCAACCATGAGATTCAAGAGGGAATTAGGTAAAGACTTAAAGAAAAATATTAAAGGGCACAGAGAAAAAGCAGGTAAACAGGATTACAGTAGATGGGAAGCTCAGAGCTACAACCAGCACAGGCACAATTAACACCCTCCCCCATGCTGAAATTTCTATTCACAATTGTAAAATTTACCAATGAATCTACACAAGGTGGAGTGAAGTGTGGCTCAATAGTAGTATTCCCACCTCTGAATTAAAATCAATTAATATTCCAATCCCATCCAGCAAGATGGTGCCAATACCAATAGTCACCTGCCTACATAGCTTGGTGCGAATAGCAAATTTCGGTTTATAAGAGGTCCCTAGCTCCACATCAGTTACGAATAGTGTGAACAGAAGCACATTTACAAAGACCCACACAAAGTATTTTAGTCCAGTTTTAAATTGGTATGGTCCCTTTAGTTCATTACAATGCTGAGAAAAGTTTCAAGACCAGTGGCATTCAAAAAAAAACAGGTCTCCATTTTAATACAAATGTGGCAAGATTTTGTTTCAAGCTGTCAAGGCAACAAGTCAGAGGGAGGAGCCAAGCCACATGCAAACAAGCACATGCTGTGTTATTGCTCAGTTATATGTATGACTGATGTTTATTTTGAATTTAATTAACCGCTATTCAAATCCATAACTGCAGTAAAGTATTTAAGATTGGGGACTGTTCAAATTATGCAGTCAGTTTGGAACTGTCAAAGTCTTGGATTAGGCCAGGTGGCTCATGCAGTTGGTAAGACCATAAGAAAATAACTACATAAATGTTAACTATAATAGACTACAGACAAACGAGCAACGGTTTATGTTTTCTTTCAATAAGACCAATATTGCTCAGCATTCTGCCTGCTTTAATTGCTATTCTACAATGACTGGGCATGCCAGATGTCGAACCTGCCATCACTTCCAGATCTCTCTCTGGCTCTCTCCTAGCTAGTTTAATACAATTCACTCAGTACATTCCTCATACATAGAGTATTTAAACTAGGAGCATCCAACTCTTAAAATCTGAACCCAAACCATAAGGTTACTGTGAATCACAGCCAAGTGAAACAGTACTTTTGGCAATCATCCCTAAAACCCACACAGCAAATTGGTGCTAAATTTGAATCTCGATCACGCTGCAATAAATGTGGTCTAGAACAAATCGTGGTAATGGTAATTCTGCTGAAGGCAAACATATCTATATAAGAAATTAAATCTACTGAATACAATTAAAGCACTCATCACACTTTTCACTGCTTGATGGTTTAGACAGGAACTTTCAGAAGTTGATTGGGAGAGTCTGTTGGCAGGCAAAGGGACGTCTGGTAAGTGGGAGGCTTTCAAAAGTGTGTTAACCAGGGTTCAGGGTAAGCACATTCCTTATAAAGTGAAGGGCAAGGCTGGTAGAAGTAGGGAACCTTGGATGACTCGGGAGATTGAGGCCCTAGTCAAAAAGGAGGCGGCATATGACATGCATAGACAGCTGGGATCAAGTGGATCCCTCGAAGAGTATAGAGATTGCCGGAATAGAGTTAAGAGAGAAATCAGGAGGGCAAAAAGGGGATATGAGATTGCTTTGGCAGATAAGGCAAAGGAGAATCCAAAGAGCTTCTACAAATACATAAAGGGCAAAAGAGTAACTAGGGAGAGAGTAGGGCCGCTTAAGGATCAACAAGGTCATCTATGTGCGGAACCACAAGAGATGGGTGAGATCCTGAATGAATATTTCACATCGGTATTTACGGTTGAGAAAGGCATGGATGTTAGGGAACTTGGGGAAATAAATAGTGATGTCTTGAGGAGTGTACATATTACAGAGAGGGAGGTGCTGGACGTCTTAACGCGCATCAAGGTAGATAAATCTCCGGGACCTGATGAAATGTATCCCAGGACATTATGGGAGGTTAGGGAGGAAATTGCAGGTCCCCTAGCAGAGATATTTGAATCATCGACGGCTACAGGTGAGGTGCCTGAAGATTGGAGGGTAGCAAATGTTGTGCCTTTGTTTAAAAAGGGCGGCAGGGAAAAGCCTGGGAACTACAGACCGGTGAGCCTGACATCTGTAGTGGGTAAGTTGTTGGAGGGTATTCTGAGGGACAGGATCTACAGGCATTTGGAGAGGCAGGGACTGATTAGGAACAGTCAGCATGGTTTTGTGAGAGGAAAATCATGTCTCACGAATTTGATTGAGTTTTTTGAAGGGGTAACCAAGAAGATAGATGAGGGCTGTGCAGTCGACGTGATCTACATGGACTTTAGCAAAGCCTTGGACAAGGTACCACATGGTAGGTTGTTACATAAGGTTAAATCTCACGGGATCCAAGGTGAGGTAGCCAATTGGATACAAAATTGGATTGACGACAGAAGAGAGAGGGTGGTTGTAGAGGGTTGTTTGTCAAACTGGAGGCCTGTGACCAGCGGTGTGCCTCAGGGATCGGTGCTGGGTCTGCTGTTATTTGTTATTTATATTAATGATTTGGATGAGAATTTAGGAGGCATGGTTAGTAAGTTTGCAGATGACACCAAGATTGGTGGCATTGTGGACAGTGAAGAAGGTTATCTAGGATTGCAACGGGATCTTGATAAATTGGGCCAGTGGGCCGATGAATGGCAGATGGAGTTTAATTTAGATAAATGTGAGGTGATGCATTTTGGTAGATCGAATCGGGCCAGGACCTACTCCGTTAATGGTAGGACGTTGGGGAGAGTTATAGAACAAAGTGATCTAGGAGTACACGTTCATAGCTCCTTGAAAGTGGAGTCACAGGTGGATAGGGTGGTGAAGAAGGCATTCGGCATGCTTGGTTTCATTGGTCAGAACATTGAATACAGGAGTTGGGATGTCTTGTTGAAGTTGTACAAGACATTAGTACGGCCACACTTGGAATACTGTGTACAGTTCTGGTCACCCTATTATAGAAAGGATATTATTAAACTAGAAAGAGTGCAGAAAAGATTTACTAGGATGCTACCGGGATTTGATCGTTTGACTTATAGGGAGAGATTAGATAGACTGGGACTTTTTTCCCTGGAGAGTAGGAGGTTAAGGGGTGATCTTATAGAAGTCTATAAAATAATGAGGGGCATAGATAAGGTTGATAGTCAAAATCTTTTCCCAAAGGTAGGGGAGTCTATAACGAGGGGACATAGATTTAAGGTGAGAGGGGAGAGATACAAAAGGGTCCAGAGGGGCAATTTTTTCACTCAAAGGGTGGTGAGTGTCTGGAACGAGCTGCCAGAGGCAGTAGTAGAGGCGGGTACAATTTTGTCTTTTAAAAAGCATTTGGACAGTTACATGGGTAAGATGGGTATAGAGGGATATGGGCCAAGTGCAGGCAATTGGGACTAGCTTAGTGGTATAAACTGGGCGACATGGACATGTTGGGCCGAAGGGCCTGTTTCCATGTTATAAACTTCTAAGATTCTATGATTCTATGATTCTATTTAATTGTAACATGCTCCCATTAACTCAGTGCAATCTGAATCAAATCCCACAGTATCAGATATTGATCAGTTTATTCTCTTCAATGGTACAATAGCCTCGATACTTCTCAAAAACACTGGCTTCAATGAAGTGTGTGTTATAGATGAACAATCAGAAACTTAATTTGTTCGTTCAGTGCAAGAATTCATTTTCATTTAATAGCATCCCTCCTATTCTCTGCTTTCCATTACAGCCATCTGTTGTCCACGCCCCTACTAAAACGCACTAAAGAAGCTCTAATTTACCAACATTCAATTAGGCTAATGAGCATTTTTAAAAATACTTCATTTTAGAAAATATGCCCCAAGGACCACGCCAAGTATTGCTCCAATTTCACCATTAATCTACGATGGATTTTAAAGTAAATTTTTTAAAAGTCTTTTGTGATCTTTGAACCAGAAAACAGTCTATATAATTGCTTCTGAAAAAAAAATCAGCATCTTTCATTGTCAAATGTGTGTTGCACCAGATTGCAATGATTTCATGCAATTTCACTACTTCAAGCACCAGGTTGGCTTAGTTGATAGCAGTACCACACCTAAGTCCAGTTGGTAGCAGTATCACCACTAAGTTCAGTGATTAGAAGCTTAAACCCCACTCCAGAATTTGAGCACATAATCTGTCATGACTGTACAGTAGCACTCGTCAAAGGGCAGGAAGTTCCCCAGTGACCTAGCTAACACTCCTCTCCATTAACCACCACCAAAAACAGGTCATTCCTCCAATTGCTATTAGTGGGAACTTGGTGTCTGAAAATTAGCTGTCACATCTGCCTATGTAAACCTCACTACATCTCATAGTAATTCACACAAGATTATGGATGTGGAAGACCACTTGGCCCAACTTAAGTTTATCCACAGAAAGTCCCTGGAGTTCCCCAGTGTAGTATCTAATTGTTTAAGTGATTCTATGGTTTTCACCTCACCTCAATCCAGAAGTCAATTCCACGCATTGATCAGTGTGTCTGAAGAACTTCCTGACAGTACTCCTAAATTTGCATTTTATTAGTCTAAACGCATGTCGTCTTGTCCTAGTCTTGAAGTTTAGTTTGTAATTTTCCAGATTACCACTGTTTTCTATCATGTATATCTCTACAATTACCTCAGGTGCCTTTCATGGCTAAGAAGCCCAAATTTCTCCAGTCTTTCCTCATAGCTTAGACCCCTGGCACTAGGGATCAGCCTGGTGGCTCCTCCCTGTGCTGCCTCCATCACTAGAATGTATCTCATATCTTAATAGCCTGGACATGGTGCTCAAGGTGCAGTATGACCACAGTACGAAGCAGTTTGTTCACAACTGCCTCTGACTTGTATTCTACTGTTGTGGTTGCATAGTTCAACATTCTATTGACTTTGTTGATCGGTGCTTTACATTGGCTGGGCATGCTGACCATTGGTCTATTAAGACTCAAGTCTCTCAATTTCATCCTCAGCTATTCGTTGTTTGTGATGTGTTTTGGGACATTTGAGAGAAATGATAATGTACTATATAAATGCAAGTACTTCTTTATTACATTTTCTCCCCAGAACATGCTATTTTATCACCTCTCAAGTCTCCTAGCCTCCCCAATAACTTCCCCAGCACAGAATCTGCTCTATGACCTCTGCCAACATCACTCTAAAAGCAGCCACTAAGACCTGAACAAAAAGTATTCCCGTTGTGACTGGCGGGTTCATTTTCTCTCTGTAGAGAAATGTCTAGCACCTTCCTACAAGCCACCTGTGTTGAGATCGCAGGCTGCAACACCAGATTCTACGTCACTCCACTCACTGCCCAAAACATTTGAATATACACACAAATTGTGAAACAATAAATCATTACCACAAACATTTCCATCTTGAACTACCACAACAGAAGACATAGTGAACCCATATATTGTAAGTGACTTTGCAGGTATATACACCTCTCAGATACCTTCTGAATCACCATCCAGGCTACTTTTCATCAGAACAGGGATTACAAGGTGATGTGATAGAGGTGTTTAAAATTATGAAGGGAGAGGCAGAGTAGTTAGAAATAGACCATTTCCAGTAGTTTACAGGTAAGCGAGCAAGAGAAAGTTTTTTTTAAATTAAGCATGATTTTGAGGCTTTGGAATGCACTACTGGAGTTACTCAGTGATGAAGCAGAGACAATGTCAACATTTAAGAACAGGTTAGATAAGTGGTTGAAGGAAAGGGGGGTAAAGGGATACAGGAACAGGACAAGCACATAGGTTTAGGACGACTGCTCATGTGGAGGATAAAACCCAAAGTGACTGGTTCGGCCGAATGGCCTGTTTCACGTTGTAATTAACAATTCTACGTAATACTTCAAACACTTTTTGGAGCCACTGCCAGATTCACCCACAATGTGCGTGATCAGAGCCACTCCCTCACGGAAGAAGAGCTGAACTGTTTTTTTAAATTCGTTCATGGGATGTGGGCATCACTGGCAAGGCCAGCATTTATTGCCCATCCCTAATAGCCCTCGAGAAGGTGGTGGTGAGCCACCTTCTTGAACCGCTGCAGTCCGTGTGGTGAAGGTTCTCCCACAGTGCTGTTAGGAAGGGAGTTCCAGGATTTTGACCCAGCGACGGTGAATGACCGGCGATATATTTCCAAGTCGGGATGGTGTGTGACTTGGAGGGGAACGTGCAGGTGGTGGTGTTCCCATGTGCCTGCTGCCCTTGTCCTTCTAGGTGGTAGAGGTCTCTGGTTTGGGAGGTGCTGTCAAAGAAGCCTTGGCAAGTTGCTGCAGTGCATCCTGTAGATGGTACAAACTGCAGCCACAGTGCGCCAGTGATGAAGGGAGTGAATGAGGGGTTGCGAATGGAACTGAACACTCTGCAATCAGCAGCAAACATCCCCATTTATGACCTAATGATGGAGGGAATGTCATTGTTGAAGCAGCTGAAGGTGGTTGGGCCTAGGACATGCCCTGAGGAACTATGCATCTAACAGAAGGAAAACAAAAGCTACATACTCTAAGTAGGGAATTTTACTTATTGAAATAATATTGATATGGGTACAATTGACACTCAAACTCCTTCTTTGCTCCAACACTAATTTAACAAATAAAAACAGAAAATGCTGGAAATATTCAGCAAGTCAGGCAACATCTGTGGAGAAAGAAACAGAGTTAATGTTTCAGGTCAATGACCCCTTGTCAGAACTAATTTAACATTTAATTTAATGTTATATACAAGAGAGGTAAGATGGGTGAAAGAGCAATAAAGATAGTCACAAAGCAGCTGACAGTAGTTAGCACAAGGATTCCCTTGCTGCTATGTCACAATGTAGTACACTATCAGTTACTTTGTCACAGTCTGCAACTAGAATTTACAATACATTCCATTCCACCGGTTAAATATTTGGAATGCTTGTTTGTTCGTGTACCCTACACACTCAAATCTACAACATGCTGTCATCTGGGTCACAGCACGACAAGGACATGTCACATGTAATTGCATTGACCGCAACTGGAAGACAAAGAACTACACTGCAGGATGTGTCAGATTCTGTAAAGCCTTTAAATATTTGTGCACACTGTGTGAAAGACAGTTACACAGCTCATCCCAACTTACCAGTGGCAACCCTGCTCGCAGAGCAACTAACACACTATAAAAAAATCAATTTAGCAACTGAGATGTACAGCTTATAAAGCAGAAAGCTAAAGGTAATTTCAGCTTCAAGTGTTGGGCTCAAGTGTTTTTTTTAAATTAAACAGGTACCAATATTTTGCTACCACAAGGTAACATGAAGTATTGTGTTGCTCCATGCTAGGCAGTATTAAAAGAAGTAATATGCTTCTTCTTCTGTATGTAGGAACATAATCATCAAGAGTAACATTACTCATTCTTCTGTATGTAGGAACATCATCATCAAGAGTAACATTACTCATTCTGTTCAGAAACTCGACATTTACTTTAGCATGCTGCACTTGTTACATTGCACAATAAATGGAACATTAATTTTGAAAGATCATTCTAAGTGTAAATGACCTCTTGTACTAATGAACACTAAGTATCTTCATTAGCTTCCTTGGAATCTGCTCTTCAAGTGTGCAAGATTCTGCCATTTCTCTTTATAAATGATATTCTCAACCAAAACAATACTTCCTCCACCATGTATAAGCCATGTTGCTCCATACAAAATCTTGAAGTTCCTTCTTAAATCTATTAAAGTTCCTTTTCCCCTCCAAAGAGCACAATTTACTCTCTACTGAAATTTCTACTACAAACCTTGCCAGAGGCTGTGTCAGTCTATAGCAAGTTCTCTGTTCCATTAGCAAAAGTAATCAGAATTAAAGTGACACTTACGACCAAGATGACAAAAGGAAGGTTGGTACACAGTTATTAAGCAGGGAACCGTGCTGGCAAAATTACAGCTCGTGATTGGAATACTGACCAGTAATACTGGAGCACCTTGCGAGTTAGTGTTGCACTGGACCTCTGAAAGAGACTCGTGCATTTCTTTTTTTTCAAATATATTTGTTCTCAGGACATGAGCGACACTGGCAAGGCAGCTTTTATTGTCCAAATTGCCCTGAGGTGGTGGTGGTGGGCCATCATCTTCTAATCACAAGGACTGCGGTAGTTGAACTTGGTCGTGATTGTTTACAACTGTGTGGCTTGCTAATTGTATCAACCATGGAGTCACGTGTAAGCCAGACCAGGTTGGGGCAACAGGCATACTTCCCTGAAGGATATTAGTGAACCTGCTGGGTTTTTGCAACAATCCAAATACTTAATTGGTTATTTTTCTGGTGCTAGCCCACAAATTACTACATTTAATTTCAATTTTACAAACCGCCATGGTGGGATCTGAACTCATGACCTCTACCATGACCATTAAGCTACCTCTAACAATTATAACTTCTCATTTGTTCTAGGGATGTGGACAATGCTGGCATGGATGCATCAATTGCCTACCCTAGGTGTCCCAAGATGGCTGTGGGCCTTCTCCCTAAACCACTGCAGTCCTTGTTGAGATGGTACTCCAACGATCATGTAGGGAATTCCAGCCTAGCGGTGAAGAAATGACAGTATATGTCCAAGTCGGGATTTTGTCACTTGGAGGTGATAACTCTGCAGTTCTTGCTCTTCTTTGTTAGTGGTCATAGAGCTAGGATGTGCTGTCGAAGTAAGCTTGGTTGAGTCGCTGCAGTGCATCCTGTAGGTGGTGCATACTGATGCACCAGTGGTAGAGATAGCAGACAGTTCAATGGAAGGGGCACTAGTTAAGCGGATTACTGTGTCCCAGATGGTGTCCACCGTAAGAGTGTTGTTGCGGCTATGCTCATCCAGATGAGTGATGAATTTTCCTACACACTCCTGATGAGCTTTGTAGACGATTGAAAGGCATTGAGGGGGTCAGGAAGTGAGCCCAGTCAATGGCTGGCACAGTTACGTTTCTGGTTAATGGCGATCCCCAGGATGTTGATGGTGGGGGACTCAGCAATGATAGAGTCATTGAAGGTCAGAGGGAAGTGCTTGGCCCTTCTCTTGTTGATGGTGACTGCCTGGCATTTAATGCAGTAAGATTGTTACCTGCCATGTCAGCCAAGCCTGGAATTTGTCTAAATCCTGCTGTAGACTCGAGTGGCTGTTTCATTATCAGAGCATTGTGAATAAAGCTGAACATTAGAATTGCTAGCAATATTATGCACAAATACACAAAAGTTGTACCTGAGAATACAGCACAACTTTGGTCTCTCTAGCATGTTGGGCTTCTGAGGAGTGGGATGTAACAGTGCTATACATGTTGCAGTCTGAAGTGTCCCATTGTTACAATGAGCTTGTAGCTTGGTAACCAACCAATACAAGAACCAAAACCATTGAAATTTAAGCTGGAATTCACCAGCTTTAATGCCATATCAAGGCTTAAGTGATTCAAGCAATGATTTAATAACTATTGGTCCCTGAATTCTAGCTTCCCGCTATAATTTTAAGTGGGCCAATACCTTCACCCTGTTTATTGTGCCTATATTTGGTACCCTGATGTTATTTGAGATGTTCTCAGCAATCTTGCATTCAACATTGGTTTCTGTAATTAAAAAAATACTTCGGATGGTCTTTAATTTACCCAATCGTCCTGCCAGCCAGATTCCTTAAACTCTTAAGAAACCTTTGCCTATTCCCAATACTACTACTCACATTCCTACCTACCCACATTAGCCTCTGTTGCTCTTTACTGGAATGAATTTTGCTTGTAACCCAATAGTTCCTTAAACATACCCCACTTTTCTATTATGGATCTCCAAACTGATAATGTACTTTATTTTTTTAAACTCATCAAAAATTCATTGAAGTCTGCTCTTAAAAGTCCAGTAATTTTGTGTCAGCTATTTTTCACAATTCTAATAAGATTACTGAATCTTAGTCTCTTACTCATTATTTCCTGGTCATTACCAGAGTCAAAATAGATTAGACCCAGAATGACCTCCCACTATTTAACTAACTGAAGAATGCAATATTGCACCACCTCCAGAAAAAGGCACTGCTTATTTTTTCTTCTGCTACTTTCACAATCAATATATGGGCAATTTAAAGCCGATATTAATGTAGTCTTCTCGGTCCCTTCTCTCTTTCGCCACCTCCCCCTGCAAAAACATTCTTCCATTTAAGAAGTTTTTCTCCTTGGCTTCAACCCACACATTGCGTTGTACATGATTTATTTCTGTATATGCTGCATCACACCTTATTCAAGCACCTCCCACCTGGTTTATCGCACCTGGACCTTCTGTAGACATATTTTGGTACTCTGATTTCCCAGACTATATCCTGGTTTAACCAGATCTCTTATTTCAGTTACCTCACATTTCAACACCAGCTGCCTCAACGCAACAAGAACAGGAACAAAGAGAAAAACCATCGGGGATGGAAGGGGCTTATTTTGTGCGAACCTTGTATCTGCTTGCAAGGGTAAATTTAATCAGTTTAAAACTTTTCAAAGTACTATGAAGCTTAATATTCAGACATACTAACATTAAAGGCAAAACTGCTTAGTTGGAAATATCAAATCTGTCCATCAACACAGATGAAGAACTAAACTTTAAACCCAATGTCAACAGAAACCAGGCCATTTTTTTTTAAAGTTTTGAAAAAATTTCTTCCAAAACACAGTAAAGCCACCACTGAATTCCTTCAAAGACAACCACGTAAAGTTTGCAGATTACACGGTTAAAAATATTAGCCGAAACTGGGAAAGAAGGGGAAAAAAACGAACTGCTGGGATCTTCCAAACCATCTCCCACAATAGATTATATAGTGTCTGTGTTTTGGTGTAGATCGCTTGGGTACAGCTTTCTACAAAGCCCCAACTGGTTCCAATTAATTTCTATGAGCGCCAGTCTGGTTGAAGTGCATAACTTTGGAAAGACATTAGAGATTTAAGTAGCAGAGTGCAGTCATTTATTATCACAGCTGGACACCTCCTACCCCAGATACATCAGTGTTACAATGTCAGCACCTCTGCCTCACACTAAATACTCGATTACAAGTCTAATGCAGTTAACTGTAGGATCCCACAGCACACTAAAGAAAGTTCAATAAAACTCGTTAAATTATACATAAAATATAAGCGGTTAATGGCACAGGAATGATCCATGAAAAGACTGATATCAAAGCAAAATACTCAAGTTTCACAAGCATCTGTAACTTAGTGAAAGGAAGGAAGACAAATCATGCAAATTATTTCCCACATCATGTTAGAAGAGTTTTGTGAGGTGGGATTGAAGTTTGCAGTTAGATCACCTGGGTGTTACCACTTCCACCTCTCTAGCACTTAACCTCAAGGATGTTCCAGTATTCTGGGGTAGTTACCAGTCTTGCCCTCTAGTTCACTCAACCACTACTGCCTCGGTTTCATCATAGACTAAAGGATCTGCACAAGTTTGGTTAACATTATGGTGATGGAGGTCACAGCTCTACAGGTCTGACAACAATGTAGTTAATGCTTCCTTCAATGGATTGTAAACAATTTTACAACACCAAGTTATAGTCCAACAATTTTATTTTTAATCCCACAAGCTTTCGGAGGCTTCCTCCTTCCTCAGGTGGTGTGAGGAAGGAAGAAGCCTCCGAAAGCTTGTGGGATTAAAAATAAAATTGTTGGACTATAACTTGGTGTTGTAAAATTGTTTACAATTGTCAACCCCAGTCCATCACCGGCATCTCCACTTCATTGGATTGGAGAAGGAACAGGGGAATGTTGTGTTGCTTAGGTTTCAGAACTGTAGGAGAGTTTATCAGTACCACATGTATTGAAAATTAATGCAGCTAGGGAAAAGCTTTGAATTGCCAGTCAAAAGTACCTTTGTCATTTCAGGCATTTATAGCAGCCATTGGTGGATTTCAAGTTCACATTAAGAGGCTGAAGGAATTTCTCCAAACTACAACTTGATTACACAGGACTACAGCTGGCGGTAAGCTTTACTGTAGGGCATTGGCACTCCAAAATACTGTACCATAAAATACTAAGACACAGAATCCACTTAGGATTCTCCATAGTGAGTTTGATTTCTGCTGTACTAAAGGAACTACCAAAGCCAGACATTTCCCGGGTGGGTGGGAGGGTGGAGTAAAGACGGGGAGAACATTCTGCTGCAAGGCCACATCCTTGCAACTCGAGGGAACCTGCTCAAACATTGATATTCAGTATGGTCTTACGAGACCCAGAAGAAAATATAAATAAAAAGTGGGTTGAAGAGAGCAATTAAGGCATATGAACTGTGGACCAGTATAGCACATAAAATTATGGATAACATAAAATGGTCTCAAGAGGTAATCAGATGCTTTCTAGGGAGAAGCGGGATAGATGTATATGGTTAGAAGGCAGGGGTGATCTATGAAAACAAAGTTTGTTTTTAGCAGACTTTTCCCATTCCCAAAAAATCTTGTGTTCATTATTAACTCTACAGTAATCATCCTTCTTTGGCTGGTCTGTGTCGAGGACAATTCAAATAATTCTATACAAAACTCCCCTTTCCGACACTGCAGATTAAGCTTGATGCCCGGGGCTTTACTAAGACAATCAGAACTCATTGCAATTCTGACTCTGTCTTTATGACAAGACGATGACCTTCGTCATCCTGGCCCCTCCACCTCAATTAAACCACAACAAGGTCTCCAAAAAGACCAAAGTCAGCAGTGTCCCTTCAGGCATCTCAGTCATTGAGTGACCTAATTCAAAAATTAAGTTGGAAAGGGATTGAGAGCAATTGAAAAGCATTTGAAAATTGATAGCACACCAGTCCCATGTCAAAATGGATGATTGTGCAATCTAATGGAATTTTTGTTAATGCTGTTTACTCAGTTTCAGTTTGAATACAGAATGGATTTAAAAATAAATGGACCAATCCCCAGTTGACAAATGAACTAATTAAGTTATTTCATACCATTTCAATGTACCATCAAATCCTGTACAGTATGGGCAAACACCATGACAATCAGTAGAAAATACCTTACTGTGCACAAAATGGCTTCTATGCTCACTTACAAAACAGCAACTGCACTTCAAAGTAATACATTATTGTATGGCGAGGCGAGCAAAGCTATTTAAATAAAAGTTATTTTTTCTTTAAATGAGATGTCACTAGGCTGCAGGTGTTTTAAGCTTGACACTAAACTGAAGTAGTCAGCCGCTGAGGTGAAGGATTCTGTTTCTGCATTAATACAAATAGGGCAAGTAATTTGTCAATCGTTCAGACTCTAGTATTTTCACTGCCTCCATCAGATATGCAGCGCCATGGCACTCACAGCAAGTCCTGCGGCACCCAGTAAGCGTAGAAAGCCCGGGGACCTGTGGCAGGGGATGGAGCTCCATGACAAACCACTCGCCCTAACTATAAAATGTAGTGCACAACTTGTACATTAATGCTTTAAGTGACCTGCAAACACTGGGCGGTAGCTTTTGGAGCTGCACATCAGATGTGTTTACAGCCTGCTTTTGCAGCTCAACTTGGTGCAGCTTCTACAGTACATCATTGTGGTGAAAGTATCAACAAGGAAGGAGGTATATTCCCAACACTGCTAAGTTAGAGATCAACCACGGTAGTCGCATGCAGAGGCCAGGAACCTCCCCAACGTGCAGGAAGAATAAAATTAGCATTAATCACCCCACCCGACTGACTGGAGTATACGACAGCACTGATCGAAAGCCTGCAAGTGGACCTCCGGTCTATCTTTCCCACTGGAAACGTCTGATCACCACTGCATCGCCTAAAGTGATGAACAGGGGTTCATGTCCACACCTACATAGTGAGCGCCAAACCTTGGTAATACTGGCACGGTAGTAAATGGATCCCAGCACAGGTCACATTTCTAGTGTTGGTAAAACTGTCCTGGAGCACAAAGCGGACTTGTTTATTAACCAAAGACAGCTGAACATCTTAAAAGCAAACTCAAACAAAAAGGTCACTAGGCATTGCCTACTTCTTTCCGTGAAGAAAGGATTTTAAACTGGCATCAGCCAAAAACCATCAGAAGCCGGTACTATATATAATGGTGTAAGACATAGCCAAATTTCTACTTCCTCTGGCCCAAATAGTTGGACCAGTCACTCTTTCCTATATTTATACATTACAAATGGATCTCTCATGGCTTTGCACATGGTAAATCAGAGAATATCGTCTCGTGGTTTGCATGCTGCTGTTTTGCTCTCTTTCTGTTCTCTTCTGATTCTCTCCGTAACTCTTTTTGCTTCTCCCTTTGCTTCCTTTCAGTTGGTGGATGGCAAAGCATGGTGTTGAAAGGAGCCACCAAGTGCTGCATTTCCAGTGGGGATTCCACAAAAATTATAGCCAGCAGCCTTCAGTAACTTCTTTCCCACTGATCACACATACTTTCCCCTCCTATCACCTTTCATCTGGCCCACCCATTCCCACTATTCTTACCTCTTCTCCTTTGAATTATTCACTCACTATATCCTTATCTTCCCCTCGCTCCGCTGTCACTCACCTCACCTATAACCTTCCATCCAACCCCCCCTAAACTCCCAGTTCCCAAAGTTGGGTGGCAAGAGGCTCCTTCCCTCCTAATGTTTCCCTCAGAGACTGGTTTCAAAATTCAACTTTTTGCAAAAAAAAGCATTCAAATTAGATGGAGACGACATACTGCATCTGTGTCTCAGATAGCAGGGTGACTTTTCTAGGCAAAAATATCAATTTCAAACCCAGGCTTTTGGGAGAGGCTGGGGCCTTCAAGTTTAAAAACCTTCAATGAAGGCATTAAAAGATACAAAAAAGAAAATTTAAAAAAAATTCTCAGGATGTGGGAGACACTGGCAAGGACACATTTATTACCCATCCATGGTTGCCCTGAGACGTCAGCAGTGAGCCTGCTCCCTTGAACCGTTGCAGTCCTTGGGTTGATGGAGCTCTCAAAATGGTGTTAGGTAGGGAATTCCAGGACACTGACCCACTGACTATTAAGGAACAGCACACATGTCCAAGTCAGCATAGTGTATGACTTGCAGGGAAGGCTTGAGGTGATTGTGTTCCCACTACATTGCTGTTGTCCTTTTCGTTGGTAGAGGTCATAGGAGAGGGAGGTGCTGTCCAAGTAAGCTTGGTGAGCTGCTGCAGTGCATCCTGCAGATAAAACATGCTGCAGCCAGTGTGCTGGTGGTGCAGCAACTGGTTAGCGAGTCCAGTGACAAAGGTGCAGCTCAAATGAACTGTTCTGTCCTGCATGATACCAAGCTTCCCAGGTGTTATTGCAACTGCATTGATCCAGGAAAGGGGCATGTATTCCATCGCACTCTTGACTTGGACAACATACTATGTACCAATACCACTGGATAGTGAGCATTAACCTTAATGGGTTTATTAGAAGGCTATTGGGCTGAGTTTTCTACTATTGAGAGAGCTATAAACAATGTGCACTAAAATAAACTATTATAGGAACAATGACCGACTAGTGTAAGCTGAAGATAAATTTTGTACTTGCAGACAGAGAACTTTACCACTGCAAGACTCGTTCATTCATTTATATATGGACATATGACAGCATATTCAAATTACTCACAAACCCCCTATTCAGAAACTCCAGCTCAACCATTTTTCAAAGTGAAATCTCTACAATCATCACTCTGGTGTTAGAGACCAACTATAGCATTTGGTCTGCCAAATCAGTCTCCCCATATAGCTAATAGGAATGACCTCTGCATGTATAAAAAAAAATAGGTTGAGGACAATCTGGCCCACCTTATGGATAGCCTTCTAACATTCACTGTCTTGGCTGACAAATGGCCATTTGGAGGTGCTGGAGGCATCTGTTACATGTGTAATAGCAACTGAGTAAGGCTAGACTCTCAGGAAGAGGAGGGCACACATACATTCTATAAGCTGGCATATCTGAACATTTTCCCTCAAAACACACAAAACCAAATGGGGTGGCTAATGTGCATCAACTTTCTGATTCAGCAAAGCCACATTTATAGTCATGCATTATATACAAGGTTAATTACACTGCACTTTAAAGTATATGAAGCATTGAGATATTTGAGACATAAGGCACTATAAAAATGCATGTTTTTTTCTAATTGCTGAATCAGGCAACTCCAGTCTGTTCCCTAAATCATCTCAAGAGGTATTATGCCAACTTTCATGTCAATTTAGGCCTTGTTCTGGAGTGGCTCATCATTGCCTACCAAAAGGCAGCATAAAAGACCTCTCCCTCCTCTGAGGGCACCAGAGCCTGGTGAAATTTACCTTCTAGACTTTACATGTTTAACCTGGAGAATGAGGTGTAACAATCTGATATGGTAAGTCAGTAGTTGCATATTGAATTCAAATTCAACAGAAAGAACCACTGACAATGTTAAACTATTTTGCCTGCGTCGGATTACGTTACCAGGTGTGGCAGGTAACCAAAGTGTCAACTGAGGCTGGATTCAAGAATAGGTCAAAATACAAATACTGCACCCTCCCCCACAACCCTGGTATATAAACTTTTTCACTGCGTACTGCCAGGCCACTTGCCTTAGCTCGCATTTGCTTTTGCGTACTTAAAAAGAACTTCCAACACCTTTAATTGGCCAGCAACTGCTTTTAGAAGGAACAGTGACTTATGCATTCAGTAATAGCTAGGTTTTAAACTCAGCAGAAAATTAATTCTAATATGTAGTGTTTTCATGTGGATCCTGAAGCTTCCCTGCAATACGGTGGCATCATAGTTTTGGAAACAAGGTGCCAAATAAAAAAAAGTCACCGCAGTAATCCACGAGGCAGTGTTCAGTATGTCAATGGACACAACTGCTCCAAAAAAAACTCCATCAGTGCAGAATTTTAAACCAATTACTCTTATAGCTGCCAGACTCCAGAAAGAAAAACTGAAGTGTTGATATTTTCATGATCTGAATGTAGATTCTCAAAACTGTACTGTAAACCCTGACCCTGGCACAGCACTTATTTTAAAAACAAAGTCTGCAATAGCAGCTGCTGTGCCACCCTGCAGTAGAGCAAACTCAACATTTATAGCAACTGGTTTAAATAGCTTTTCATGCACAGAACAAAATTTGTTTGGGAACGAGAGGCAAAGCTTTTGTGTATTTGTCCACTCTTATCAAAGTAATGACGCAGTGCTCATTTTGCTCCCTCCCCACCACCCCAACCCAATTCTTTAATTTGGGGGTTCATAGCCCACTCAACTTCTGCCAAGGGTGCCCTCTGCTCTATTGGTTTCCTTCTGCCTCTGAGATAGTACCAACATGCTGCCACAGCCTAGCTGACATGAGGAGCTCGAAAAAAATTTTTTTGGTACATTCACCTGCCAACTTCTTGCAATCATTTATGCATCGCAATTACAGACCAGCACAGATGGTGTGTCAGAGCATCCCACCTGGACTGCACTAAATAAAACATTACAAAGGAACAGGAGGAGGCCATTCTGCCACTCGAGTCTGTTCTGTCATGCAGTCATATTGTGGCTGATCTGTACCTCGACTCCATTTACCCACCTTTGCTCCATATCCCTTGAAACCTTACCCAACAAAAATCGATCAATTGCAGTCTTGAAAATTTCAAACACAGCATCCACAGCCTTGTAGGGAAGAGAATTCCACATTTCCACCACCAGTTGTGCACAAAAATTGCTTCCCGATTCACCCGAATGGCCAAGCTGTAATTTTATTATGCCCTCTTGTGCTGGATTTTCCAACTAGAGGAAATAGTTTCTCTGTATCTACCTTATTTATTCCCTTTATTGTTTTAAACACCTCAATTAGATCACCCCTCACTCTTCTAAACTATGTCCCTTTCTAATTCCTGCTCCCATCCACACAATCTGGAGTAAAGAAAGTGCAGGGGTGAAATTAAAAAGGAAATTAGGAAAGTAAAGAGAGGGCATGAAAAACTATTGGCAAGTAAAATTAAGGAAAACCCAAAGATGTTTTATAAATACATAAAGAGCAAGAGGATAACTAAGGAAAGATTAGGGTCTATTCAAAACCAAAAAGATAACCTATGTGTGGAAGCGGAAGATGTGAGTATGGTTCTTAATGAATACTTCGCATCAGTTTTCACAAAAGAGGGAGACGATGCAGACATTATAGTTAAGGAGGAGTGTGAAATATTGGATGGGATAAACAGTATTAAGGCAATTAGCATCTAGAAAGTAGATAAATTGCCAGGCCTGGATGAAATGTATCCCAGGCTGTTCACAGAAGCAAGGGAGGAAATAGCAGAGCTGTGGGGCCAGAGGACTGCTAACATTCTACTGTTTAAAAAGGAAGAAAGAGATAGACTGAGTAATTACAGACCAGTCAGCCTAACCTCAGTGGTGGGCAAATTATTGGAAACAATTCTGAGGGACAGTATTAATAGTCATTTAGAAAGGCACGGATTAATCACGGACAGTCAGCATGGATTTGTTACGGGAAGGTCGTGTCTGACTAACTTGATTGAATTTGAGTATTCCCTTTGAATTTGAGGAGGTGACAAGGAGGGTTGATGAGGTAGTGCATTTGATGTAGTCTACGTGGATTTTAGCAAAGTCGCACATGGCAGACTGGTCAGGGACGTAAAAGCCCATGGGATCCAAGGGAAAGTGGCACGCTGGATCCAACATTGGCTCAGTGGCAGGAAGCAAAGGGTTCGTCACTGGAAGGCTGGTTCCAGGTGTGTGAGTGTGAGAGTGAGAGATTTAGACCTAAATGTAGGGGACATGATTAAGACCGCTTGCAGATGATACAAAAATGGGCCGTGTGGTTGATAGTGAGGAGGAAAGCTGTAGACTGCAGGAAGATATCAATGGACTGGTCAGGTGGGCAGAAAAATGGCAAATGGAATTCAATCTGGAGAAGTGTGAGGTAATGCATTTGGGGAGGGCAAACAAGGCAAGGGAATACACAATAAATGAGAGGATACTGAGAGGTGTAGAGGAACAGAGGCACCTTGGAGTGCATGTCCACAGAACCCTGAAGGTAGCAGGACGGGTAGATAAGGTGATTAAGGCGGCATATGGGATAAGTTTTCATTAGCTGAGGCATTGAAAATAAGAGCAGGGAGGTTGTGCTAGAACTGTATAAAACACTAGTTTTATACATTAGACCACAGCTTGAGTACTGCATACAGTTCTGGTCACCACATTACAGGAAAGATGTGTTTGCACTAGAGGGTATAGAGGAGATTTACGAAGATGTTGCCAGGACTGGAGAACTTTAGCTATGAGGAAAGATAGGATAGGCTTGGGTTGTTTTCTTTGGAACAGAGAAGGCTGAGGGGAGATTTAATTGGAGGTGAATAAAATTATGAGGGGCCTCGATAGAGTGGATAGGAAGGACCTATTTCCCTTAGAGAGGTCAATAACCAGGGGGCATAAATTTAAAGTAATTGGTAGAAGGATTAGAGGGGAGCTGAGGAGAATTTTTTTCACCCAGAGTGTGGGGAGTCTGGCACTCACTGCCTGATAGGATGGTAGAGGTAGAAACCCTCATCACATTTATCAAGTACTTGGATGTGCACCTGAAGTGCCGTAAACTACAGGGCTACAGGCTAAGAGCCAGAAAGTGGGATTAGGCTGGATAGCGGGATTAGGCTGGATAGCTCTTTTTCGGCCGGAACAGACAGAGTGAGCTGAATGGCCTCCTTCTGTGCCATAAATTTCTATCTTTCTATGATTCTAACCTACTATGCCTCTGCAAACTTGGATTCCTTCAATCAATTCACCAATATACATGGTGAAAAGCAGAGACCAGTACAAATCACTGGAAACTATCACTTGTCACATCCCACCAATCAGAGAGCATTTCCTGTATCCCTACTTTGGAGCATTATAACTAACATTTGCAATTTCCTCACATTTCTTTTAATACTCTAGATGGAAATCATACGGCCATTTAAAAAAAATTCCAATTTGTCAATGCAAAAGTATGCAAACCTCTACGGTCTTCATGTTCTGATTCACGGGCACCTCAACATCATGTTCAGCAAACACAGACAAAGCTGTTTCTGCCATCTTGTGGCATTTAGATGACAATGAAAAGTGGAGATGAATTTAAATATTCCACAATTAATAGCCACACAATTTGTTTTACATTCTTGATACAGTAACCCCTTTAGCAATTCAATATCAAACATATGCTCAAATACTTCCATTTTGGGAGATTGCAGGGAAGAAAAATTAGAAAGCATTTGCATCTAAACCAGATGCAAATGCCCGAGTCGTCAAGGAAAAAGGAGGTACTAATTATTAAATTCTAGCTTCATCATTGCACTGCTCCAACAGTCCAAGCCAAACATCATGAAGGTGGATGGAATACCAATGCTGCTCTTGCCTGAGAAGGAGCTTTTCTGATCTCAGTCAGAGAGAAAGGGAGCGAGACAGAGGGAGGGTGAAGAGCACGCAAACAGGGGATGAAGGAAAGAGCACAAGAAAAAGATAAAGAAACACAAAAAAAGTTAGTTAAGAATGTGGGAAAGGAGGTGAAGATCTTCTGCTATGAGAACAGATTAGCATTTTTAAAAATTCTCGTTAGTCAATGCGCGCACAGGTAAAAGTAGTTACCTAACCTCACAATGATGGGTCATCAGTACAAAGCTGCCCACATTTCAAGATATTTTCTTGGGTTATGGACTACAAGGCTAGCCAACATTGCCAAGGAGGATATTTATACCTTGTTTCGTCAATTCCTGAGGAACAGTCCTAAGGGCACCATGTGCTAACTGGTTCTACGGTTTACTTCAGCTATGGTACCATGACTTCTGAATTGAAGGGTTCCTTTCTGAGGGAGCACCGCATTATTGGACCAACAGATACCTCTTTGGAGGGATCAAGTGCTGCTCTAGGTTCACGTAGCATTTAGGGCCAGTTGGTTCCAATGATATGAGGATAGTAAAAGGTTATGGGTGTTGGTCAACACCATCGCACCACCACAGGATGCCAATGAATTCCAGCACCCAATGAAATTGTGAGTCCTCAGCACCATCTGATGCCATTGTGTTGAGTGATACCCAATTGAGCATGACTGCATTTCTTATCATATGCCTATTTATCTTGTTCTGAATAATGGAGGGGAGATGTTCCTTTCAGTTGGCTTTCATCAACCAGAGCCAACTTAGTAAGTTGTGGTGTGACATTTAGGTAAAAGACATTTTACACAATGATTGTGAACAGACCAGTGCATTTTGCACAATATTTAAACTTTTTAGAAGACGCTGTAACAAATGCTTGGCAAACTGTAGAGGCACTTCATTTGCATCAGGCAATGTACTAGGGAGCACACATTGTGCTGAGTATAACTTCTAATTTGTGATTTATCCCCTTCTCCATTTATAGAGGTTTGTTTTTGCCAGCTTTGTTTGCTCTTTATACAGACATTAAGGAACACAAGGATTGGTGCCACCATATAAAAAGCACAACTTTACTTTTGTATTCTTGTCCTGAAAAGACAACCTGGTATATTATTTTCTGCACATCCAGTGCAGACACTTCAGTTTCCCGGGAATCCTAAAAAAAATCAAAAGCTCGTAAGGGCCAGATAAATTAATGTCTGATCAATCTAACCTACCCCTGCAGAGGCTTTAGCTCAAACTTTTGGCAACAAGCGGTTCCAATGTGAGAAGCAAAGAACTTTTGTCTGAGGGACAAAATTAACTGACAGTGGCACAGGCCCTGGGACTTTTATATAATGCAGAAGTAGGAAAGTAGCACTATGACACCTCCCATTGCAACAGTCCATCAACATCACCATGCTGAGTGATTTCCCCAGAACCATCAATTTCTGCTATACCTCTACACTGTGAATGATACCAAAAGGATAGCCATTTCACATTCTCGTGACATCACTCAAATAGGACATGCTTTCAGGAATAACTCCTCCGCAGCTGAAAAGTCACAGTCTCACCATTTACGTTCAATTCAAGTTTCTAATGAACTTCAACATAGAAAACACATCCTTAAATTTTTGCTCAAAGAAGTGCGTCACCATCATTCCAAGTCTCACTTTTATCACTGAAATCAACATCACAAATCAACACTTCATAATGGGTGTCAGTTAATGAATTACAGTAAGATGCAACCTACCCTTTACTTCAAGCACAATAATCAGCTTGTGCCAACCACAGGTGGTCAATCACAAGGTTATAAAGTTGGACATTATTACTAAGACTTTTTGATATAGGGCATTAAACTTCAAATTAGTGCGCCTCCTCATAAGGCAACGTGCAAAAACAATGCATTGCTCACTTTCAGCCCCCATGAGATAAAGGCTAACATTCCATTAGCCTTTTTGCTTACTTTTTGTACCTGTGCACTAGCTTTTAGTGATCTGTGCTTGTGGATACCCAAATCTTTGCTCCTCCACAGCTCCTAGTGTCTCTCCATTAAGAAAATATTTCAATTCATCTTTCTTGGATCCAAAGTGGATGACCTCATACATCCCCACATTGAACTCCATCTGCCATAGTTTTGCCCACTCACTTAGACTGCATGTCCCTTCATAACTCCCTATTCCCATCTAAACATTAAGCTGGTTGCAACTTCTGCAAAAGGTTTCATTAGAGTCTAAGGAACAAAAAAAAACTAAGATTTAAACTCACCATTTTTTCTTCAATTGGTTTTACTTCACATGGTCTTAAACACCAATGAACATTAGGGCAGTTTCCTAAAAAATATTGGTTTTGAGCATCCAATTGTAAGGCAAATCAGATTTTTATTTGAAAAACTCAGTAGATGTAATGCATTTACAGGAGAGCATATTCACATCATAGCTGTACATATTTATACAGTAGTTCTACATGCTTCAGGCTGCCACAGAAGGGGGTAGTCTCACACTGGCAGACAAGGGCCATCCTGTTTTTTTTTTTAAGGAGGCATTGTTGGGGTAGGTTAATTTTCTTGTGCCCGTTTTCCATCTGGCACCAGCCTGCCTGTGAAAGCTGATAAATGTTTGTTTGTTTTCTTCTTTGGGCTGATAATGATGGCTTCAAGAAACAATAAACTATTTTTTAAAAATCAGTAAAAAAATTAAACAAGTTTGTGGTTTTTTTTAAAAAAGGGAAGAGTCAACCCCAGGGTGAGTTACTGAACCAGTGTCTTGGGGAGGGGGCATTGGGTAATTTTATTCATGCAGTTGGAAAGGACCAGATTGCTGAAGCACCATCTCACAGGTTAATTCAGCTCTCATGATCGAGCCTAGTAGCTCCAAGCCATTTTCCATGATGAAATCATCAACGCCTACTGTTTAAACAAAAATATTCAGTGTCATCAGCTGCTTCAATGGATAAAATAGCTCCCTCGCCAAGACTGAAGCAGCTGATGACACTGAATATTTTTGTTTAAACAGTAGGTGTTGATGATCTCATCAAGGCAAATGGCTTTGAGGAGTTACTGCAACATTGACACTAGAACAGCAGCAAGTAAAGGATCAGTCATCAAGGTAGATGCAATCTCTCCGGAGTCATAGAGTCCATCTCCTCACTGGAAAATGTACCGCCAGCAAGGATAAATAATTTATGGGAACACACTTAAAACACAAAACACAACTGATCTAGAAATTTAAACCAAGGGTGGAAAACAAAGAAAAAACAGCCCACTCTGCACCTATTCAAGAACAGAAAAAGGTATGAGCGCGCACTCCAAGTTACTTTTCTTTGACACTTTGCATCCCACTCAAAAATTATAGAAATGTAATCATTCCCAGACTATCTGCCATTAAGACCTACTTAACTCTTACCAAGATGGCTGCACCACGATTTGAGCTGAACTGTCTGCAGCACATCTGATATCATGTCCTTCTCCCACATCTCTTATGCAAACTTAACCTATAAGAATTAAGTAGCCCATTTCGATAGCCCATAAGTTGCTTATGTTCCAATATGAAGCAAAACGGAGGTGCTAACAAAAATGTAAATGACTAACTTGACATACAGATCTGGAAGCTATGGTCTAACAGCTTATTTTCACCACAAGAGCCTAGACCCACTACAATTGGTGGCAAACCCTGTTGTACACATTTAGCATTATTGTTTGGATCCTGCTCGAATAAAAAGCTTGTGCCTGTATTCCAGTAATAGGTTTTCCTAGCCACTCGTTAGAGGCAGTAATTTAATTTAAATGCTTAATGCATTCCATTTCAATGCTTATCCAAAACCACCTTTGGCCAAATTTCCTGAAACACATGCGCTTGTTGCTGTGGAGAAATTGAAGCCGCTACAATATCACACTATGAAGAAGTCTAATGCTTCATTATCCAGGCAGGGACATTTAAACTGCACTCCATGTGCCACACAGAGCTCCTGAACTCTGGCAATGAAACCCAAAAAGCCCAGGTAATTCCATTCTAATCAAGTTTAAATTTCTAACTCCTGGTTTGTCCTGATTGAATTTTATGGACCTGGGGTTTTGGATGTTGCCTCACTGGTGAATAAATGCTAAATCTAAACAAGATTTGTTAGTATCCACAACATTAAGAAACTGGGAACAACATTTTGAACTTTTTACATGGCCCAGACGGATCCATGGTGTACATTCAAGCAGGCCACCTGCAGGAAAAGGGTTTGCCAACGCAGAACATAACGGACTTCTAGCCACAGGGATGTCATAAGATACTATATTCCTTCACCTGCAGGGGTGACTGATTGTCCAACCAACAAGACAGAGGGAGTTGGATTACAATCCCATAGGCAAGCTTATGTTCTGAGCTATTCTCCTCTGCCTGGACCTCTGGATGGTCAAAACCTTAGTGACATTCAGCTGCCATGCATTTTCATGTTTAAATCCCTTCATGGCAAAAAAGGCTTGAAGGGCTGAATGGCTTACTCCTGTTCCTATGTTCTTTCCCCTCCTTATCTTTGTAGTTTCCTGCAGCCCTACAATCCGTAGCGTTCTCTGTTCCTGACTCTAGCTTCTTGTGCATCCAGTCCACCCCCCACCTTCAGCCACTTAGGCCCCATGCTCTAGAAATCCTTCCCTAAATCCCTCTGCCTCTCTCGGCTCCTTTAAGATCCTGTTTGACCAAGCTTTTGATCACCCCTCCTAAAATCTCCCTTGGTTCAGCAATCATTTTTTCCTTATGCCTCTGAAGCACCTTGGGACGCTTTTTCCACATTGAAGACGCTATAAAAATGAAAGTTCTTGTTGCAGTATTGCACAGAACTTTGACTTGCATTTTAAAAAGTCAAGATCAAGTAGATTATGTAGCATGACCTGGCCACAGTGGTGTCACCTATTGCAACTAGGACATGAAAAATACAAACTGAGTTTCTGTGTAACACTATACAGTTCACATTTTGAGAAACAATGAAGTTCTATGCATCATACGATAGAGCCTATCCCTTTCCAGGAATCCCTAACCCAGACTTAGATATGTAAGTATCAGAGAACCATCCCCGATACCTGTGGAACTAATCAACAGTCATATACAAGAGATGCAAGGTAAGGGGGAAGTAAAAGAACACAAGCAGTTTATGTAGAACTCATACTTCACTCTATTGGCCACTGTCCAATTGATAAGTTAATTAAAACTGTGGGGAGGGGGAAAAGAGAGAATCAGTGGCCAGAGCCCACTGTTTTCATTCGTGTGGTTGGACTAAAATGCCAAACCATAAATACCTACAGCAATATGCACTTCAACAGTTAGTTATCGATTGTGACATGTCTTATCTGAGCGTACCTTTTTGCCAATCAACTTCTTCCTTAGAAATTCTCGGGCTTCGAACATGTAAGGAATGTCGTAGAGTGGTCGTAGTTTCCTTCGGTCCTAAGGATAAAGTAAAAGCAAAGAAAAATCTAGTTAAAACATCATGCATTAAAACCATTGCTATTCAACACATACAGCAAGCAGTGATTATTTGCTTTGCACTGTGACTACTGAGTGCTGTTATTGACGATTATTCGAGTCAGACATCACAAAATAAAATTATATTGATATGCTATGTCAAAGTCCAAATGATACCTTTGTTTTCCCTGCTCTTCCCCCAGCACAAGTACAAAACCTTTATGAGCTGCATTCTTTTGGGAAGGAGATCATGGCATAGCACATGAAAAATATACAAACTAGAAAGAAAGGAAGCAAAAAGGGAGATTGGGAATATTAAGGACTATGAAAGAAGATCAACATGAGGGCAAATAGCAAATGCTTTCATAAACACATCAATGGATAGCTGAAAAAAAAAGGAATAGTCCACTTAACTGGTGGAGAGCCATCTTGTATTTGAGAGAGTGGGAACTGCAGAAATGCTGAATCAGTATTTCACTTCAATGTTAGGGAAGGTTTAAGTGGGACTGTGGGAGTAGTTAAGCAGGATGTGGAACAGTCACTGCTGGAGATAAATACAGACAGGGTCTCTTCCAAAGTTATTGGTACCAGAAGTAGAAAAACCATCAGTCTCAGATGGTATCCATCCCAGAACACTGGAGGAAGTTAGGGAGGAAATACCAGAGACACTAACTATAATTTTACAAAAATACTTTGAAAGGGGAGTAGTGCTAAAGGGTTGGAAGGTGGCAAAATATTACACCCATCTTTTTTTAAAAAAAGGATTAAGCCAGGAAACTGTAGGCCAGTTAAGCCTTATGTAGGCCAAGAGTAAACTTCTGGGGTGGAGGGAAGGCATGGATTGGTACAGCACCTTTCATGTCCTCAGGACATCCCAAAGCACTTCATAACCAATGAAGCACTTCTGAAATGGAGTTCCTGCTGTAATGTCGGCAAACACAGCATCCAATTTGCGTACAAAGTCTCACAAATAGCAATGAGATAGATGACCATACATCGGAGTTACAACACAAAAACAGGCCATTTGGCCCAACAAGTCTGACTCAGCATATACTCTCCATGTGAGCAAATAGTCCTAATCACATTTATCCAAATAGTCTATTTTAGTGATGGTGGATGAGAGAAAATATGTTGTCAAGGACACCAAGGGAACTCCCTCCCCTCCTCCAAATAGTGCCATGGGATCTTATGAAGGAAACTGCAGACAGACGGTTTAAACTCAGCAAAAAGACAACACCCAAGACAGTGCAGCATTCCCTCAGTACTGCACTGAAGTATCTGCCTAAACGATGCTTTTACTCTTCTGATGTGGGGCTTGGACCCACAGCCTTTTGACTTGGAAGCAACAGTGCTATCATTCAGCGAAGACTGACACTTGAAATTAAGATGTGCTAAATCAGGGATGGTTGACAGACTTGTAAACGGCAAACAGCACTCAACTAACATTTGAATTTTATTTTGAGAGACTCTGTGTATAGTTAAATGGAATGCAAATGTTGTACACGTGGACTTTGAATGTATTTAATAAGAAACGGGTAAAGTAACCAGAACTTCCATAAGCCATTTAAGGAGAGGCTTTAAAAGGCTAAAGGTTCTTGAACCCAATAACTTAAGACTTTCTTCAAATTAACAAGTACAGATTTAGATCCCAAAAACTGGAAATCTTCAATTAAAATAGAAAATGAACAGGCTGGTCGACACAGCTAATATGTTAACCTTTCAACAAAATTAATGCCTACATCAATCAACATTTTGGGTGTTTGCAACAGCATAGTTATCTTTCTCTTTCAGATGGCAACCTGGCCTGCTGTGCACTTAGTAATCTGTTATAGAAATAGTCTAATTGATTTTAAGACCCAGCACCATGCTGCCATCCCTCCCTCCAAACATAGCACCAGCCTTAAAAAGCATTTCTAAATTTATTTTAACAAAGTCACAAACCCATTTAGAATAAAAATATAAAAAGCAGGCATATATTTTAATTTGGCATCAGTCAGCATCACAATTCCACCAACAATCTGGAATTGAAGTTCCAAGCAGTGTCGTATTCCTGTTACCCAACAAGGGCTGTTATTTTCTAGGTGGGTGGGCTAGGCAAGGCAAATTGCAGCTGGACCCTGTTTCTAGCCAGCGACGTAGCTTTGCACAACATGGAGATTTCACACTGCTGTCTCGCTACTGAGTGAGAAATTTCTGCTTTTAAAAAAACATCACTACCCAACTGTTCCCAACATAAGCTTTTAATACAGTCCTGTGTATTGCTTGGAAAATATACTTTCCTACAATGCATTTAAAATGTTAAGAGTTTTGATGTATTTTCTCCCATGATTAATGGGATGTTGGTGCTATGCAGTTGATCATGCATTCCCAAGTCAGCTGTAACAAATAAAGTTCACTTTATACTGCCCCAATCGGCATGTCCAGGTCAGATGCAGGGTAAATCTTCAACAGTCCCAAAAAGATGCTTCAAAAGGAGCACCAGGTACACTTTCAGAGTATACCGATGCAGCCCAAAACAGAACAAAAAGCTTGGACACCCTTGGTCAACAGCAATGTTTGCAATTTTAATGCAAATTACTTGGATATCACAGATAAACTACCAAACAGGTGTAATCATATCTGTACAACACATGGGGATGGAAATTGTTTTAAAAAAGAACAGTGAGCTCAGCAGTACTCATCGTTGTTAATGACCACATGAAAGAGCAAATTCCAGCATCTGTATATGCGTAAACCCGGAACTTACTCTTCCTGGTTTGCCAGCAACCTAACAGGTTCACATTAAAGAGATATTGCAGGCTACAAACAACAGACCAGCGCTAACTTGCTCTTCTACCAACAACCACAAAACAGATACACTTAAATATACCAGGTCTCAACTAAGTTTTAACAGCACGGTAAGTCTTAATGGCTGTCAAACAAATAAAAGTTAACTTTTAAAAATGTGGAGTCTTATTACTCCTTATTTTAATAACCAAAAAGTTTATTTTACTTTTTCCTTCAGTCTTTTATTTAATTTGATATTTCTTACCCTCTTTTACACTGTATATAATTTTACAAATGATATTATGGCTTTCACTTCCTGGTTTTTACATTGCAGCTTCTAGCTCAATCTTTTGACATTGCGACTTTAAGAATGCTGCAATCTGATTGGTCGAGGGGAGAGATCCCTCCTCTCGCTTCTTCCGTGGGTCTTAGCTTAGTTGGAGTCAACGCTGGGCTTTTCTCAGCTTCCTACTGGAGGAAGTTCCCACAGTAAAGACCGCGGTAAGTTGGTGGGTGAGCATATATCTATGGAGTGGCGAGTGCCGTTCATTTGCCACTCAGAGCAATTTAAGGGCTACTAGCTTGACCAGTTAATAACTTCAAAGAGAAATCAACCAATGCTAGACTTATGGTCAGTTCAGAAGCCCAAAAGCCTAAGAAAAGGCCGCATGCTGTTCTGTTGGTCAAAAAACAGCATGGTATAGGACATTAGGGTGGGTTTAAGCAAAAAAAAACCGAAGAAACTGCCACTCCTTTTAAAAAAGGACAATCTCAATCACTATGTTCCAAGATGAATTTCAATGACACTCCTTTCTATTGATCTGTCAGCAAGCCCTCAACACTGGGTACAAAACTAATCCCTCATATGATGCCTCCCCTTCTTTCATCTCAAGTTTTCAGCTCCTTGTTGGGTTGTGGTCATACAGGCACAGGGCACCCTCTGCTACTTCACTCACGTGATCATTCTTCACCCTTGAGCTTTGACAGCAAGTATGGGCGGGCTATTTGAGCAGCGCCCAAGCCTGTCCTCATTTGATGTCCATACAAGAGCACTTACAGCAGAGTACGCTGGACAGAAAATCAGCAAAAACAACTCTGGTCAATTTTCCCCTCCCCTTGAGTTTGAGTGTGACATACTTAAGTCTGAAACTAGAGTTTTAAACTTAAATAAAGCCAATCACATAGGTATGAGGGGCAAGTTGGCTACAGTAGATTGGAAAATTAAAGGATATAACGGTTGAAAAGCAATGGCAAACATTTAAAGAAATATTTCAATATTCTCAACAAATATACATTCCATTGAGAAATAATAACTCCACAGGACAAGTGATCCACCCATGGCTAACTAAAGAAGTTTGGATGTTACCAGGGCTGGAGCGCTTCAGCTATGAAGAGAGACTGGGAAGATTGGGTTTGTTTTCCTTGGAGCAGAGGAGGCTGAGGGGGGACATGATTGAGGTGTACAAAATTATGAGGGGCACAGATAGGATGGATACTAAGGAGTCGATAAAAGGGAGCCCCGAGGCTCAGGTAGGCCTCAGACCAGCGTCGACAGCGGCGGAGGAGGAGCCTTTCTTTCTCTCTCCCCCACAGAGCGGTCGGCAGCGGGGAAGGAGGAGCGGACCTGGTTGGAGCGGCGGCGAGTCGATAAAGGGAGCAGCGGAGGCCTGAGGTGAGTAATTAAACTCACCTACGTGAGTCTTTTTCCCCAGCGGGGAAAGAGCTTTGCGGGCTTTTTCAAAGGCAGGGGGCGGGGCCAATTCATTGGTACCCGTATATAGGTGGAGCGGTTGCTAAACCCGAGACACTACACTAGGAGTGACTCCCACCCTCCCACCTCCTCTAACCTTTTTGGGGGGGGTAGAGGGAATTTAAAGGGTAGGTTCGATTTTATATTTTGTTTTCAGGGCCTTAACTCCTGGACCTAAGATAAATAAGAAGCAAAAAGTAATCCAAGTGGGACGTCACCAAGGAAGAGGTAAGTGATTGGCTGGTGAGTATTTTCCTGCTGAATTTGTCTAAGGTTAGAGTTTGTGGATTCTCGGGTCTCTGTTGTGCAGTGGGGGACTGCTGTTCAGCAAGGGCCCTTGAGTATACCTTTTAATTGAAGTGAAATTGGTGGGATTCATTTAATTTGAATTAATTAGTTAAAGGGTAAGTCATGTCAGGACAGCCCAGCCCCGTGTTATGCTCTTCCTGCTCTGTGTGGGAAATCAGGGACCCTTCCGGTGTCCCTGACGACCATGTGTGCGGGAAATGTATCCAGCTGCAGCTACTGACAAACCGCATTGCGGCACTGGAGCTGCGGATGGATTCATTATGCAGCATTCGCGATGCTGAGAACGTCGTGGATAGCACGTTTAGTGAGGTGGTCACACCGCAGGTAAAGGTTGTACAGGCAGGAAGTAATTGGGTGACCACCAGGCAGAGTAAGAGGAGCAGGCAGGCAGTGCAGGGGTCCCCTGTGGCCGTCCCCCTCTCAAACAAATATACCGCTTTGGATATTGTTGAGGGGGATGACTTATCAGGGGAAGGCAGCAACAGCCAACTTCCTGGCACCAGGGGTAGCTCTGCTGCACAGGCTGGGAGGAAAAAGAGTGGAAGAGCTATAGTGGTAGGGGATTCTATCGTAAGGGGAACAGACAGGCGTTTCTGTGGCCGTAAACGTGACTCCAGGAGGGTTTGTTGCCTCCCTGGTGCCAGGGTCATGGATGTCACTGAGCGGCTTCAGGGCATTCTCAAGGGGGAGGGTGAGCAGGCAGAGGTCGTGGTCCACATTGGGACCAACGACATAGGTAGGAAGGGAGATGAGGTCCTGCATCAAGAATTTAGGGAGCTAGGTAGCAGATTAAAGAGCAGGACCTCAAAGGTTGTAATCTCTGGATTACTCCCAGTGCCACGGGCTAGTGAGTATAGAAATAGGAGGATAGAACAGATGAATGCGTGGCTAAAGAGTTGGTGCAGGAGGGAGGGTTTCAGTTTCCTGGATCACTGGGCCTGCTTCTGGGGAAGGTGGGACTTGTACAAGTCGGACAGGTTGCACCTGAACCAGAGCGGGACAAATATCCTTGCGGGGAGGTTTGCTAGCACTGTTTGGGGGGGTTTAAACTAACTTGGCAGGGGGATGGGATACAGAGTGGAGCTACAATAGGGGGTGATGTGCAGCCAAATATAGAGAAAAAAAGTCAGCTTGGAAGACAGGGCAAATAAAACAAGGGCAAGGCTGGATGGCATCTATTTTAATGCAAGGAGTCTTGCAAATAAGGTGGATGAACTGAAGGTGTTGATAAACACATGGGAGTATGATATTGTTGCTGTCACAGAAACATGGTTGAGGGAGGGGCAAGACTGGCAGCTCAATATTCCGGGGTACAGAATCTTCAGGCGAGACAGAGGGGGAGGTATAAGAGGAGGGGGGGGGTCGCAATATTAATTAAAGAATCAATTACTGCATTAAGGAGGGATGATATGTTAGCAGGTTCCTCTAATGAGGCCATATGGGTGGAGCTTAAAAACAAAAAGGGGGCAAGCACTTTGATGGGAGTGTACTATAGGCCCCCAAACAGTCAAGGGGAGATAGAGGAACAGATATGTAGGCAAATCTCAGAAAATTGTGCAAATAATATGGTAATAATAGTGGGGGATTTCAACTTCCCCAATATTAACTGCGATACTCAGAGTGTAAAAGGCTTAGAGGGTACAAAATTCTTAACGTGCATCCAGGAGAGCTTTTTGAGCCAGCATGTAGAAAGTCCTACAAGAGAGGGGGCGGTACTGGACCTAATTCTAGGGAATGTGGCCGGCCAAGTGGAAGAAGTGCTAGTAGGTGAGCACTTTGGTGACAGTGACCATAATTCGGTGAGATTTAAGGTGGTCATGGAAAAGGATAGGGAGGGGCCGGAAATAAAGGTTCTAAATTGGGGGAAGGCCGATTTTAATAGGATACGGCAGGATCTGGCCAAAATGGACTGGGATCAGCTGCTTGTAGGAAAATCCGCATCGGAGCAATGGGAGTCTTTCAGAAGGGAGATTGAGGCCATACAATGGCAACATGTTCCCGTAAAGGTCAAGGGTGGTTCCAAGAACTCCAGGGAACCTTGGATGTCAGGGGATATACGAGAATGGATTAGGAAAAAAAGGAGGGCTTTTGGCAGATACAAAAGGCTAAAGACGGAGGAAGCCCTAGAGGAGTACAAAAAGTGCAGGGGGATACTTAAAAAAGAAATTAGGAGATCAAGGAGGGGCCATGAAATAACACTGGCGAGCAAAATAAAGGAAAATCCTAAGATGTTTTATAAGTATATTAAGGGTAAGAGGATGACTAGGGAAAAAATAGGGCCCATTAGGGACAAAAATGGCAATGTGTGTGTGGAGCCGGCAGATGTAGGAGGGGTTCTAAATGAATTTTTTGCATCTGTTTTCACTATGGAGAAGGACGATGTAGACATAGAAATACGGCAGGGGGACTGTGATATACTCGAACATATTAACATCGAGCGGGAGGAGGCATTGGCGGTTTTAGCAGGCCTAAAAATGGATAAATCCCCAGGCCCGGACGAAATGTGTCCCAGGCTACTGTGTGAGGCAAAGGAGGAGGAGATTGCGGGGGCTCTAACACATATATTCAGAACCTCTCTGGCCACAGGGGATGTGCCAGAGGACTGGAGAACCGCTAATGTAGTACCATTATTCAAGAAGGGGAGTAGGGAAAAACCGGGGAACTACAGGCCAGTGAGCCTAACATCAGTGGTAGGAAAATTATTGGAAAAAATTCTGAAGGACAAAATTAGTCTCCACTTGGAGAAGCAAGGATTAATCAGGGATAGTCAACATGGCTTTGTCAAGGGAAGATCATGTCTGACTAATTTGATTGAATTTTTTGAGGGGGTGACTAGGCGTGTGGATGAGGGTAACGCAGTGGATGTGGTATACATGGATTTCAGTAAGGCCTTCGATAAAGTCCTGCACAGGAGACTGGTCAAGAAGGTACGAGCCCATGGATTCCAGGGTGCCTTGGCACTTTGGATACAAAACTGGCTTAGTGGCAGAAGGCAGAGGGTGATGGTCGAAGGTTGTTTTTGTGACTGGAAGCCTGTGGCCAGTGGGGTACCACAGGGATCGGTGCTGGGTCCCTTGCTGTTTGTGGTCTACATTAACGACTTGGATATGAATGTAAAAGGTATGATCAGTAAGTTCGCTGATGATACAAAAATTGGTAGGGTGGTAAATAGCGAGGAGGATAGCCTCAGTCTGCAGGACGATATAGATGGTTTGGTCAGATGGGCGGAACAGTGGCAAATGGAATTTAACCCGGAAAAGTGTGAGGTGATGCACTTTGGAGGGACTAACAAGGCAAGGGAATACACAATGAATGGGAGGACCCTAGGCAAGACAGAGGGTCAGAGGGATCTTGGTGTGCAAGTTCACAGATCCCTGAAGGCGGCGGAACAGGTAGATAAGGTGGTAAAGAAGGCATATGGGATACTTGCCTTCATTAGCCGAGGCATAGAATATAAGAGCAAGGAGGTTATGATGGAGCTGTATAAAACACTGGTTAGGCCACAGCTGGAGTACTGTGTGCAGTTCTGGTCGCCGCACTACAGGAAGGATGTGATCGCTTTGGAGAGGGTGCAGAGGAGATTCACCAGGATGTTACCAGGGCTGGAGCGCTTCAGCTATGAAGAGAGACTGGGAAGATTGGGTTTGTTTTCCTTGGAGCAGAGGAGGCTGAGGGGGGACATGATTGAGGTGTACAAAATTATGAGGGGCACAGATAGGATGGATACTAAGGAGCTTTTTCCCTTCGTTGAGGGTTCTATAACAAGGGGGCATAGATTCAAGGTAAAAGGCGGGAGGTTTAGAGGGAATTTGAGAAAGAACTTTTTCACCCAGAGGGTGGTTGGAGTCTGGAACTCACTGCCTGAAAGGGTTGTGGAGGCAGGAACCCTCACAACATTCAAGAAGCATTTGGATGAGCACTTGAAATGCCATAGCATACAAGGCTACGGACCAAATGCTGGAATATGGGATTAGATTAGACAGGGCTTGATGGCCGGCGCGGACGCGATGGGCCGAAGGGCCTCTATCCGTGCTGTATAACTCTATGACTCTAAGTTAAGGATAGTATTAGATTAAAAGACTAGGCCTATAATGTTGCCAAGAAGTAAGCCTGAGGACTGGAAGAGTTTTAGAAACCAAAGGACAACCAAAAAAAAAAAAAGGGAGAAAATAGAATATGAAAGTAAACTAGCAAGAAATATAAAAATGGATTGTAAGAGCTTCTACAAGAATGTAAAAAGGGAGCGTAGCAAAAGTAAACATTGGTCCCCTCGAGGCTGAGACGGAAGAAATTATAATGGGAAATCAGGAAATGGCAGATGCATTAAACAAATATTTTGTATCTGTCTTCACAGTAGGAGACACAAAAAGCATACCAGAAATAGTGGGGAACCAAGGGGCTAATGAGAGTGAGGAACTTAAAACAATTAATATCAGTAGAGAAAAAGTACTTGAGAAACGAATGGGACTAAAAGCCGATAAACCCCCTGGACCTGATGGCCGACATACAAGGGTACTAAAAGAGGTGGCTGCAGAGATAGTGGATGCATTGGTTGCGATCTTCCAAAATTCCCTAGATTCTAGAACAGCCCCAGCAGATTGGAAGGCAGCAAATGTAGCCCAGCTATTCAAGAAAGGAAGGAGAGAGAAAGCAGAGAACTACAGGCCAGTTAGCTTGACAGTTGTCGGAAAAATGCTGGAATCCATTATTAAGGATGTGGTAGCAGGGCACTTAGATCATCCTCAACGATGGCGGAGTCCAGCACGTGAGTGCAAAAGACAAGGCTGAAGCGTTTGCAACCATCTTCAGCCAGAAGTGCCGAGTGGATGATCCATCTCAGCCTCCTCCCGATATCCCCACCATCACAGAAGCCAGTCTTCAGCCAATTCGATTCACTCCACGTGATATCAAGAAACGGCTGAGTGCACTGGATACAGCAAAGGCTATGGGCCCCGACAACATCCCAGCTGTAATGCTGAAGACTTGTGCTCCAGAACTAGCTGCGCCTCTCGCCAAGCTGTTCCAGTACAGCTACAACACTGGCATCTACCCGACAATGTGGAAAATTGCCCAGGTATGTCCTGTCCACAAAAAGCAGGACAAATCCAATCCGGCCAACTACCGCCCCATCAGTCTACTCTCAATCATCAGCAAAGTGATGGAAGGTGTCGTCGACAGTGCTATCAAGCGACACTTACTCACCAATAACCTGCTCACCGATGCTCAGTTTGGGTTCCGCCAGGACCACTCGGCTCCAGACCTCATTACAGCGTTGGTCCAAACATGGACAAAAGAGCTGAATTCCAGAGGTGAGGTGAGAGTGACTGCCCTTGACATCAAGGCAGCATTTGACCGAGTGTGGCACCAAGGAGCCCTAGTAAAATTGAAGTCAATGGGAATCAGGGGAAAAACTCTCCAGTAGCTGGAGTCATACGTAGCACAAAGGAAGATGGTAGTGGTTGTTGGAGGCCAATCATCTCAGCCCCAGGACATTGCTGCAGGAGTTCCTCAGGGCAGTGTCCTAGGCCCAACCATCTTCAGCTGCTTCATCAATGACCTTCCCTCCATCATAAGGTCAGAAATGGGGATGTTTGCTGATGACTGCACAGCGTTCAGTTCCATTCGCAACCCCTCAAATAATGAAGCAGTCCGAGCCCGCATGCAGCAAGACCTGGACAACATCCAGGCTTGGGCTCACAAGTGGCAAGTAACATTCGCGCCAGATAAGTGCCAGGCAATGACCATCTCCAACAAGAGAGAGTCTAACCACCTCCCCTTGACATTCAACAGCATTACCATCGCCGAATCCCCCACCATCAACATCCTGGGGGTCACCATTGACCAGAAACTTAACTGGACCAGCCATATAAATACTGTGGCTGCAAGAGCAGGTCAGAGGCTGGGTATTCTGCGGAGAGTGACTCACCTCCTGACTCCACAAAGCCTTTCCACCATCTACAAGGCACAAGTCAGGAGTGTGATGGAATACTCCCCACTTGCCTGGATGAGTGCAGCTCCAACAACACTCAAGAAGCTCGACACCATCCAAGATAAAGCAGCCCGCTTGATTGGCACCCCATCCACCACCCTGAACATTCACTCCCTTCACCACTGGCGCACCGTGGCTGCAGTGTGCACTATCCACAGGATGCACTGCAGCAACTCGCCAAGGCTTCTCCGACAGCACCTCCCAAACCCGCGACCTCTACCACCTAGAAGGACAAGAGCAGCAGGCACATGGGAACAACACCACCTGCACGTTCCCCTCCAAGTCACACACCATCCCGACTTGGAAATATATCGCCGTTCCTTCATTGTCGCTGGGTCAAAATCCTGGAACTCCCTTCCTAACAGCACTGTGGGAGAACCGTCACCACACGGACTGCAGCGGTTCAAGAAGGCGGCTCACCACCACCTTCTCAAGGGCAATTCGGGATGGGCAATAAATGCTGGCCTCGCCAGCGACGCCCACATCCCGTGAACAAATAAAAAAAAAATATATGATTAGGCAGAGTCAACATGGTTTTATGAAAGGGAAATCACATTTGACAAATTTAGAGGTTTTTTTTGAGAATGTAACTAGCAGGGTAGATAAAGGGAAACCAGTCAATGTAGTATATTTGGATTTTCAAAAGGCATTAGGTAAGGTGCCACATAAAAGGTTGTTACACAAGGTACGGGCTCATGGGGTTGGGGGTAATATGTTAGCATGGAGAGAGGATTGGATAACAGACAGAAAACAAACAGTAGGGATAAACACGTCATTTTCAGGTTGGCAGGCTGTAACTCGTGGGGTACCACAAGGATCAGTGCTTGGGTCTCAGCTATTTACAATCTATATTAATGACGTGGATGAAGGGACAGAGTGTAATGTATCCAAATTTGCTGACTGTACAAAGCTAGGTGGGAAAGTAAGCTGTGAGGACGATGCAAGGAGAATGCAAAGGGATATCGACAAGTTAAGTGAGTGGGCAAGAAGGTGGCAGATGAAGTATAATGTGGGGAAATGTAAGGTCATTCACTTTGGTAGGAAGAACAGAAAAACAATTTTTTTTAAAAAATGGTGAGAAACTATTAAATGTTGGTGTCCAGAGAGTCCTCGTACAAGAAACTCAGTTAGCATGCAGGTGTAGGAAGCGATTAGGAAGGCAAAGGACATGTTGGCCTTTATGGCAAGGAGGTTGGCATACAAGAGTAAGGAAGTCTTACTACAATTATACAGGCTTTAGTGAAACCGCACCTGGAGTACTGCAGAGTTTTGGTCTCCTTATCTAAAGGAAGGATATACTTGCCTTAGAGGCAGTGCAACGAAGGTTCACCAGATTGATTCCTTGGGTGAGAGGGTTGTCCTGTGAGGAAAGGTTGAGTAGAATGGAGTTTAGAAGAATGAGAGGTGATCTCATTGAAACAGAAGATTGAGGGGGCTTGACAGGGTCGAGGCTGAGGGGTTGTTTCCCTGGCTGGAGAGTCTAGAACTAGAGGCCGTAGTCGCAGGATAAGGAGTCGGCCATTTAAGACTGAGATGAGGAGGAATTTCTTCACTCAGGATTGTGAATCTTTGGAATTCTCTACCCCAGAGGGCTGTGGATGCTGAGTCGTTGAGTATATTCGAGGCCGAGATAGGTAGATTTTTGGACTCTGGGGGAAGAGACATGGGGATCAAGCAGGAAAGTGGAGCTGAGGTTGAAGATCAGCCATGATCTGATTGAATGGCGGAGCAGGCTCGAGGGGTCATAAGGCCTACTCCTGCTCCTATTTCTTATGTTCTTATGTTCTAATCAAGCGTTGAAGCCAATTGGAGTGCTCTTAAGACTGATCTTGCTGCGGTCAGCTAACAGTCCAGAGAACGAACCCAAGACCTTGTTGTCTAATGGGTCAGCTATTCACTGGATAAACTAACCCAAATGGAGGAAGCATAGGCAGCACGATCAATGTACAGATTTCAAAGACAGAAAGATCTAGATATGTTGAAAGCCAAGGAGGAAAGAGAATCTTCAATGGATTGAAGTGCATCAGCAAATGGGGCCACAATCAATAACTTTCTTATCTTGAAGTCTAGGTCCAAAGGTCCTTAAGAGACTAACAGGTACCTCTTGTTCCACTGTGGTTAATGTAGGTGCTGAATGTCATAGCTTGTTTGAGGCCCTGTGGAGCTTGCTTTGCTTCGCCAGAGTGGGGCTTGGCCTTGGGGCTTTTTCTTTCCCTCCACTGGTGCAATTAATGAATCATTGAGACGACCATGACAGGAAAGAAAAGCTCGATTCACAAAGCACCATATGCAAGGCTGGAAAGACAAAATCTTTCATAGGAGAGGTCATTGAGATCTATTGAACTCCAGTTAGATTCAACCACAAGACTCCTGTCCAAGTGCTACACAATAGTTTGAAAGCTGTAACTTTTTAAAACCGAACACCATGACAACAGTTGAGTTTTGGAACAGGTGAAAGGAAACAAAGTGGGATGAGGTGGAAGACATTTTGGAAGGGCAAGATCTGATCCAGTTTAATGGACCAAAATGTAGGTGTTTTACCTTTCCTTGCATTCTAGGTCAGACGTAATGGCCTATGCGCACCATTCTGTTCTCGTGCTTTAGTGAAGCAGACACCTGTGTAGATAAGCCAGAAAACCACTTGCTCGCACGTGTGGGGTGTGTCATTTTGAAGACCGCGCACTGCTAACTATTAACATTGTGACACCTTTAATGCAAGATATTACAGCATCAGCTTTCTGAATCAGACTCAGAGTTTACAGGGCGGATTCAGCAGCTCTGGGAACCAACAGCAAATCACAAGATTTGGATAAATTCTGCTCTCCTCTGCCACCTGATTTGCAAAACCAGGTACATTTATCTTTGGTAGACCAAACCTCATATTGGCAGTTAGTGCCAAAACAATGTTAAAGAGCTTTATTTAAGCTCCAATGTGAGCACCTAGTGCTTCAATTCCATCATTGTTTAAACAAGTTTCCCAACAAAGTTCTAGAAGATATGTGGCAATCTTGAGACAATTCCCTGCACAGAAACCCAGCGAAATTCTTCCCGGCCAACCTCATTAATCAAGAGGGAATTGAGACTAGCTCAGCAAAAAATTGGAAGTCCAAAAATTTGAAAAACTTCTACACTTATTCTCTAACAATCCTTGCAAAACAAAAGACAACTAACTAATTTTCCAAAAATGCCACGAGTTCTCATTCCGTTTTCAAGGCTGCTAGTATACATTACTGATTTATAATTCTATTTGCAGCTAAATCAAACTTAACTCACTAAAAAAATGTCACTGCTGATTTCTACAGAGCCAGATTTTGGTGTGGCAATTCAGAGAAACAACAGGCCACAATTGACATGTTTCTGGAAACCAACAAGTTTTTATCCAGACTGTAATGGAAAGCGAACTTTCACCATCAAAATCCCATTTCAAAACAAACAGTTGCAAAAGAATTTCAATTAGTTACAATATCTTTTTATTACTCTCCATTTCTTTTAAAGAATGCATTTTTAATAAAAGCATTTGAAGGACCATCTGACGGCGGGGCAACAACCTCTGTCCTCATGGGCCACATATGAAGTTTAAATTTCTGTTCCCATTAATTTTCACAAACTTCCAACTTGGTTTTATTTTAGGCTTTATTTGAGAACGAGACAACTACCCCAAGTGCAGGCCTTTCCAAACCCCCAGGTCCACAAAATTCAGACAAGAAAGAAATAAGCTACTAGTTGCCTGGGCTTTGAGGGCCAGATTGACAGGGTTCAGGAACCACAGTTGAGACCAATGGTCTGGGAGAGTACTTACTGTTCAAAGTACGACTCCCATCGGCCTTTAAAAATCAAAGACTGCAGTATATACTTGCGTACAAGAAGGAAAATTCATAGTATGAACGTTAAGATAGGGACTTGTCTTGAGAGTATAAACCAAAGATTGCAACTGGAGAACGTGGTACTCTTAACAAAACACCAATCGTTGCCTCAAGGACAGCAATCCCAACTGCCCCATCCTCTAGTCACAATGACCTTCCCTGTCCAGCATGGTCATTGGGAAATAACCTCAGTCACCCTTCCCATCCCTCTTTCCCCACTGTTCCCTAGCTTCTGCTGGTGAATCAACAATAACAATCCCTCTCCCTATTTCCCCTCCAGAATAATTGCTCACTCAAGGTCAAGACCCTTACCATCCATGGCCTTATTATAGCCCTCCTTCAACCTTCATTCAGCATCCACCCATGGAGGGAACTCCCCAGTCAGTTGAAACTGCACCTAAACCTCCAGAATTCCCCAAGGATCCATTCTTAACCCACTTGCACAAGAGCCCAGAGTCAGAGGAATGGAGAGTTCAACAAAGTGGGGGGAGGGGGCATAGAGGAATTTAAGATTAGGACAGGAACTTTATTTTTGAGGCAATGTAGATCAGTAAGAACAGGGCTAATGGGAAAGGGTGACTTGGTGCAGTATAGGATACGGGCAGCAGAGTTTTGGATGGTGGATGGCCATCCAGGAGAGCATTGGAATACTAGAGTCTGGACATTATGAAGGCACAGATGGGGGCTTGAGTGGCAGACAGGTGAACTAGGGATGGAGACGGGCAATGTTACAGAAGTGGAAGTAGGCAGTCTTTGCGGTGGAGAGTTGTGTGGTCGGAAGCTTAGTTTAGGGCAAATAGGACATCAAGATTGTCAACAGTCTGCTTCAGTGCACGGCAGTGGCCAGGAAGAGAAATGAATCAGTGGTGAGGGGGGCAAAGACGATAGCTTTGGTCTTAACTCATCTCACTGTGTACAAAATGGTTGCAGCGTTTGCCTACACAATAACAAGCACTGTACCTTAATTCATTGAATGTGAAGTGCTTTGAAACATTTAAAAGGCATGATGAACCATGTTGTTAGGAGTGTCCCAAGATGAAATCAAGGAGAGGTTACCCCCATGCTATACCCTGGGACTAGTTTCATGAACAACATCAAGAGGTTTGGGGATAGTAGATCAATCGTTTTTTTCAATTAAAGAGTAGCATGTAGTGACCTACAGGAAAAAATTAACAACTTGTCCAGCTTGACTGCCACCAATTCCAAGGATCACAATCAACCTTTTCTTCTCAGAAACCACCGACTGAGATATCACTGCCTTACTGCTTCGCCCTAATCAACTAGCAACACAATCTCATTCTTAAGGGATTTGGCTATTTACAGACTTCCTACAGTAGGGTGGAAATGGAGTGGAAACTAAATTCCCTTTGATATATTTCTTCTGTAAAATATTAAACTATAAAAATGAATACCCAATTCCCAGCACTCATTAAAAGTGCCTTTCATTTATTAAATACATCTATTGCTTGGTGTCTGGAGTGCTCCTTTAAAAACATTCCAACAGAGTTAGCTGCACGGCACTTTTGTTCACATTTTACAATGCTCGACAGAAGTGAAGGACCCCCACTGCGCTGCCATATTGGGTTGTGTATGGGTAGTGGTTTTAGATTGTTGTCTGTAGATGACCCAATGCAAAACTTAATTAAAAAAATAAAACTCAAATCCATTAGAAAGAAATTCCTCAGTGAAATTTGCAACGTTTCTGGTGGGGCATTTACAAAGCTGGCACACACCTACAGCAAACCAGTTCAGGTGCTCAAATACTCTGGCTTACAGCACTGGATACAGCAAAGGCTATGGGCCCCGACAACATCCCGGCTGTAGTGCTGAAGACTTGTCCTCCAGAACTAGCTGCGCCTCTAGCAAAGCTGTTCCATACAGCTACAACACTGGCATCTACCCGACAATGTGGAAAATTGCCCAGGTATATCCTCTCCACAAAATGCACGACAAATCCAAACCAGCCAATTACCGCCTCATCAGTTTACTCTCAATCATTAGCAAAGTGACGGAAGGTGTCGTCGACAGTGCTATCAAGCGGCACCAACCTGCTCACCGATGCTCAGTTTGGGTTCCGCCAGGACCATTCAGCTCCAGACCTCATAACAGCCTTGGTCCAATCATGGACAAAAAAAGAGCTGAATTCCAAAGGTGAGAGTGACTGCCCTTGACATCAAGGCAGCATTTGACCGAGTGTGGCACCAAGGAGCCCGAGTAAAATTGAAGTCAATGGGAATCAGGGGGAAAACTCTCCAGTGGCTGGAGTCATAGCTCGCACAAAGGAAGATGGTAGTGGTTGTTGGAGGCCAATCATCTCAGCCCCAGGGCTTTGCTGCAGGAGTTCCTCAGGGCAGTGTCCTAGGCCCAACCATCTTCAGCTGCTTCATCAATGACCTTCCCTCCATCATAAGGTCAGAAATGGAGATGTTCGCTGATTATTGCACAGTGTTCAGTTCCATTCGCAACCCCTCAGATAATGAAGCAGTCCGAGCCCGCATGCAGCAAGACCTGGACAACATCAAGGCTTGGGCTCATGAGTGGCAAGTAACATTCGCGCCAGACAGTGACCATCTCCAACGAGAGGGGGTCTAACCTTCTCCCCATGACATTCAACAGCATTACCATCGCCAAATCCCCCACAATCAACATCCTGGGGGTCACCATTGACCAGAAACTAAACTGGACCAGCCATATAAATACTGTGGCTACGAGAGCAGGTCAGAGGCTGGGTATTCTGCTGCGAGTGACTCACCTCCTGACTCCCCAAAGCCTTTCCACCATCTGCAAGGCACAAGTCAGGAGTGTGATTGAATACTCTCCACTTGCCTGGATGAGTGCAGCTCCAACAACACTCAAGAAGCTCGACACCATCCAGGACAAAGCAGCCCGCTTGATTGGCACCCCATCCGCCACCCTAAACATTCACTCCCTTCACCACCGGTGCACTGTGGCTGCAGTGTGTATAATCCACAGGATACACTGCAGCAACTCGCCAAGGCTTCTTCGACAGCACCTCCCAAACCCGCGACCTCTACCACCTAGAAGGACAAGAGCAGCAGGCACATGGGAACAACACCATCTGCACGTTCCCCTCCAAGTCACACACCATCCCGACTTGGAAATATATTGCCGTTCCTTCATCGCCGCTGGGTCAAAATCCTGGAACTCCCTTCTTAACAGCACTGTGGGAGAACCTTCACCACATGGACTGCAGCGGTTCAAGGCGGCGGCTCACCACCACCTCCTCAAGGGCAAATAGGGATGGGCAATATATGCCGGCCTCGCCAGCGGCGCCTACATCCCATGAACGAATAAAAAAAACTCTGGCTTAAAAAAATTCCAAGCTGCCTGGGCGCACAACTGCTGCAGATAACGAGACAACCATTACAGCTATGACTGGTTCAATACCATTGGGGATGCCTTAAAAGGGGACAAAGATTTAAATTAATGCACTGGATACCTCAGCAGATTAGAGTGCCACCATTTGCTTCTGAGGACTTGGGATCAAATCCTGCCCAAAACTGACATGATAAAAGTCTCTGTTTCACTAAAAGGCTCATGTAAAATGCACTTGAGCAGCCTCAAATTGGCAGGCAAGAATTCACAGCTAAAAAATGTCCAGAATTTGGCACAAATTGGCAACCTCCAAGGCAGTACAAGGAAACAGAGATGTCGCACTGGTGTAATAAGGACTGCACTTCTGGAGATTGCGATCAAGCTGGAGTTGCAATGCTAGCCAGAATGGAAGGAGCTCTAACTTGCATCTAACCTGTCCCAGCCCTGCCATCCAACTGCTAGTACAAGGAAGTGGGAAAGTCCAGCATTAAAAATTTACATGGGACACCAAGTACACTAACCTTAAAGCATAGGGAATTATAGACTATAAATAAAAGGAGTCTTAACAGCACAATTAGGAAGTTTAACAGTTTGCTACACTAATGAAGTGAGCAAAAATCAATGTTAAATGCACAACAAACACTCCCAGCTTCAGAATTACTTGAAGTTCAAATTCCACTTTGTTTTAATCTAACATGCCACAGAATTTCATTGGAGTCAGTGAAAACCAGATTGTTATTTAATACAAACAGACACAGTGATACAGACCAATCAAAAACATGCTGCTTAGTAACAAGTCCTTTCAAAAGCTCCACATTTTATTAAAGGGCCTGCAATTAGGAGTTTAAACTATCACATAAAACAAAAAAAGTGTTTATATCCAGGCAATTAGATTTTTTGATGAAGTTGTACCCTTTGGTGGGGGGGTTGTGTTGTAGGAAGGATCGCCTACCAATTACAGTGTCCTCAGTGACTGCTTAGCAGATTATCCTATAATTGTCTTTCTGGCTGAACAACTAGCAGTTTTCATTTTTGTAGTCTGATTCCACTACCCCCCTCGTCTTCACTTGTAGTTGGAGCATGTTTGCTTATTGTATTCCACCACATTGTTCTTTCTCCTTCCCCCAGTTGTTTATTAGGCAAGTCTAAAAAAAATCCACAACCCCACGAGCCACATATTGGAACAGGTGACAAAAAACTTGGTCAAAGAGGTAGGTTTTAAGGAGCGTCTTAAAGGAGGAGAGGTAGAGATGCGGAGAGGTTTAGGGAGATAATTCCAGAGCTTACAGCCGAGGCAGCTGAAGGCACGGCAGCCAATGGTGGACCAATGAAAATCTGGGATGCACAAGAGGCCAGAATTGAAGGAGCGCAGAGATCGTGGAGGGTTGTCGGACTGGAAGTAGTTAAAAATAGGGAGGGGCGAGGCCATGGAGCGATTTGAAAACAAGGATGAGAATTTTAAAATCGAGGCATTACCGGACCAGGAGCCAATGTAGATTAGCGAGCACAGGGGTGATGGATGAGCAGGACTTGGTGAGAGTTAGGATACGGGCAGTCGAGTTTTAGATGAGCTCAAATTTATCGTGGGTGCAAGCTGGGAGGCCGGTCAGGATCCTGTTCCAATCTTAAATCACAACCATCTGATTCAGCAGAGTGAGATCCACTGAGTCAAGCTGACACTTGTGTTCATAGTGCGCTCTGTGCAGGAAACACATTATTCTGACCAGCAATGCACACCACTAGGACCACTGCTTTTCTTGATATATATTAATAACTTGGTCTTCGGTGTGTTTTTTTTAAATTCGTTCACGGGATGTGGGAGTCGCTGACGAGGCCAGCATTTATTGCCCATCCCTAATTGCCCTCAAGTGGTGATGAGCCACCTTCTTGAACCGCTGCAGTTCGTGTGGTGAAGGTTCTCCCACAGTGCTGTTGAGAGTTCCAGGATTTTGACCCAGTGACGATGAAGGAACGGCGATATATTTCCAAGTCGGGATGGTGTGTGACTTGGAGGGGAACGTGCAGGTGGTGTTGTTCCCATGTACCTGCTGCCCTTGTCCTTCTAGATGGTAGAGGTAGTGGGTTTGGGAGGTGCTATTGAAGAAGCCTTGGCGAGTTGCTGCAGTGCATCCTGAGGATGGTACACACTGCGGCCACAGTGCACCCTATGGATGGTGCACACTGCAGCCACAGTGCACCCTGTGGTGAAGGGAGTGAATGTTTAGGGTGGTGGATGGGGTGCCAATCAAGCGGGCTGCTTTGTCCTGGATGGTGTCGAGCTTCGAGTGTTGTTGGAGCTGCACTCATCCAGGCAAGTGGAGAGTATCCCATCACACTCCTGACTTGTGCCTTGTAGATGGTGGAAAGGCTTTGGGGAGTCAGGAGATGAGTCACTCGCAGCAGAATACCCAGCCTCTGACCTGCTCTCGTAGCCACAGTATTTATATGGCTGGTCCAGTTAAGTTTCTGGTCAATGGTGACCCCCAGGATGTTGATTGTGAGGGATTCGGCGACGGTAATGCTATTGAATGTCATGGGGAGATGGTTAGACTCACTCTTGTTGGAGATGGCCATTGCCTGGCACTTGTCTGGTGCGAATGTTACTTGCCACATATCAGCCCAAGCCTGGATGTTGTCCAGTTCTTGCTGCACGTGGGCTCAAACGGCTTCATTATCTGAGGGGTTGCGAATGGAACTGAATACTGCAATCATCAGCGAACATCCCCATTTCTGACCTTATGATGGAGGGAAGGTCATTGATGAAGCAGCTGAAGATGGTTGGGCCTAGGACATTGCTGCAGGAGTTCCTCAGGGCAAAGCCCTGGGGCTGAGATGATTGGCCTGCAACAACCACTACCATCTTCCTTTGTGCTACGTATGACTCCAGCCACTGGAGAGTTTTCCCCCTGATTCCCATTGACTTCAATTTTACTGGGGCTCCTTGGTGCCACACACGGTCAAATGCTGCCTTGATATCAAGGGCAGTCACTCTCACCTCACCGCTGGAATTCAACTCTTTTGTCCATGTTTGGACCAAAGCTGTAATGAGGTCTGGAGCAGAGTGGTCCTGGCGAAACCCAAACTGAGAATCGGTGAGCAGGTTATTGATAAGTAAGTGCCGCTTGATAGCACGGTCAACGACACCTTCCATCGCTTGACTGATGATTGAGAGTAGGCTGATGGGGCGGTAATTGGCCGGATTGGATTTGTCCTGCTTTTTGTAGACAGGACATACTTGGGCAATTTTCCACATTGTCGAGTAGATGCTAGTGTTGTAGCTGTATTGGAACAGCTTGGCTCGAGGCGTGGCTAGCACCACAGCCCGGATGTTGTCGGGGCCCTTAGCCTTTGCTATATCCAGTGCACTCAGCCGTTTCTTGATATCACGTGGAGTGAATCGAATTGGCTGAAGACTGGCTTCTGAGATGGTGGGGACATCAGGAGGAGGCAGAGATGGATCATCCACTCGGCCCTTCTGGCTGAAGATGGTTGCAAACACTTCAGCCTCGTCTTTTGCACTCACATGCTGGACTCCGCCATCATTGAGGATGGGGATGTTTACGGAGCCTCTTCTTCCTGTTAATTGTTTAATTATCCACCACCATTCATGACTGGATGTGGCAGGACTGCAGAGCTTTGATCTGATCCGTTGGTTATGGAATCGCTTAGCTCTGTCTATAACATATTGCTTCCGCTGTTTAGCATGCATTTAGTCCTGAGTTGTAGCTTCACCAGGTTGGCACCTCATTTTTAGGTACGCCCGGTGCTGCTCCTGGCATGCTCTTCTACACTCCTCATTGAACCAGGGTTGATCCCCCTGGCTTGTTGGTAATGGTAGAGTGAGGAATATGCCGGGCCATGAGGTTACAGATTGAGCTAGAATACAATTCTGCTGCTGCTGATGGCCCACAGCGCCTCATGGATGCCCAGTTTTGAGCTGCTAGATCTGTTCTGAATCTATCCCATTTAGCACGGTGGTAGTGCCACACAACACATTGGATGGTATCCTCAGTGTGAAGACGGGACTTCGTCTCCACAAGGACTGTGCAGTGGTCACTCCTACCAAAACGGTCATGGGCAGATGCATTTGCGACAGGTAGATTGATGAGGACGAGGTCAAGTAAGTTTTTCCCTCGTGTTGGTTTGCTCACCACCTGCTGCAGGCCTAGTCTGGCAGCTATGTCCTTCAAGACTCAGCCAGTGGTGGTGCTACCGAGCCACTGTTGGTGATGGACATTGAAGTCCCCCACCCAGAGTACATTCTGTGCCCTTGCTCCCCTCAGTGCTTCCTCCAAGTGGTGCTCAACATGGAGGAGGACTGATTCATCAGCTGAGGGAGGGCAGTAGGGTTCCTTGCCCATGTTTGACCTGATGCCATGAGATTTCATGGGGTCCAGAGTCAATGTTGAGGACTTGCAGGGCCACTCCCTCCTGACTGCATATCACTGTACCGCCACCTCTGGTCGGTCTGTCCTGCCAGTGGGACAGGACATACCCAGGGATGGTAATGGAAGAGTCTGGGATGTTGGCTGAAAGGTATGATTCTGTGAGTATGGCTGTCAGGCTGTTGCTTGACTAGTCTGTGGGACAACTCTCCCAATTTTGACACAAGTCCCCAGATGTTAGTGAGGAGGACTTTGCAGGGTCGACTGGGCTTGGTTTGCCTTTGTCGTGTCCGGTGCCTAGTGGTCCGATGCCAGGTGGTCCGTCCGGTTTTATTCTTATGACTTTTTTTTTAAAAACGAGATTTTACAACTGAGTGGCTTGCTAGGCCATTTCAGAGGGCAATTAAGAATCAACCACATTGCTGTGGATCTGGAGTCACATATAGGCCAGACCGGGTAAGGACAGGTTTCCTTCTCTAAATTTGCAGATGACAAAACTTGGAAGGGTAGTGAACAGTGAGGAGGACAGTGGTAGACTTCAAGAGGACATGGACAGGCTGGTGGAATGGGCAGTCATGTGGCAAATGAAACAAAACGCAGAGAAGTACAAAGTGATACATTTTGGTAGGATGAACGAGGAGAGGCAATACGAACTGAAAGATACAATTAATTCTGAAGGGGGTGCAAGAACAAAGTGAAGGTAGCAGGGCAGGTTGAGAAAGCAGTTAAAAAAGCTTACAGGATCCTGGGCTTTATACGTAGAGGCATAGAGTACAAAAGCAAGGTGGTTATAAAGAACCTTTATAAAACACTGGTGCGGCCAAAACTGGAGTATTGCGTCTAATTCTGGGCACTGCACTTTAGGAAGGACGTGAAGGCCTTAGAGGGTGCAGAAAAGATTTACTACAATGGTTCCTGTGATGAAGGACTTCAGTTACGTGGATAGACTGGATAAGCTGGAGTTGTTCTTGGAGAAGGTTGCAAGGAGATTTGCTTGGTGTTCAAAATCATGAGGGGGTCTCGGCAGAGTAGATGGAAAGAAACTGTTCCCATCTTCGGTGTACTCAAGAACCAGAGTACACAGACTTAAGGTGGTTGGCAAAAGAACCAAAGGCGACATGAGAAAAAAAAAAATTTTTTTAAACGCAGCAAGTGGTTATGATCTGGAACGCACTGCCTGAAAGGGTGGTGGAGGCAGACTCAATAGTGGCTTTCAAAAGGGAATTCGATAAGTACTTGAAGGGGAAGAATTTGCATGGCTACAGGGAAAGGGCAGGGGAGTGGGACTAGCTGGATTGCTCTTGGAGAGCCGGCACGGGCTCGATGGGCCAAATGGCCTCCTTCTGTGCTTTAACCATTCTATGATTCTATAATTCCCACCATGTTAAGACCTACAGAATAAAGCAGTTACATTCGCTCAATTTTTGAATAGTTACTTGTGAAATCAGTCAGCACTTCGCATAAACAAGACAGATTCATTGGTAAACAAATTATTCCAATACATATATAACGGATGGTGCTCAATAGTGTATTTTTTGGTGAATCACCAAACTCCCATTGAGTAGCGTCTCTGCAGAAGCACTAGGGAAAAAAACAATGAAATAACTTCAATCCTTGGATACATTATACCACAGACATGAAACTCCAATGGTTAGTGAATAAGTTTTCGGGCGCTAAATTGGGCCATGTAGCGCCCGTTGTTTTGGTGCTATACAGCCGCTCTGACATCCAAGATGGTGTCTTGGATGCGTACGCACGTTTCCAGCTTGACGCCATCTTGGTACAGGAGTTAGCACAGGCGCAGATAACAAACGCTGGAATCATGTAAAGTAGGGAGAAAATGGCTTCAGTGCACAATGCTGATTTAAAGAGAGAGAAACTATTTTGGGACTTAACGCCGACCATCTGAACGTGTCTTAAGAGTACCTGGAGGACCCCAACCTGCGCTATTTAAAAAGGGACCATGCAGGATTTACAGGTTAATGGCTGGATTATTGCGTCTGGTTGCAGAGACATTTGTAATGCTTTTGGAGGTCTCCTAAACTTGAATACCAGGATGCGGGGACATAGCCTAACATTTAGAGCCAGGATGTGCAGGAGTGAAGTTAGGAACTGCTTCTACACGCAAAGGGTGGGAGACGTTTGGAACACTTCTGCAGATGGCAGTTAATGCTAGATCACTTGTGAACGTTAAATCTGAGATTGATAGATTTCTGTGAACCAAGAGTATTAAGGGATATGTGGCTAAGTCAGGTATATGGAGTTAGGTCACAGGTCCACCATGATCTCACTGAATGGTGGAACAGGCTCGAGGGGCTAAATGCCACTTGCTTCCTCCTGATATGCGCCTCCTTCTCCTGCAAGAAAGCAGGACGTGTATCTGGGTGACATACCTGTCATGGTTGAATAACCAGTGTGTGTGGCCTGTGAGTGGGCGGCTTGAAACAGTGGTAATGTGTAAGGATGAGAGGAAGCATCTGGTTGTAAGAGCTGAGTATTGATGGAAAGAGTTTGTTGGTCATTGGGTGATGGGGGGTGGGTGTATTGCGTGGTGCAGTTGGTAGGAGACGCCACTTGACCACTCATGTCAAAGCATTGAACTTCTTGCTGCACTACTTCCATGTTCATGATGCTGTGCGCCTGGCATTGACTTTGTCCCCCGCCGACTCCTGCTGCCTTTTGAATAAGTCTGGTGGGCCTCTTATTACTCTCCGCCCCCCCCCCCAACCTCTACAGATACGGGATGTCCTTCCTTCTGTCTACCTCTTGCACCAAGGTCTCTAGTGCATCAGCAGAGAAATTTGGTGCACGCACTCTCGCAGGCCTGGTACCAACTCAGATCGGCAGATTGCCGAGGTCTGGCGTGCAGATTGGAGGATGTGGGATTTAGTAGTGTGCGACCTTTATTCAATGTTTTAGCATTGATCAAGGATAGGACCTGCATCTGTGTTTTACGTGTGCGATGTCTGATCGCCGTTCAGACAGCAGACTGTTATTTTCAGCAAATAACAGGTACCAGCTACCTTTAAGAGATTTCTAAGAAGCATCCTCCCTTTAATAGACTGAGCTCCCCCTGGTGGTGCAAATTGCATTGATTCCACATTCAAGGCCCGGAATGGAACGCTGAATGCAGGAGAGTCCTCCTGTCGGACGAAACTTGCGTCCTGCCTGCGCAGAGTGTTGGCACATCACTCTACCCACGCCCAAAAACAGCCCTTATCCAATTTTTTTCCCATATGCTTTTAATTTCAACATAGGTGCCCAGGAAAAGAGCATGTTGAGGGGTAAGAGAGAACTCGTGACACACTGGATTGTATACTGGTTTTTCACCTCTGGGACCCCATGTTCAAATCCAGCCCAGACTGAAAGGACCCTTACAACCAACAAAAGAAACTGTGAAACAAGCTTGGCCATTCTCAATAGCATTCCTGGTGGATATGGGCCTCCAGCATAAAACTAACCAATGTGGCAATAATTGGCGCACTCACTCAGAGGCCAAGGGTGGAAAAAACGTCACACGCACAGCAGGGTGCTTGTGAGTTTGGGGCTGAGGCATGTTGCGGGGGCAAAGTAGAGGGAGCTCTATTCTAACTCTGGCTGTGCCATACATGACCTGGGAGTGCTTCATGTTAACACTGGGTGCCTGAAATACAAAGTTCCATTCCCAAACCACTAATATCCCCCACAAAAAGTTAATGAGCCATGTTATATATGTATTTAACATGGGAACGGATGAAAAATGGCAAGAAATTGTTAATTTTTTGGGCCACAGAATGTTTATCGTAGTTGGCACATAAAAGCAAGTTCAAAGATAACTATGAATTGCATTATTTATTGAGTGCCAAATATTTGCTCAAATAATTTACAGCAATTCTGCCTGACATTTTGATAAAAGGTGTAAATGGGTAAAGAGAGAAATAATGACAAGTCATTTGTGTACAAAGCCTGAAGCAGCTTGCAATCCTTTTCCTTACATCTTCTCTTCCTCACCCTACCCCAAGAACATAACAGTCTAACATTAGAGTACGACTGTTTCCAGCAGCTCAGAGAAAGCTGCTTGTCTCCTTACTTGCTGGATGATTAATGATTACATGGTGAATGTGACATCCATGATGGAGCGATTTTTCACTGGAAGCCGCCTATTCGCAGCACAGATTCAGCTAGGACATTCCTCCACCCTCACGTCCTCCAAGAGGACCGCACAAAAAGATAATGGTGGTTCATAATAGGGGGAGGAGAAATGTGTCAGATCAACACACAAGCACCACTGACAGCAGGTAGTCAACAGACAACAGATGGTGAAAGAAAATGGCAAAATCAGTTGTGTAAGTCACCTTCCCTTGACCTTACTGAAAGAACAAAAGCCCAGTTGTGAGTAATCCGTACTGAAGTTCTTGCCGGAATGCACAGGTGACCTAGCATCACGTAAATCTCGGCACCTCCTTAGCACATTCTTCACCAGCCAAAGAAAAAAAGATCGGCAACACCATCAAGGTACCAATGATGTCACACAGTGCAACATACCAATGGGCCATGCGTGCAACGTCAATCTCAAGCTCCTGTCCCCAGCAGCTAACATAACTGTGCTCATATCTAATGTTTTAGTGCACTGAAAGGGACTGCAGGATGATGGGGAGAAAGAGAGAGGCTGCAGAGGTTGACTTTGTCTGTCAGAAGAGATTTCAGTAACAGGCAGCATCTCTGGCTCCAAGGTTCCCCAGTTTTGTTACATCAAATAACCCTCATTCAAAGAGACGGTTTTTTTTGCCCTCCTCCTTATGTGGGCTCCCATGTTGATACTTCATTCTGTAACTGCACACCAACTAAAATTTCAATAACCCTTTGAAGACTTCAGAACACTCAACAATTTTATTATGTTATAATTTTCACTAAGAGGAGGAATTTGATTGTTCAGTAATGCTTATGGGATGCTCCCACGTAAAATGTGAAGGAACTCTTCAAGGAGAAGTATATATTATAGAGGGCTGAGTTATGAAGCAATATTTCAATTAGGTGCTCCACATGACATCAGAAATGGTCAGCGAATTTGGAATAAAACAGACCTGGAGGCCAAATTAATGCCAGCAATTTCTCTTTACAATATAGTTTTAACGTGCAATACAGCAGGGGCCTTGTGATATAGTTTCGGGGGGGGGGGGGGGGGTGCAAAGAGAGGCAGCAATAAGAATTTACGTCTTTTTTAAAGCAGCAGATACATAAAGATATACTGCCCTGTGGACTGCAGAATGTGCCTTCTCTACTGTTGGGAAAAATAATTTGCATAAAATTACCTTTGCCAATGGAAGGGAAGGATGATGTGGAGATGCCGATGATGGACTGGGGTGGACAAATGTAAGGAATCTTACAACACCAGGTTATAGTCCAACAATTTTTATTTTAAAATCACAAGCTTTCGGAGCTTATCTCCTTCCTCACTCACCTGACGAAGGAGGTAATCTCCAAAAGCTTGTGATTTTAAAATAAAATTGTTGGACTATAACCTGGTGTTGTAAGATTCCTTACAATGGAAGGGAAAACACAGATGAATTGTTGCACAGGGCAGATGAGTGCTGCAGGAGATAGGCTGGGCAGCATTAGTAATTCCCCTCTTTTCCTACCCCACTTCCAATCCCTCTGCCCCTTTCAGAAAATTTCCAACAGCAGCTATAACAGTCAGCGGCACAGCCTGCCTCATTCACTTAAAAATGTCTGATAAGCAACTTGGAAGAAAAATACAGCAGCAGAAATAATTAAAACAGTCTGCACCTGTACCCAGGCATTGCAAGCCCTACTGGCACTATTTCTTTTCCCAAAACGCCTGGTATTAGTGCTGTCAGAAAAATGGAAAGATGCAGACTTTGCACTGCAAACAAATTCATGGTAACAGCCATGCCATCAGTAGGATGCCATGTAGAGGCTGTGTACAGGATCAGAAGGAACATTTTTCCCTTCAAAAACAACAAATTGAGGTTTTATCCCTAGCAGCTCTGATGCACTCCGGAACAACCAGCTCAAGAGACTGCCACCAGCAGAGGTCAGAGCAGGTCACCAGCCCCTCCGGAACAGATGCAAGAGTCCAGGGAATTTTAAGTTGGGGATAAATTATGCACGAGAAGGGCCTACAGAAGCACACTCATATGCCGAAGTGACGCTTCCTCTCTAACAGAAGTTTACCCTCTCCAGCAAGACGTTACATTAAATCTGTTTTTGCATCAACTTGCACCTGAATTCAGATTCCGGACAACTTGCATCTGTGAGCTGGTTCCTAGCATTTACGTTACTAAATCCAGCTCCCAAATTCTTGTGAACCCATAAAAGTGGAGTCTACCACTGGGATAAGGAAACCAGGTTTAGTAGCACAAATGGCAGAACCAAGATCATAGAGGTTGGTCTCCCAGAATCTGAATTAAAACAGCATCAATATAAAAGCAGTTTAAGTTTTCAAATAAACATCAAGCTGCAAATGACTTCCTGTTTTAAAAAAATAGGGAATCTGGTTCCGGTTTAATTTTATGTTGATGAAATCAACCACCTAGCAGGCAGTGGAGCAGCTTGGCTTTGCACCACTGATTGTATATACATTACAACGTTAATAGACTTATTTATTAGCAACATTATTAGAGCCCAGGAGTTATTAGAACCTCATTAGTAAGGTACAATTAGAAAAAGAAAATCAAGCTGCCTCACTCAAGCATTCATACAAAAACCCGCTTAATCACCTTCATTATCGAACTCTACTCCCTGCTGCCTCCATTTAATTGGAATTTTACCATTTTAACAGGATTTGCATTGGCGCAGTCTGTATTGGCAAAGCTAATTGACACTGCTTATGATCTGAGAGAACAGAGTCTGTTGTCCTGAGGGCCAAAAATAAATAGGCACAAGACAGACTTCACTATGCACAAAAGCACAGCAAATTGTTTGAACAACTCCAATTATGAATACTGCAAATCATTTTACAGCCGACTTTTCCTTCAAATAGAGCCGAATTCTGACAGATGCAGAAATTGCTAGCCCTCCATGATTGTGCAGTTTGCAGTGTTTTGTCCAACTAAAATCTGGACTGCTGAGGGCTGATGTGTAGGGATCGCGGACATCATGTGCTGCAGCACTGGCTAGAAACAGGAGAGATTTCCTTTCTGCCACAAGAAGCAAGAAAAACTGGGAGTTTCATAACAAAAGAACATTTGCAGCAGTATTTGTCACCAGCTGAGATTAGGACTCAGTAAAAATGGCAGCAATTGACAAGTACTCCAATAACCAAATGCCATTCAATTGATGTAAACATTCATTCTGAAAAGTCATACTTTGCCTGTGCAGATTTTTATGTTGTTCTATGTTCACTGATGTGCATAAACACTTGAAAATATGGCGAAAGGCTGCAGTAAATAAACATGGTCCAGACAGCTTCGCCCACCTCAAATGGCAGGAGATGCTCACAAACCATCTTAAATGAGCACTGACCCTCAGAACCTGCATGTGCCAGGAATTACTAATGCCAACGTGCACCTGGCCACCTTTTTTTTTAAAAATGGGGTGCCATTAGCTGTAACATCTGTAAACTCATTCTATGACACTGATAGGAATCTACAAATAAAGCCATTATTGTCCTTCACTTAACCTTTGGTTAGCCATACTTCAAATGTTACTAAGGGGATTCAAAGTTTCACAACTGGGAGAATGTTACAATTTAGTATGTGGTAACAAGACAGGACCGTATATGTTCTCTCCCCAACTAGGCGGACAGTCCATCACAGTACTGAGGGAGCGCTGCACTGCCAGAAGTGCCGCCTTTTGGATTAGGCACTAAACTTTCGGGTGGACATAAAAGATCTTCACTCGGAGGGTGGTGAACCTGTGGAATTCTCTACCACTGTGGAGGCCAAGTCACTGAATATATTTAAGAAGGAGACAAAGATTTCTAGACGCAGAAGGCATCAAGGGGTATGGGGAAGAGAGCTGGAATACGGTATTGAGATAGAGGATCAGCCATGATCATATTAAATGACGGGGCAGGCTCAAAGGGCCGAATGGCCTACTCCTGCTCCTATTTTCTATGTTTCTATCTATTTCGCGAAGATCAGGGGAGTTCTTCCTGGTGTCCTGGCCAATATTTATCCCTCAACCAACATCATTAAAAACAGATTCTGTCATTATCACTGACTGTACTTGGCGGAGCTAAAAAGTTTCATGTGAAATTTCAGCAAGGTCCCACAAACAGCAATGTAATAAATGACCAGATCAATCTGATTTTGATGTTGGTTGAGGAATAAATTTTGATCCAGGAAACCCAGGATCTCCCTGCTCCTCTTCGAATAGTGTGGTGGGATCTTTTACTGAGGAGGCAGACAAGGCCTCAGTTTCACATCTCAGCTGAAAGCACCTCCTTCAGTCCTGCACTGAAGTGCCAGCCCAGGTTATGTGCTCAAGTTTTCCGGAGTGGGAGATGAACCCACGACCTTCTGACTCAGGGTTCTATCACCGACACCCAAGCTTGGTATCGGGCTTTATTCTGGAACATGGCTTTAAACATAGGATAAAGTTAATCTCTCAGAACAAGCAACAACAGAAAGCCCAGTTGGGTTCTTCAGTATTAAACCACAATATTTAAATAACTGATTCAACATTCATCTACTAGATGGCAATTTATTCCACGAGTTAACAACCCTCTGAGACAGTTTAGTTCTCATGTCAACTAAATCAAAAGCTCCGAAAATTAGAGATCAAATTCAGGAGCATGCCCTCAGATAAAACACTCACTTGCGTAAGCTGACTTTCAGTGCAGCAACATTCTTTGTAGTTTATTACAGGCACAATATATATACGTATGGGCTGAAATGCAGAACATTTAGATACTGATAAGGAATCAGAAGCTCGAGCTTGAACTCTCAAACAGTAAAGGAAAGCTTCAACTGATTTTTTTTAATTAACCATAACATTCTTCTATATGTAGTACATCAGAATTTTGATATCCATGGTACGAATACTTTGAATAACTAACAACGCACTGAATTCATTTTCCTTTTGTCCTCTCTGGCTCTTTCTGATATGGTTACAGTGATGTGTATCTGATTGAATTTAATACAAATCTGAAGTTCAAGTTAATTCAAGTTGAAATTAAAAGCCAGACGAGATGGACAGTTCAGCAGGGACTGAAATTCGCCTGACTGCAAAGGGCCGAGAAATGAAATTTGAACAGCTCTCCAAAGTTCCCAGTGGACACAAGACCCATTGCATAAAACGGTCCACAACTTTGCATTTTCCCACTTTTCATTGCAGTTTATGCAAACAGGCGCCATGTGGGTACTCTGCCATCATCTTGGGGCTACACTTGATCTGAGACCAATGTAGACACTGGGCACCAAAAGGACAAAAGCATTACCTCAGCACTGATAGCCTCACCTTGATTTAAAAAAGGCCCGGGGGAGGGGTAATCATAATACCTTCCAATCACTGGTTGGATGATCCTTTACAAACTTTTTTTAAAAATATATAAATAATTAAAAATTTTCAGCAGTAAAGCAATTTATTGCAGTACCAGAAAAGTCCATTGTTACATCCAACATCTTGTAGTATTAACATATTTAAATGAGAAAACAAGTCTGAACTTTTTCACTAATTTTTTGAGAAGATACTTTTAGGAAATCACTTTAAGTACCTCCTGATGGTCTCAGTACAGTAAAAAGCTTAGCATTTAGGCTTTGTGTTATATGGTCAACTACAAAGGCGGCTAAACGGATTTACAGCTGTTAAATGGAATGATCTTTTTTATCGAGCGCACAAAGCGGCTATTACCACTTTAACAGGCTGGCACAAACTGCTCCCAATGCCCTGGAGCTGCGTTCCAACTGGGGCTGAGTACACATTCCAGCATATTCCCCACGCTTCACATCAAATCTCATTACAGTGTTTAAAAAAAATAAATCTTTCTAAATTGTAAAACAGAAAGCTTCCAAGGGGGAGTGTAAATTATACCTGGGCGATCCAAAATTCATAAGGCTTTACCGCATTAGTGAAGAAGCTCAAATTGATAGAGATGTGTTACAGCATTTTCCTGCATATAATGCTGTGTAATGAGGAATGACAACACTACATTTCATCTTGCAAACATTACTAAAATAATTATTTTCATAGAGTGATATATTCCATGTACACACATTAGATATCAAAGACAATGCAATAGTAGCAATTATTCAGTAAATAGCACAAATCTTAATTTTAAGAAGGTTAAATTCACCACAAAACAAAAAGGTTAAATTTGTAAATTCAACTCTGTTCTGGTACTAGAGGGAGCCCATGCACAATGGTGAAGGACCAGTCCAATTAACCAACTCTGCTGAGCTTCTGACCTTAGCTGTGCTGCTGTGAGAGATGTCTGCTGGAGAGCAAGCACCACCCCCCCTCAACCCCCCACTTTTACCTGCCTCAAATACAGGGATCAAAACTAGAGGCAGGGGTGGGGTGGTGGGAGACTTCATACAGAAAACATGACAAAAGGTGAAACCCAGATCTACATCCTCAGCTCCAGTACTTTTGCTGAAATCAATTTGAGCTGGGATTTTGGCTGGGAGGGGGGGGGGGGGGGAAAGAGAGGGAGAGGGGGAAGGGAAAGGAGAGAGTGTTATATTTTAGAATTCACATTTAGCTCAATTTCCACATAATCATTATATTCAGACCACCATACAGCTACTGATGTGTCAGTGTTAACTTGTTCTCTCATTCCTTAAATTGTAACACTACAGATTAAAACAATATGAAGATTCTGCACAGATGTAAATTTGAGTCAGGAAGGGGAGAAAAGAACACTCACTCTAAATAGGCAACTTAGTTTTTTTTAAAAAAGGTTGAGGCAATAGACATGATTGCTTTCTGTAGCTTATTTGCTTCTGCGAGCTGAATTCTACCATCCATATGAACAAGATGGACTGGCGCCAGCTCATAGCAAAATCCCACTGAACTGTTTAATTCACACTTTTTTTTGCATCTCACGTTCCATACTCAACCCACTGTGCCTACAATTTTCAATGATTCACCTTTTCAATGCCAAAAAATCAATGGTGCACAATCTGATCAAACAGATTAGAATTATGCCAATTGCTTCCACCAGCATACACTAGGAATCAAACTTCGAATGCCTTACTGGGCAGTGTCTTTACCAGCTAAGGGAAAAGACACCAACTGGTTCTACAAACAAGATTCCTACTTTCTTCCCCAAGTCTGCAAAGTATTAGAACGCTGTTCAGTTAATGCATGCAGCAGGTCCACCAGCGAGCAGCCCTCAGTGCCATAGTGCAATGGACACCTTCCCTCTAACCATTTGACATGACTATATTGTCAAACAATTGGAATTCTTCAACTGAAATTTTTTTTTAAATCACCCTGAAAAAGGCAATATAATGCACTGCCTCAAAAATAGAATCAATTCAGGCAGTAGCAGCAACAGCTAGCATTTATATCAAGCCTTAAATGTAGCAAAGCATCCCAAGGTACTTCAGGGGTGAGATAGGGGAAGAAAAGGCACCAAAAGGAGGAGAGATTAGGATGGGGGAGCAAAAGCTCGGTAAAAGATGAGTTTATGGGAAGTCTTAAAGGAAGTGGGGGCAGGAGAGGGAATTCTAGAGCATACAGCTTAGGTAGGTGAAAGCATGGGTGGGGGGGGGCGGAGAAATGGAAAATGGAGGTGCACAAAAGTCTGGAGTCAGGAAGAAACTTCGGGTAGAGGGGTTTGAAGAAAAGGAGGAGTGTGTTAGGGAGGGGAGGGGAGGGGTGAGGCCTAAAAAGAGAGTCCAATACAAGGATGAGAAGACACTGGGGGAGTGGAAACAGATACAGGTTAGCAAGGAAAGGGGTGATGGGTTAGTGGGACTTGGTGCATGATCAGATATGGACAGAAGCGTTTTTGATGAGCTGAAGTTTATGGAGGATAGGAAGTTGGCCAGCCAGATGAAATAAAGTCTGGAGCTGACATACACATGGATGACTGTTACAGCAACAGATGGACTGAGATTGGGACAGACATTACTGATGTGAAGGTAGGTGGTATTTGTGATGGAGAGGATATAGGATTGCAAGCTTAGCTCAGGTTCGAACAGCCTGGTTTAGGAGACTGTTCCAGGGATGGACATGGAGTCAGTGGCAAGGGTCAAAGACAAAAGCTTCGGTCTTTCCAATGTTTGAGAAGGAGGTTAGGGCCCACCCAAGACACTGGAGGCAGGAACCCTCAACATTCAAGAAACATTTGGATGAGCACTTGAAAGGCCATAGCATACAAGGCTATGGACCAAATGCTGGAATATGGGATTAGATTAGACAGGACTTGATGGCCGGCGCGGACACGATGGGCCGAAGGGCCTCTATCCGTGCTGTATAACTATGACTCTATGGGATATATAGTCTGACAGCACACAGGTCAAGAAATGGTGATTAGGTACATCATCCCCGTACATTTGTAAGCTGACCCCATGTCTAAGATGATGTGACCAAGGGACAAGCTTGTAGATGAGGAAGAGGTGGTCAAGGATAGATCCTTGGGGGATTCCAGAGGTGACAGTGGAGGGGTGGAAGAGATACCATTGCTAGAGATTCTCTGGCTATGAATGGATAAGAATTAAATAGGGGACAGATATTTTTTGAGTGAAACACTGATAAGCAAGATTAAATGGGTGACAAGCACTTGTGGAAAAATAAGAGAATTAAGGGATATGAGGAAGTGAGATCAAGGGGCAGCTGCTACTGCCAAGATAGTGGAACAAGCTCAATTGCCTGGTTCCTAAAATGACTAATGCATCCAGTTGGTCAAGTCTCTGACTCGCTACATCCCATTTATTCAGTCACTTTAGCATCAAGCATAAGTATTTGTAAGAAAGGAAAGGGGAGGGGTGGGGGGGGGGGGGGGGGGGGGGGGGGAAGAAAAAAAAAAAGTTTCTCAGTTGCGAATTCTCCAACCCTACCAGCACCATCATGGTTCCAAGTTCACCATTCCAACTAATGTACAGTCAGAAATGGTCTGAATTACTAACAAATTTCCTTGGGTCACTGTAGCACCCACATTCCAATAATCAAATGATTACAGTACCCACTGTATATACTCACTAGAAATGTAGACCATTTTTGTTGCTGAAATTAGAGATCATCTTGTACACAAGTCATTGTGGAGGCCAATACTGTAGCTCATAGTGGGGCACACACTCACCTGCTCCTATCCCCACTGCCAAGCTTCCCGTCTCTCCTACCCCTCCTTCCACGCAGGAATGACAGTTCATGAAACAGTCGCACACGTTAAAAATTGCTCTGGGGAGCAGTCATGACTGATGGAAGGTCCAATGCACAAGTCAGATTTTTGGGCAGCAAAGTGAGCAGGAGGGGTATCACCTTATATTTGGGTCAGCTTATGCAAGAGCATATACAGTAAACTCTCAATTCCCATAGGCATCGAGCTCAGCTAAAGGCAACAGAAGCTGCTATCAGAGTAGCCAAAAGGTTACTGAAGATGATATTGCAGTCATGCACCAGCAAAAGTAAAATCCTTTTTAGCTATGTTAGAAATCAGAAGGTCCTTAAGGACTGCACAGGGCCATTGAAGAGTTCCTCAGGGCAGGTTCACCTGGACTCCCAGCTTATGGCAGAGGTTTTAAATGGTTACTTTCCATCAGGCTGTTGACTCTAAAGTTGTTAAGTGTCAAAGTGGATGCACATATAGTCCTGAATAGAATAAAGGGTCTCAAAACAGATCGGGCTGCTGGTCTTGACTGCATTCACCCAAGGGGGCTCAAGGAAATGAGAACCGTGCTCAACGAGCTACTTGCTCATAAATAGAACACCTTGCTAGGATCTGGAATTGTTCCCACGGACTGAAGGGAAGCCCATGTGCCTTAGGAAGGCAAAGAGAAACTACGAAATTAAATCAAGGAATATAAAAAAGATAAAAGCATTCTACAGACACAAATAAAAGAAAAATCAGGATAGGGATAGGGCCACTAAGGGATACACACGATAAACTTATAGGTAATGAAATCGAAATGGCATAAATATTAAATACTTTGCCTCCGTATTTACCAGGGAGACTAACATGGCAGGCATGACATTAGAAGAAATCAAAAAAGATAGACATTTAAGATAGAAAGGGGGAGATAATTTATAAACTTATCAAACTTAGAAAGGATAAAACCAATGGTCTGGATGGATTGCATCCACACATGCTAAAAGTTGGAGATAACAGAGGCACTATTATATATACAAAAATTCATTAGAAAAGAAAATCGTGCCAGAGAACTGGTGGACAGCCAATGTGATTCCTATATTTAAAAAGGGAGATGGAACTAGTTCCGTGAACTATAGACCAATTAGCTTAATGCAGTCCTGAGAACTATAGACCAATTATCTTAATGTTGGTGGTAGGGAAGATAATGGAATCCCTACTCAGACGCAATAGAAAAACATCTAGAAACCGGAAATATAATGAAAAAGTCAGTACGGATTTCAAAAAGGGGAGGTCATGCTTGAGCAACCTTATTGAATTCTTTGAAGTTACAGAAAGGGTAGACAAGGGTAATGCAGTAGATGTAATATATTTGGATTTTCAAAAGGCCTTCGGTAAGGTACCGTATAATAGACTCACGACTAATGTCAGAGCATGTGGAGTCAGGGGACAAGTAGCAGAATGGATAGCAAGCTGACTACAAAACAGAAAACAGTAGCAGTTAAAGGTAGTTATTTAGACTGGCAAAAGGTGGGAAGTGGTGTTCCACAAGGATCGGTGCTGGGACTACTGTTGTTCATCATTTACATAAATGATTTGGACTCGGGAATCAGAAGTACAATTTTAAAATTTGCGGATGACACCAAATTGGGGGTATAGTTAATACTGAGGAGGACTGCAACAAAATACAGGAAAACATTAATAAACTTGCAGAATGGACATGTAATTGGCAAATGAATTTCAATATAGATAAGTGTGAGGTATTACATTTTGGTAGGCAGAATAAGAGGGTTACATACTGCTTGGATAATAAGTCTAAATGGGATAGAGGAGCAGAGGAATCTGGGGGTACAGATTCACAAATCACAAAGTAACAATGCAGGTTAGTAAGGCAATAAAAAAAAACCAAGAACTGTGGTTCATTTCTAGAGGGATAGAATTGAAAAGCAGAGAAGTTATGTTAAACTTGTATAGAACCTTGGTTAGACCACATTTGGATTACTGTGCACAGTTCTGGCCTCCATATTATAAAAAGGATATAGAGACACTGGAGAAGATGCAAAAAAGATTTACTACGATGATATCAGAACTGAGCGGTTATACTTTATCAGGAAAAATTGAGCAGGCTGGGGATCTTTGCTCCAGGAAAAAGGCGACTGAGGGGTGACCCGATAGAGGTCTTTAGGATTATGAAAGGGTTTGATAGGGTTGATGTAGAGAAGATGTTTGCACTTGCAGGGGAGACCAGAACTAGGGGCCATAAATATAAGATAGGCATTAATAAATCCAATAGGGAATTCAGGAGAAACTTCTTTACCCAGAGAGTGATTAAAATGTGGAACTTGCTACCACAAGGAGTAGTTGAGGTGACTAGCATAGATGCATTTAAGGTTAAGCTATATAAGCACATGAGGGAGAAAGGAATAAGATATGCTGATCGGGTTAAACAAAGTTGAGAGGGAGGAGGCTTGTGTGGAGCATAAACACCAGTATGGACGGATTGGGCCAAATAGAATGTACAGCACAGAAACAGGCCATGTCACTGTACTATTCAAAAAGGACAAGAAGTCAGAACTGGGAAAATATAGACCCAGTAGCTTAACTTTGGTTGAGAAGGGATTATTAGAGACTCTCAACATGCCTACTTGAAAGAGTGATAACTTAGTTGAATTTTTTGAGGAAGTTACTAAGTTGGTGGATGACAGTAGCCTGGTTGAATTTTCAAAAGCTTTCGACAAGGTGCCACTCAATAGACTACTTAAAATACAATCCTGTGGGATTGGTGGGCAGATCTTGGGTTGGCTAAGGAATTGGTTGTTTCTTGTAGGCAGACCTTTGTTAGTAACAGCATGGAGACTGGTCACTAGTGGAGTCTCTAGGTCACCAGGATCGATGTTCTTCACAACCTATTAATCATCTGGATGAAGGTGTTGGCACATCTATCCGCCAGTTAGCACATGATACAAAGGTGTGTGTTAGGGCCTTAGGTGAGAAAAAACAAGCAAACTGAGGTACAATGGGCCCGTATCTGGCAGATGTTATTTAATAGATAAATGTAGTGTAATGCACTTGGATGGGGCTACTGCCAAGCATGTATACCCCATGCAGGGTTCCGAACTAAAGACCATTAAAAGGAAAAGAAGGTTAACTACATGAATCTTAAGATCTGGACCAGTTTCTGGCTGGGGCTGATATCACAACATACAAAAAGAAAGGTGGGGTATTGGGTGATGTACTTCATAGTCACTGTGGCAGGCTGGAACTCTCCTTGATTGCCGCCAGGGGAGTCGGAGAGGTATTTTCCTAGATTTTCTTTCCTGAATTGGCCTAAGGTTTCTTACTTCTCCCTGGAGATTATGTGGCTGCTCGTGAGTGAGGGGGCTTTTGGGGATCATGAGGCTCAGTTGCATCAGGCTCGATGTACCAACTGGTTTTCTCCTGTCATCCTCGTAGGTTTGTATTTATGAAACGCATATTCCGCTACTTGGTTAGTTTATTCAGCGACAACCGAGTACTGAGCCAGATATCTCCACCCAACTCCTTCCAATGCAGAAATAGGAAGTTATTTATTTTAGCTCCTTGGAGAGCACAAACTGAATTTCAGATTAAGTTGCAGCAAACCAAAGTGAGACTTTCGATGCCTTTTCGCTGATCAAATTCAAGGAATGAAAAATTTTCACCATTCGTCACTGGTCAAGAACCAATTTTTTAAAATTTGAAATGCCATTTTAACAAGGTTTCCTGTGGACATATCTCTACTGCCCAGAATACTAATATGAACACTCTGCAGCTTACACAGGCAGCATTCAAATGGAAAAAACTCATTGTATACGACCAGCCTGCAGTTCTCATGCAGTAAAAAACCTCCAAAATGTTGCAACCACTGCTTATTTAATGCAATGGCAACCCAAGTGCAGCTGTTCCAATTAGAGGATTATCCAAGTTAGACACAGATGGGGCAAAGAGATTACAAAGTGAACTACAGGCCAGTTAGCCTGACATCAGTTGTCGAAAAAATGCTGGAATCCATTGTTAAGGAAGTGGTAACAGGGCACTTAGAAAATCATAACATGATTAGGCAGAATCAATCAACATGGTTTATGAAAGGGAAATCGTGTTTGACAAATTTAGAGTTTTTTGAGGATTAACTAGCAGGGTAGATAAAGGGGATAATTTTTTTTTAAATGGTGAGAAACTATTAAATGTTAGTGTCCAGAGTGGATGTATATTTGGATTTTCAAAAGGTATTCAATAAGGTGCCGTATGAAAGGTTGCTACACAAGGGCTCATGGGGTTGGGGGTAATATATTAGCATGGATAGAGGATTGGTTAACAGATAGAAAACAGAAATTAGCGATAAACAGGTCATCTTCAAGTTGGCAAGCTGTAGTGGGGTGCCGCAAGGATCAGTGCTTGGGCCTCAGCTATTTACAATCTATATTAGTGACTTAGATGAAGGGACTGAGTGTAATGTATCCAAATCTGATAATACAAAGCTAGGTGGGAAAGTAAGCTGTGAAGAGGACACAGATGGCAAAGGGACATAAACAGGTTAAGTGAGTGGGCAAGAAGGCAGCAGATGGAGTATAATGTGGGGAAATGTGAGGTTATTCACTTTGGTAGGAAGAATAGAAACAGTATTTTTTTTAAAAATGGTGAGTAACTATTAAATGTTGGTGTCCAGAGAGATTGGATGTCCTTGTACAAGAAACAAAGTTAGCATGAAGGTACAGCAAGCAATTAGGGCGGCAAATGGCATGTTGGCCTTTATTGCAAGGGGGTTGCAGTACAACAGAACAGAAGTTTTGCTGCAATTGTATAGGGCTTTGGTGAGACCCCACCTGGAGTACTGTGTACAGTTTTGGTCTCCTTATCCAAGGATATACTTGCCTTAGAGGCAGTGCAACGAAGGTTCACTAAATTGATTCCTAGGATGAGAGCATTGTCCTATGAGGAAAATGGGCCGACACTCTCGAGTTTAGAAGAATGAGGGGTGATCTCATTGCAACAAGATTCTGAGGGGGCTTGACAGGGAAGATGCTGAGAGGCTATTTCCCCTGGCTGGAGTGTCTAGAGCTAGGGGGCATGGTCGCAGGATAAGGGGTCTGCCATTTAAGACTGAGATGGGAAGAATTTCTTCACTCGAGGGCTGTGAATCTTTGCAATGCTCTACCCCAGAGGGCTGTGGATGCTGAGTCATTGAGTATGTTCAAGGCTGAGATAGATTTTTGGACTCATGGGGAAATCAAGGGATATGGGGATCGGGCAGCAAAGTGGAGTTGAGGTAGAAGATCAGCCATGATCTTATTGAATGGCGGAGCAGACTCAGGGGGACATATAGCCTACTCCTATTCCTTATGTACTTTAAGTTTATGTCAGACTCCTATTTATTCCCATCTTAAAACAAGGGACTTGCAGAAATCCTCAGTTAGAGTTAAAAGCAGAATATTCGGGACATACAGAGCAAGCCATGCAACATCTGAGAAAAATGTTAATATTTCAAGTGAGACCCTCTGTCAGAACTGGCATTGTCAGGCCGGAGAGGCAGATTATAATTGGGGAGATTTAATAGGTGTTCAAAATTATGAAGGTTTTTGATAGAGTAAATAAGGAAAAACTGTTTTCACTGGCAGGATGGTTGATAACCAGAGGACACAGATTTACGGTAATTGGCAAAAGAACCAGAGGGGAGATTAGGAGAAATCTTTTTGCAGTGAGTTATGATGATCTGGAATGCACTGCCTGAAAGAGTGGTGGAAACAGATTCAATAGTAACTTTAAAAAGGAATTGGATATATACTTGAAAAGGAAAAATTTGCAGGGCTATGGAGAGTGGGACTAATCGGAAAGCTCTTTCAAAGAACCAGCACAGGCTCGATGGGCTGAATAGCTTCCTACTGCACTGTATGATTCTATGATAACAGATGACCAAAAACAAGAAGACCTCAAGAACATGCAAAATAAATTTTAAAATGCAAGAACGTACAAAGTGGTGTTTATAACATGAAAAAAAAATCAGAAAGACAAAAAGGTGAGACACACAAGGCTCCAAGTGGAAGGAAAAGAAGAATGAGAGAAATCCAGCAGTAACAAAAAAAGAGAATCAACATTTGAAGGTACTGGTTAATGTTCAGACCAGCGGGTTTAAGAGTACCCAGGAAGAGGAAACATTGTTCCTGAAGTGTGTGTGGAGCTTGCTCAAAATACTTTAGGCTTAGGACAAGGTCAAAGTAAGAAAAAGGCGAATTGAAGCTGTGTACATACACAAAGAAAATTAACGTCTTGGTTTAAAAGTAGAACTCAGTGACCCAGGGATGACTTGACAGCAACTGCATTAATTCAGCATCCTCGTACCATCGTTCAATAACACTTCCAAACGTATGTTCAAAGTCTACACTTCTCTAAATGTAGTCAAAAGTAGCTACTGAAATGGACAAAGCAAAAGATAATCTGTTCAGGTTACTCAAAGGGTTCAGGATAGCAAAAGTCACTTGTCAAACTTTTGGGTGCTATATTCAAAACCTCTTCTACTGAAAAATGCAATACTCTTCTCCAAAAGCTTGTCGCTAATGACGAGTGATAAACATAACTTCACAATTAAATCTATACAGTTCAAACCATGTGAAAGCACTCCAGATACCAGCAATAGGAACACAAGCCATATCAACACTTGAAACTAAATTAGTTTTGGACTGAAGGACTCAGTAGCACTCAGAACCCTTGAGATCAAATATCAAATCCTATATAACATGTACAAAAGGTTTATCTACTGCACGTCAAACATACTAACTTCAATTTACTCCACAGTACACCACTTATGCAGATAGTATTCAAAACATTTCCAAACTAAAATATATTAACTGTAAATCAATTTCTTCCCCCCACCCCCTCAAAACCTTGGCCTCAACTTCCAACTGGTTACAGAAATCAAACAGCAACGCAAAATACTTCAGATGCAGCAACATACTGAATGTGGTGTGCACCTCATTCTTTTACATAACATTGATCCATTGGTTAGACTCCATTCCCACTTGCTCCATTGTTTGTCATAGGCCTACAGCCAAAACCTAGAAGTCCATCATGATCACCAATCCCAGCCCACCTACTCTAATTAGCTGAAATACCAGCACAAAAATTACAACACGACACAAGATGGGACAAGAAGGGCAACTTTAGACAATGTCCTGAAAAAGAGCTGCAAAAAAATTAACAGCAAGCACAAAAACTTTAGACTCAACTTAAAATGCACAATGAAAATTAGAACACAAGTTTAACATTAAGACCAAACAAGCAAAAATGCATTTTAATTTTCAATTCCAACTGAATATAAACCAGACCTTAGAAAAATCTACAAGTTTAAAGAACCGTAATTTGAGGACCATTAGATCAAGTGGATTCTGAAATGTGTTCAATAGGCTTGAAATAGCATATTGATTCATAAAATATAAAAATAAAGAGCTTAAGATTGCTATTAAGATCAAGCCTCAGATTATTTTTTTCTTACATCCAGTTCCAGCATGTTGAACCACAGTATTAGCACCAACCGTCAAGGTGCATTATAAAAGCATTATTGTGCTGTACAGCATTTAAGGAACTTCAGGTAGGTCTCAATGCACTGCACAGTACATCAATCTAAGAAAATGAGTACCAAATGCATCAACAATTTAGTGCTGGTCGTAAAATTATGTTTTTTTGGTTTCAATCTCCTCCAGCTCAGAAAGTGAAGCAATCAAAGTGTGTTTTCAGTATTAGTGTGGGGCTCAGACCAAACATTTTTTTGCTAAACCCTATTAACATTACAATAAATTCTTAGAGGGAGTTCTATACTCAATCCGCCATTCCCAGGCACTTCCCAAATTTCCTTGGCAGGGCACCAGCTAGGGCTTGTAGAGAAAGAATAAAAAAGAGCTCTAATCATCAGGTCATTCTTACTTCCCAAGAGCCTGCTAGACAGCACTGGCCTGAGAGCAAGCCTCCACTGGGTCTTCTCATCTGGGAAAGGTATATAGCCATGGACGAGCACAGAAGAAAATAGGTTACAGAAGAAATACTTCAACTTTAATACAAGTGTTTACTTGTACGCTTGACTACAGATGCCAGGCAGTCTGGTAAGTCAATAGTTCATTCTAACAGTAGGAGCCTCAAACTTCCAGCAATTCAATTAAAAGTAAACATGTACAATACAAGCTTTCGGCTCAGTGGGCAAGGAATTTTGGATTAAGGCCAATTTCACTGTTCATCACAGGAGGGAGAATTTAACTTCAGCTGCACTGACCTCCAGGCGGTTAACCAGTAGCTGTAACTTACCCAAAGGCAGAATCTTCCGCTCTACAGACTGAAGCATTCAGAACAGGAAAGAAATTAGCTTTAGTATAAGGGTACATGACCAGCATATTTCCCCCCCACCCCAGCTACAAACACAATAATGGGACTGGACAACATTTTTTTTTAAAAATACATTAGCCTTGACTTGAGCATTTTCATATGGTTTAATTGGGTCAACATCCCAAATCCCATTGGTCCTTCAAGGTAAATGCTAAATATATTCAGAAGGTTTTGACACATGGATGTTCAGTACATTTCAATTTGACAAAAACTGGTTTCAAGGACTCCAATGCAAGTCACAGTAACTTTGTCCAGTTAATATCTCTCCCTAAGGCAAAATGTTTCCAAGTCTCCAATTTTTGTGGAAGTCGGAACTTTTTGTGCAATACCTTCTTAAAGGGGTTAGCAGTTCACAATTCAAGTGTCCAGTTATACCTTACTGCTCATCATAGCCCTTGCTGTCCAAACCATAACATCCCCTGATGTTCAAGGGTACATTAAACAGCAGCTCAAAGGTGTTCTCCCCTTGTCAATCTTGGCTGAGGCTTTTGGGTTAAGAGGGTGGAGACCAAATTCTGAAAAATAATGGAGGACAAGATATCTTTCCACCTCTCTTTCCATCATCTTCCCTTACCGCAAGAAACTGACTCCCAAGACTCTGCCAAAATCATGCAATCAAATACAGCAGAATAAACTAGTTGGCTCAACCCTTTGTTTTCCCTCTTTCATGCTTTGTATTCATTTACTATGCCTTTCTAAGTCGTAAGAGCGGAACTTTCCTTCATAAAGCTCAAACACTGAAATTGTAACCGCCTTCATTGAAATCTGGGCATTTTCTGGTATGGTTGCACGACAGGGGAGGGCAGGCTAAGAATTCTGTGCATCAAGAAATCCACTATTAAAGAAGTCATGGTGCGCTTTATAAGTATACTAATTTTAAAGAGAGACTGAAGAGATATTGGACATTAATTCAAAAATTCATGTGCCTTGAAATGTTAGAACTGAAGATTCCACTTACACACTGCAAGAAGCCTATCCAGAATAAATAATTACGAATCTTGATAATTTTACCTACAGATAAAAAGCATTAACCTGAAAACCACCTTATCAAGTCATGATAGAATACCATACACATTTGAAGTAGTTATTTACGTACAAAATAAATCTGGTTGAAAATGCCACTGAAACGTGCTGACAGACCAACATTAATTTCAGTATTTGACATTCTACAGAATCACAACAAGCCTCATCAAAATTTTAAAGTACTGATTTGTGGCATAATCACAGGGCAAGGGTATCTCAGTGTAATCAGAATTTCTATTTATTCAGCAAGACAAGAGCTAATCTATTTATATTCACCTCTATTGGTGTTGCTTTCATCTGCTGGCAGAGGTCCAAGCTAATGGGTTCAAAATCCAGATCTTCAGTACTTCTTTCCCTTGCTACCAAACCTTCAATAGGTTTAATTTCACACTTTCCGTTTGCTTAGGCACTAGGCATCAACATAAAGGCATACGGCTATTCAACAGATCATGGCACTGTGTTCAAGTCTTTCATCTATTCAGACTGGACTTTGCAATGCAGAATGGTTGTTGGCCTAAGATTCTCGAAGAGTTCAATTGACATTTGATTATGCACCACAGCACTTGTGTGTATATCATCCATCAGTCTATCAGCCTCGAACTATTCAAAGAATAGCCATTAGTTGCAAGTCAAATTTTCACATCCATCTCAACCTCCCAAAGGCTTAAGCACTAAGCAGTCTTCTCCCCCCTTTCCTTGCCCTTTTTGGAAGGAGAGAAAATTACTGGAGGCACTTGAGCCAACTCTTCTCATATCAAGCTAGTCTGAGAACAGCATGTATTGTTGTAATGTTGTAGCACAACAGCTGGAGACAAACGTGGGTCAGAGTCCCACCAACAAATCTGGTTAGCTGCCACTTGATGTGTTACTTTGGGCCATCGCACACATCTTGCAAATCATACCGTATTCAAAAAAAAGAGGCACCCCAAAGCTTAGTGCAAGCTTAATTGGACCAATGCCAGATAGTTATAATGGTATGCATTGAAGCTATCAGCATCTGTAAAGCTTAAAGTTTTTAAAATCAAACATTTTACACTTTCAATTGGCCTCAAAAAGCATACCCCACTTAAATACAGGAAAGGGAAATGAGGTGAAAGGATCCATGGATCAGAAATTTTCATGAAGACAGCAACCTAAAGTGCCAAAGCTCACCTCACTGACATCCAGATAGTCTCAACTCTACTAGCATGCATATTGGGATGGCTAATCTAACATTAACAACACTTTCATGTTTATTTTTCAATATAAATGTGTAACTGGGCTTATCAGTTTGTTATATTTTAAATGATGAATTCCTAATAGTATAATTCAGAATCTACAAAACAGTTGCTGATTTCTACACAAATGAGTTTCCAGGGGGGGCAGATGGGAGCCATTTTCCAATTTTTAAATGGAGCAGCACCCACAGCAAGCTAAGTACACCCACACCACCATTAGGGGCCATTGTTTTCAACATGTCACTGCAATCCTACAGCAATATGAAATGACAAGCTGGCTAATGCGGCAGGTAACTTAATAAATAACATGTTATATTACCCAAACAATGGAGTTGAGCCACTATTGTTGGCTTAGGAGGAGCACAAAGCATAAATGCTTGAAAATACAATTAAGTCAAACTCCTCAATTTGCTCTCCTTGGAAGGTTGAATAACCTCAAGCAAAACTTCCACCTGATCCCCTCCAAAAGGTAATTGAGCAAAAAAACACACTTCATCAATCTGATATTAGAGTCTACATTTATTCAACCTGGACAGATTATATTCAGCAAATGATATTTCCAGAATCTCAACAGGATTAGGACCATGGAACATTTGATCAATTATGTCTACACTTATCTTTCAACCCCATCCTTTATAAAGATAAATAAAAAAAACCTTAAAAACAAGCTATATATTTGTTGTAACAGCACAGCAGGATGCAACGAGAACTATATGGAGGCAAGCTTCACAAATTTGACCCTAATGTCTGCAACAAAAAACTTGGTGAAATTGTACTGGGGCACCAACAGGCAAGTAGTACTTCCCATAGGTGAACATAAGATGCAACAACCCTGATTTAACAACCTTTGATTAACTCTGGATCCAAACCAATGCATGCAAGGGACAAATTTCAAGGCAATTAAACCATCAGAGGCTGCTCCAAACAGAGCACATGTGTAAAGCTTCACCACTGCTATCCTGTGCAAATCTTTTGAACTGTAATAAAATGTTGAAGTACAATTGGGTTCTCTGCCATATCCAAGAAATCATGTACTATTCCATAGCTTTTCTAGAAAAAACTTTTTGATGGAGATGGTCAGCTATCTTGTACCCTGTGCTTGCTGACCTACATTGGCTCCCGGCCGGCAATGTTTCAATTTTAAAATTCTCATCCTTGTCTTCAAATCACTCCATGGCCTTGCCTCTCCCTAAGCCCTACAGCCCTCAGATCACTCTGCTCCTCTCATTCTGGCCTCTTGCTCATCCGATTTTCAACACTCTACCATTGGCGGCCGTGCCTTCAGCTGTCTAGGCCCTAAGCTCGAATTCCCTCCCTAAACCTCTCCACTTCTGTTCGTATCTGTCCTTGAACTTCAAATGACTTTAGCAAATATGGTGCTCAACATATTTTATCCAGAGCTGATTGCACATGACTGTTATTCTCCAGACAGTAAGGTTGGCCATAATTTGGTTTTCCACCATTCCTTGGAGTGTGAGAATCATACACTTTTGTAACTGGTGTCTCACTGGTTAATGGACATAGCATTAACTGCTTTGTCTGCATTCATCCATACAGTTGGGGTGGGGGCGAAGAGAAAGAGTAGAAATGCCTTCTAATCTCACTAAGGTCTGCTAGGTACTTTAAGTATTGGTGTCCTCTAATTCTGTAAAACAGTTTAGGTTGACCTAATTAAATCTTTCAGCATTTTCAAAAGGTGGGCCAATATGTTTTGCATTCTAGGTGCTGTAGAGCGGTGCAGTCAAACAAGATATGACTGTTAGGGTGGGCCGTAGTGACTCATGGATTGTTTGAGAGTTGAAAAATTGTACTGGAGTACAAACAGGCAAATCAACAATTTCCTACAGCATAATGTGGACTTCAGCAACCATTGCTCAATATGCAACGGTTAAAACGCTGCACCTGGATTTCTACATACAAGGCAGAGTGTTCGAGGGAGAGGTTACAGACAACAGGAGCACTGAATGACATTCAACTATTGGTATTCCATGCAGACAGGCAATCTTATGAATTAACCCTGCAAGTCTCTGCTCATATCTTAAAGTGCCAGACTCAACAGTGACCACCCATTCTTGTATGTTTCCATTCATCCAAGCTTGCTCTCTAGGCCTTCACCTTTTCACTTTCAGAAAACAAATAGATTGGTGTTCCACAAAAAGTGGCATACATAATCTGCAGCTATCATTATCACACCATCACCAGTTTTCATAAAATAAACCAACCAGTGACAGTATAACAATCACACCATCCAGTAATCCTCAATTGCTACATTATTGCAAAGGCTGTATGATTCTCACAGCCTGTGCAAATTGCATGGATTCTTTGCAAACTTCATTTCAAATTTTTTTTTAAGTAACAGAAGTTTGCCATTAAAACCGATCAGAAAGTTCACTAGATGCACTTCTATGTTAATGGGTTGTGCAAAATGTGTCAAGACTAAAATTTGACAAAATAAGTGATTTTAAAATAGTGGACAGTCCTAACAGCACTAAACAAACAACTTGCATTTACATAGCACCTTTAACTCAGTAAAAGTCCCAAGGCAAATAAAATTTGACACCAAGCCACATGAGATGAGGACAGGTGATCAAAAGCTTGGTCGAAGCATTAGGTTTTAAGGAGCATTATGAAGGAGGAGAGGTAGAGAGGCGGAGAGGTTTAGGGAGGGTATTCTAGAGCTTAGGGCCCAGGCAGCTGAAGGTGGAGTGAAGAAAATCGGGGAAGTGCAAGAGGCCAAAACTGGAGGAACGCAGAGTTCTGAGGGTTGTAGGAGGTTACAGAGATAGGCAAGGGCAAGACCATGAAAACAAGGATGAGAATTTTAAAAATCAAGGCATTGCCTGACCGGAAGCCAATGTAAGTCAGCAAGCACAGGGGTGATGTGTGAACGAGATGGGCAAAGTTTTAGATGACCTCAAGTTTAGGAAGGGTGCATGGTGGGTGGCCAGCCAGGAGAGCACCAGAATAGTCAAGTCTAGAGGTACCAAAGACATAGATAGGGTTTCAGCAGATGAGCTGAAAACAGCCAGCACACTATTAAGCTGGTAACCCCACGTTCTTTTTTCAAAATGGAATAATGTCAGCTACTGGTCCTGCAGCATTAAACGGAACCCTACCTGGGTCAGGTTTCACTGCTTTCAAATTCAGTTATTGGAAAGTATCCAAACAAACCGCACTTTGGGGGGTTGGGTAGAAAATTTGAGTGAAAATTCAACCAGTGCATTAAATGTAAATTTAGAGCACTAATCCAATCTCTGGGTTCAGATTACATTCATCTGCTGTTCAAGGACATATTTGAACCCCTCAAATGGATCACTGCCTTTTAATTCACTGTTCTACCTCCATTACATCTCTTATAATTCCATTCTTTACTTTACTGGAGATATAGTATGCTAAAAGCCATTAAGCTCTCAGACAACTGACGGAAGTCAGTGTTACTTAACTGCGACAATGGCAATCCTCTCTGGAGATGCAAATTCATATCTTAACCATGAGTAAGCAACCACAATTAAGGGTCGGGGTAAACAAAGAATATAATGCAGCACCAGGCTACATCAACACCATAAAAGATCTAATTGAATTGTTGAACTCTTCACTGAGTGGTCCCTTCAAATGGAATTGAGCTTCCTTTGGAGATGCCATCACTATACCAAATAGGCTCCAACGGCTTCCATATCACCACTTTATCTTAGCTGCTGGTGCAATAAAGATTCACCTGTTGCCCTAAACCAATAAGGATAACAGCTTTGACGGCTGGTCCATTAACTTTCGGGTCAGCTCATTCAGACCCCAGTCCCTCATTGCTTCAGTGGTTCCACTATTTTTCAAGTTAAAACAATTAAAGCTCAGAATTCTAAACGTAACTTTATATTGCAAGTATATCTTCGCTTAATTTACCACTATTCCAAAACTTGACAGTTGCATAGAGCATTAAAAAAAATCCATTAAAGGAAGCAGTCGGACTACCACTGATGCACAGAAAAGTCAGTTTTACATACAGTGGGTAAAACATGGGTCGTGAGTGGCTAATGTACATGCTTGCCATCTATTCCATTGTGCAGCAACTATCAGCAGATCTATATTAATTTTAAACTTCCACCTTCCTCAGGGAGGCTAAGAGTTCATGCTTCTGCAATAGCTTTACGTCACTGGATTTTGCTTGTGCAGTTAAGACATTATGACTATGCTACCAACTTCCAATTAAACTGCAGGACTTTGCACACTCAGGGGTTAAAGGGTCAGCCAGAGCTCTGCTAAAAAAAACAAAGCAAATTATGGAATGCAAAAGCATATTCCTATAAATTATGGATTAGGCCAAGAGCAAGCAGCAGATTTGTTCCATCAAGCATTGATATTATTTGAAGTCCATTAAACTCCCATCCATCTATTTTGAACACGTTAAGTGGGGAGACACTTCAATGATTACAGAGGGTTTCCAAGAATCAGAATTCTCTGAACTGTCTAAACATAATGAGCCTTAACTGACACTAAAGGCCATGCTCTACTTGCACATTTTAATTGCCTCCTCCTAGAATCAAAGAAAGGTTACAGCACCAAAGGAGGCCATTCCACCCATCGAATCCATGCTGGCTCTATGCAAGAGCAATCCAGCTAGTCCCACTCCCCCACCCTATCCACATCGCCCTGCAAATTTTTTCCTTTCAAGCACATATTCAGTGTCCTTTTGAAGGCCACGATTGACCTCCACCACCCATTCAGGCAGTGCATTCTAGATCCTAACCACTGTAAAAAAGCTTTTCCTCATGTCACCTTTGGTTCTTTTGCCAATCATCTTAAATGTACATCCTCTGGTTCTTGACCCCATCAATGGGAACAGTTTCTCTACCTACTATCTGGACCCTTATGATTTTGAATACCTATCAAATCTCCTCACAACTGTCTGATTCAAGGAGAACAGCCCCAGCTTCTCCAGTCTATCCACGTAACTAAAGTCCCTCATCCCTAGAATCATTCTAGTAAATCTCTTCTGCATCCTCTCTAAGGCCTTGACATCTTTCCTGAAGTGCAGTGCCCAGAACTAGACATAATACTCCAATTGTGGCTGACCCAGTGTTTTATAAAGGTGCATCATGACTTCCATACTTTTGTACTCTGCCTCTATTTATAAAGCCCAGGATCCCGCGTGCTTTTTTTTTTAAAAAACAGCTTTCTCAAACTGCCCTGCCACCTTCAACAATTTGTGCACATATACCCCCAGATCTCTGTTCCTGTTCCCCTTTTAGAATTGTGCGCTCTAGTTTATATTGCCTCTACTCGTTCTTCCTACCAAAATGTTATCACTTCGCATTTTTCTGCGTTAAATTTCATCCACCACATGTCCACCCATGCCACCAGCCTGTCTATGGCCTCTTGAAGTCTATCACTATTCTCCTCACTGTTTACTAGCCTTCCAAGTTTGTCATCTGCAAATTTTGAAATTGTGCTCTGTACACCCAAGTCCAAGTCATTAATATGACAAGAAAAGCAGTGGTCCCAGCGCCGACCCCTGGGGACCACCACTGTACACCTCCCTCCAGTCCGAAAAACAACCATTCACCACTACTGTTTCCTGTCCCTTAGCCAATTCTGTATCCATGTTTCTACTGCCCCCTTAATTCCATGGACCACAATCTTGATAAGCCTACCATGTGGCACTTTATCAAATGCCTTTTGAAAGTCCACATAAACCACAACAACTGCATTGCCCTCATCTACCCTCTCTGTTACCTCATCAAAAAACTCAGGTTAGTTAAACATGATTTGCCTTTAATAAATCCATGCTGGCTTTTCCTAGTCAATCCACACTTGTCCAAGTGACTTAATTCTGTCCCAGGTTATCGTTTCTAAAATGTTCCCCACCACTGAGGTTAAACTGACTGGCCTATAGTTGTTGGGTTTATCGTTACATCCTTATTCAAAAAAGGGTGTAACATTTGCAATTCTCCAGTCCTCTGGCACTACCCCCTTACTTCCCTCAGCAACCTAGGATGCATCCATCCGGACCAGGTGACTTATCTACTTTAAGTACAGCTAGCTTTTCAAGTACCTCTATCAATCCAGCCCTCCCTCCTGCACCATCTCTCCAGCCACACATTCATCTGCTCTATCCTTCTATTTCTATACTCACTAGTGCATGTAATACTGCAGGCTTCAGTATTACAGCACAAGACTGTTCGACATTACCTTCATAGTTCTAAGCTTCCTCATTTGAATGCAGTTCAAGCTCTACATACAAAACTACCTCCCAAAACCATCAGACCCAGCATACACCTGAGCCTTTGTATATTTAAAAGTTCTTTGCATTCACTCAGTCTTCCTTTTGCCACATCCTGTCCAAAAGGATGTACAATTCAGAACAAAGTCCTACTGTCATACAACCTTTGTGGCATTAAAAAAGGTTCGAAGTATGAGCCAATGCTGCTTCTCCCTCCCCCTATATTAAACTGCAGGCTATATCAATCTGCACGCGGCATTTTTTTAAATTCATTCATGGGATGTAGGTGTTGCTGGCAAGGCCAGCATTTATTGCCCATCCCTGATTGCCCTTGAGAAGGTGGTGGTGAGCTGCCATCTTGAACCACTGCAGTCCGTATGGTGAAGTTTCTCCCACAGTATTGTTAGGTAGGGAGTTCCAGGATTTTGACCCAGCAACGATGAAGAAACAGCGATATATTTCCAAGTCTGAATGGCTTGTGACTTGGAGTGGAACGTGCAGGTGGTGCTGTTCCCATGTGCCAGCTGCCCTTGTCCTTCTAGATGGTAGAGGTCGTGGGTTTGGAAGGTCCTGTCGAAGAAGCCTTGGTGAGTCGCTGCAGTGTATCCTGTGGATGGTACACACTGCAACCACAGTGAAGGGAGTGGAATGTTTAGGGTGGTGGATGGGGTGTCAATAAAGCGGACTGCTTGTTCCTGGATGGTGTCGAGCTTCTTGAGTTGTTGGAGCTGCACTCATTTGAATGAATGAGCAAGAATGCGCCTTGTGGAGGCTGTTTTGTTTTTAAAAAGATTGAACTCCAAAACCCCTTATTCATAAACACCAAAATCTCAACTCAAACTGCAATGGAGAGAAAAAATACTCCAGGTTGGGCACAGAGCAGTCTGTTTCCTAAACACCTCTTTCCCCTCAATGACAATGGCATAATTCAAACTCAAACTGCATTGAGAGCTGCTACCTGGTCAGTCCTAAAAATGTTCTCTGGAAGTACTTCATTATAAATGGAAGCAAAAGCAATTGTCCAAACTAACAGGGCACTAATGTGCAGCAAATGCCCACATTTCTGAAACAGTTATCTACAAATGGTTATGAGCATGCTTTGGTGCTTTAGGGGAGAAGGGGAAGTGGAAGGGAAAAGTCCTGAGCTAATCCCTTTGCCCCATCATCCAGGTGTCACAGAACAAAGAGGCATATATATCACTGTTCCTTCATCAAAATCCTGGAATTTCCAACCTAACACCATTATAGAATCATACAGCACAGAAGGCGGCCATTCGGCACATTGTGCCTGCACTGGCACTTTGAAAGCTATCCAATTACTCCCACTCCCCTGCTCTTCCCTGTAGCCCTGCAATTTTTTCCCCTTCAAGTATTCAATCCAATTCCCTTTTGAAAGTTACTGTTGAATCTGCTTCCACCACCCTTTCAGGCAATTCATTCCAGATCATTACAACTGTTTTTTTTTTAAAATTCTCATCGCCCCCCACCAGCCTTTCTGCCAATTACCTTAAATTTGTGTCCTGATTACCAGCCCTCCTGCCAGTGGAAATAGAGTGAATATGGAGAAACTATCAAAACTCAATTTTGAACACCTGTTAACTCTCCCTTTCACCTTCTCTGCTCTACTCCATTGTGGGAGTACCATCATAAGGATCATTGCAGTTCAAGATGGCAGCCCACCATCACCTTTCCAGGGCAACTAGTGATGGGAAATAAACATGGTTTTGTTAACATCTCACCAAAACTAAAAAGCATCATTACTAAGTCAACATAATTGTTCCACTTCCAGCACTTCCCATTGCAGCCTCAATTTAAGTTCAATATTTTAATAACTTACAGCAGTTAATTCTTTATGGAGTAAAAGTCCCTTAAAACTCATGTAAATAATTTCTAAAACTCATCAGCATCCATTTTAAAATCAAATCTATACTAGTTTATACTAGTTAACACTTTGGGGTTATCTGGTAATTTTTATTTCAGTACCAAGTATTTCCAACAACATTGGTACAAATCTACTGCTAATTCCTAGTCCCTTCATTTCAAATGCTGGACAATTTAAACTTTAGCACAAAAAATGACGAATTAAGAGGTGTAGACTGTATTTGAACAAGTTATAGGGTTGTGACAGAGACGGTCACAGAAACCAGCAATAATGGAGCAAAACTTGTTAATTCAGCTCAGCTCTCAGTAACGCTCTAACTTTTCAAAGGTACTACCCCCAACTGATGTTATCAGCACTTGCAATTAAAAAGACAATGAACAGAAGAAAACAAGGTGGTTAATCTTTTACAACCATTTCTTAAAAGGGGGTCCTGATGGGAGCTCCAATGAGACTCCATAAAGGACTCAAATTTAGCTTCTAATTAAATGCGATCTACATCTTATTTTCCAATGTTAGTCTTGGGACATAAAAAGTGTTATTTGTAGTTAATCTGACCTCTAATACCAACTCAACTGAGTAGGTATCATAGAATCATAGAAGTTACAACATGGAAACAGGCCCTTCGGCCCAACATGTCCATGTCGCCCAGTTTATACCACTAAGCTAGTCCCAATTGCCTGCACTTGGCCCATATCCCTCTATACCCATCTTACCCATGTAACTGTCCAAATGCTTTTTAAAAGACAAAATTGTACCCGCCTCTACTACTGCCTCTGGCAGCTCGTTCCAGACACTCACCACCCTTTGAGTGAAAAAATTGCCCCTCTGGACCCTTTTGTATCTCTCCCCTCACCTTAAATCTATGCCCCCTCGTTATAGACTCTCCTACCTTTGGGAAAAGATTTTGACTATCGACCTTATCTATGCCCCTCATTATTTTATAGACTTCTATAAGATCACCCCTTAACCTCCTACTCTCCAGGGAAAAAAGTCCCAGTCTGTCTAACCTCTCCCTGTAAGTCAAACCATCAAGTCCCGGTAGCATCCTAGTAAATCTTTTCTGCACTCTTTCTAGTTTAATAATATCCTTTCTATAATAGGGTGACCAGAACTGTACACAGTACTCCAAGTGTGGCCTCACCAATGCCCTGTACAACTTCAACAAGACATCCCAACTCCTGCATTCAATGTTCTGACCAATGAAACCAAGCATGCTGAACGCCTTCACCACTCTATCCACCTGTGACTCCACTTTCAAGGAGCTATGAATCTGCACTCCCAGATCTCTTTGTTCTATAACTCTCCCCAACACCCTACCATTAACGGAGTAGGTCCTGGCCCGATTCGATCTACCAAAATGCATCACCTCACATTTATCTAAATTAAACTCCATCTGCCATTCATCGGCCCACTGGCCCAATTTATCAAGATCCCGTTGCAATCCTAGATAACCTTCTTCACTGTCCACAATGCCACCAATCTTGGTGTCATCTGCAAACTTACTAACCATGCCTCCTAAATTCTCATCCAAATCATTAATATAAATAACAAATAACAGCGGACCCAGCACCGATCCCTGAGGCACACCGCTGGTCACAGGCCTCCAGTTTGACAAACAACCCTCTACAACCACCCTCTGTCTTCAGTCGTCAAGCCAATTTTGTATCCAATTGGCTACCTCACCTTGGATCCCGTGAGATTTAACCTTATGTAACAACCTACCATGCGGTACCTTGTCAAATGCTTTGCTGAAGTCCATGTAGACCACGTCTACTGCACAGCCCTCATCTATCTTCTTGGTTACCCCTTCAAAAAACTCAATCAAATTCGTGAGACATGATTTTCCTCTCACAAAACCATGCTGACTGTTCCTAATCAGTCCCTGCCTCTCCAAATGCCTGTAGATCCTGTCCCTCAGAATACCCTCTAACAACTTACCCACTACAGATGTCAGGCTCACTGGTCTGTAGTTCCCAGGCTTTTCCCTGCCGCCCTTCTTAAACAAAGGCACAACATTTGCTACCCTCCAATCTTCAGGCACCTCACCTGTAGCTGTCGATGATTCAAATATCTCTGCTAGGGGACCCGCAATTTCCTCCCTAACCTCCCATAACGTCCTGGGATACATTTCATCAGGTCCCGGAGATTTATCTACCTTGATGCGCGTTAAGACTTCCAGCACCTCCCTCTCTGTAATATGTACACTCCTCAAGACATCACTATTTATTTCCCCAAGTTCCCTAACATCCATGCCTTTCTCAACCGTAAATACCGATGTGAAATATTCATTTAGGATCTCACCCATCTCTTGTGGTTCCGCACATAGATGACCTTGTTGATCCTTAAGAGGCCCTACTCTCTCCCTAGTTACTCTTTTGCCCTTTATGTATTTGTAGAAGCTCTTTGGATTCTCCTTTGCCTTATCTGCCAAAGCAATCTCATATCCCCTTTTTGCCCTCCTGATTTCTCTCTTAACTCTACTCCGGCAATCTCTATACTCTTCAAGGGATCCACTTGATCCCAGCTGCCTATGCATGTCATATGCCTCCTTCTTCTTTTTGACTAGTGCCTCAATCTCCCGAGTCATCCAAGGTTCCCTACTTCTACCAGCCGAGCCCTTCACTTTATAAGAAGGTGGTCTGTTGTGGCTATTCCAAAGACTTATTACAGTAGCCAGCTCAACAGAGCATACCCAGCCCAGCTCTCTTTAGCCAATGAATTAACATAAGCTCAACAGCAGAACAATCTAGAAATAATTATTTCAGGGAAATACTGAGTGAAATTAAACTCGTTACTGCAACAGCAAGTGTGAAGTACAGTGCAAAGTGTTCCAAATTACTCAACTATTTTAGGAAGGCTCAACTCCTGCAGCAGCCTGCACAGCAAACAGTGCTCAAACTAGGCATGCTGATTACCAGATGGTTTCTGCATGGATCTCACTATGGCGCATACCACAGAACCTGTACTAGTATACGTTTCTGCAGTGCCCTCACCACCTTCCCCTTCACACTCACATACAAATTTGTTACAATGAGACGTTGACTCTAAAATTCTTCTATTTTGTTCAGTTTGTTGAAACATTGTTTTCCTTTAAACCAGCAAGTGACAATTACACCATCAGGGCCACTGACTTGGAAAATTTACTGAACCCAACAGTATGAGGAAGCTGAATTAACATGTCTAGTCAATGCAGAAGCAGTTAGATTAATGACCATTGCCACTGGTGTTAATTCAGCTCTTGCATCACAGGGCTCAGCAACTTCTTCAGCCCAGTGCCTCAATATCATTACTCAGAATTTTAATACAACACCCAAAATTAAACAGAACAAGCCAGACATTAATTGTAATAATTTTTCAAAGTTTTTGGGGAAGAATGGATGGTAGCAAGCATATTTCTGAGCACTGCTTGGTTTACAAATCTGGGACAGAAAAATGCCATTGGGAATAAAATGGGAGGTCCAGGATACAGCCACAATAAAACCAGAACAAAGTAATAAGTGAAGCAGATTGACATATGGAGCAAGTGGTGTCTAAAATGTTAACTAACAAGCTGACAGCGTAATGGTTGCTGTTAAATGTATTTTTATATTGCGATTTTTCTTCATTTGCAATACATGAGTTTTTGGCAACAGGAAGCTGGCATATTTTAAAAGAGATAGAACAAGTTAAAAATACCATATTTCAAACAGAGCATTAGAGTCACTCAATCAACTTCTTGCAATTGACATTTTAGACACGAATTGCACTAACCGTCGGAATCCACTTCAACATCAAGTCTGGGTTTCGCTGCTTCCTCAATAAATTTAGTCAAGGTTGGAAAGACAGGCAACCGAAACTTAACTATTAAAATCATACCATGGTCCCATGCAGTATTTTCAAGTATTTTTTTTTTTAAAAACACCAATTTTGGGAGAAATTTTCTGCAGTCTGGTGCAAATTCAAGGAAGGTTTGTCACTTCAATTTCTCCACCACTTTTTAAAAAAAAGTGTGAGAATAGAACAAACTATTCTGAGAACACCATTTAAGAGGAAGAACCAGCTCTTAATGTAAATAATAGTACTTGCCAGGTTTTAAAAAATCCCTGGAGTTTGACCCAAGTTATGATGGTAAGTCAGTGGTCAGATAGGACTATGATAAACCCTGCCCTGCTTTCTCTAAATAGGGGCAAATCAATTCAATGAGGAAATAGCTGTGAAATCTAAAAATTATACACTTAGCCACCATTGCCTTAGTAAAATAGTGGCATAAGCATATCAAACTCCAACACACTGCAGCAGAGCACCAGGATATCAACCATCCACCATCTGAGGAGCTCCCGATCCAGAGCGTAAGCAAAAAGTAGCAACTCACCCAATGGCAGGTTTCAGAGCAGCAGTAAAGGCTTTTTTGGCTATGGAAGTGCAGACAATTAGCGATGCCCTGCTCTCCCCCTTGACTGCAAGTCAGTATAAATAACTCAACACATCGAACTGTCGGCCTTATTGACCCACGACTGTGTGGGTCTATGAATCTGTTGAGGTAAATGGTTAGTCCCTGTGAAGTAAATGCAGGGAGTCACGCCACCTACACTTAAATTTTAATTAGTCGGATTTCCTCAGTGGAGCCCAACACAACAATGAAGTAATAAGGGGGGGGGGGGGAAAAGAGTTGAGTTTTAATAGGTATAAAGGCACCTCAAGAGTAGCCAACCTCTCTTGCCAAGCATATTACAGGGAGACCCATGGAAGTAGAAGTGAAAAATGCCTTAAAAACAAAAATTGAACATTAAATAACTAGTAAAACTCCTTCTGTTTATGGAATACAAATAAAACAGGGAAAATTTTTGGCAGTCTAAAATAGAAGATGCTGGAAATAAACAAACAGTCAGCATCTGTAAAAAGATGACAGGTTATTGTCGTTTTGGATGTGTACCCTGTTTTCTATTAAGCAGTCTGCAGGTCATTTAACATCAACTCCCTTCTCAGTGAGCAATCTGTAGGTTTTCCTCCCACTCCCCCCTTTTGCACTCTGTTTCCAACCTAAAGTGCTTGTTTATCTCCCAGTCTTTAGTTCTGATGAAAGGGTACACACCCATAACACCAACTTGTCTTTTCTCTTCACAGGTATTAACTTACCAGCTGTGTATTTCCAGCATTGTGTGTTTTTATTTCATCCATTCATCTAGTCATTTCTTCACAATGCTCCAAACCAGCAGAGGACACAACTGCAAGTTAGATATCAATGCATAGTGCAACTAGGACCAGGTGAAAATTTGGAAAAAAAAGGCACGTTAAAAACATGAATTTCTTTTAACAGTGAAGTGCAGAGTGTTTAAAGCACCCTTAAAGGCAGGAAAAAAACCCAAAATACTGCAGATGCTGGAAATCTGAAATTAACAGAAAATGCTTTAGAATGAAAGGTCGACCTAAAAAGTGTTAACCCTACCATCCTCTCACCACAGATGCTGCCTGACTTAGCGTTTCCAGCATTTTCAGTTTTAATTAAAGATAGGTTTGAAGAGCATTGAAGCCACAACATAAGGTGCCATCAGCTTTTGCAATCCAACAACCAAATGTCAATTGGCTGCTACAACAGATAATATAATTATTTTTAAACATGGAGTAGTCAGGAAATTACTTCTCTCTACGGATACACTAGTTCCCTATTGCTAGTGGCACAGAAAGAGCCCAAGAGCACAGCCAACCAGTGCTTTGTAACAATAACCCCACAGAAGATTCCATGAAGTAATGTGTACTCTGTATACTATGTCATGCATAAGAAACAGAGGGTAAATTCAGCATTATACAATTTGTCCATTTCACTGTGCTGGAGAAGAGATAATAGCTATATATAAATGTGACAAAAATGAATTAATGATCATTGCATTAACCTGCAAAGCATGGGGTCTTAAGCACAATTATTGCAAGTTTGGTTCAAATCCAATAGTCAGAGTTGACAAGCCAACAACCCACAACTTTCCAACATGTTTACTTTTGGCTTTTTTTTAAAAAAATGGTTGTTTTGTTGTTCTCTCTCATTCCAAAACCCAGTACCTCCTTCATTGCAAACCTTTGCAGCCAGCTTACCTGGTTGACCTCTCCTTCGAGCCTCGGAGGCCGGATGCTGGACAGATGAATTGTCTTCTGTTCACCTGAATTTAACTTTGCCACCATGGCGTCTGCATTCACAATTTGCATAACCTGAAACAAAAGGATTTTAAACAGTGGGATTAATTCAGCAGGACTGACCATTTACTGCAGTAGTCAGGATGTATGCAGTACTTTTACAATATATATTTAACACAAATAGGAGCAAATGAGATATTTAATGGCAGCACAAATACCCCTTTTTTCCAGTTGAAGAAAATCAATTAAATATCAAAACCCAATTTTACACTGTAAATAATCAATGCTGCCATCACCTGTTGGGAAGCAAATGGCTGATTCTATTTGTTTATTAGCCCAAGTGTGCTTGAGCAATGTTACCTTTCCACCACTACATATTGGAGGCCTACCAACACGGTCAAGAGAAACAACATCCAAATGGATAGACAGCAATACATACTGCTGCTTCCTATTTGAGAGCCACAAGGGTCTGGTGCCCACAATTCTCAAGAGCAACTACATCCAGCTCTTAATGTTACTTTGACTCGGACTTCGGTAAAGCATAGTGGCAGTCATGTTATATCATACCATGTCCACTTGCAATGTAAAAAGTACCCAATACAATTACTGACCATGTACTTCCAAACTTGGATTGTGGCTGGTGACGGTATTTTGAGCTTATAGAACACTAGGGGGAAGTAATGGTGGTTACAGTCTGTCACTGGTGGTGTAGCAAATGAAAACAAATTAAGGCAATCAATTAAAAGCACCACACGAGAATCCTAACAGGCACTAAAATCCATATGCGCAAGTGCAATTTTCCCAACATATATCAGTACCGAAAATACCATGGCGACAACACTGCATAGGATTATAGTTTTATCTATGCATTGCACCAGTTATTGGGAATAGACCACCCCAACTATAGAAAAGACAATTTCACTGTTGCAGACCAGTGCCACTGGCTACTAAATCCCCTGACCATCCCTCCCAAAGTCACTGTAAAGAATGACAAGTTTGACGATGGCAAGTTGACTTCTCGAACATTGCCTGAGTAGTTCACCAGTTTTTCTTCTTCTCTGAAGGCTAACTATTTTTTCTTAGAAAGATTCAACATTCTCTGAACAGCAGGTGCAGAACAGCCCAACTCAGCAAAAATGACATTACAAAGCATGTAAGCCAGGAACAACTCCAGTTGAAACGACAGGAAATGCTTTTAACATGGAAAATTCACAGATTGGTCTGAAATTAATGCATTCTTTGATTGTAATCTGGACAGACAGCGATTTATTTCTGCCCTATGCAGAATGTTTCAAAGCAAAGTAAAACAAAAAACACTCGAGGTGTCAAGACTCATCAGAAAAATCATGTAATTCTCTTAAAATGCAAAAAAAAACTCCTCCTGATTTTGTCAATGTCAGCAGTTGAAACATGGTGATAAATCAAGGAAGGAATTTCCATAGTCACTGCTATAACTAATCTGCACTAAATAGAGCTTTTCATGATATAAAAAGGGAAATTAGGTGGTATATTAAAGCTTTTTAAAATGTAATATTTAATATATCCCAAAATATTACTAGTATTGTCCCTAGCCTTATTTAGCATAATGGCACCAATTAGTCACACTTAAGCCAATAAACCTTAATGTTGTGTTAAGAAACCTCTTGTCCAATGCTCTTAATTCATCACCTCAAATTACACCCAGCGCCAGTGACAGACCTGCAACCACCAGTACTTCACCCCAACTCAAAATGTTCTCCCTAGATATAAATTTGGAAGTACAAAATCTACAATTATATTGTATCGTTGGATTTTTTAAAAAAATCTTTCAAGTGGCAAAGTGCGAGATTTTCACTTGTAATTCTCATGATTACATCAATGGAGAAGCAAGGAAGATAACACCCCACTGCTCCACATGAACCACGATCTCAGTAATCACAGCGGGCTATCTGAAAATCCCAGTAGTTAACAAGGGGCACCTTAAAGACATAACCCACTATGGCCCTTTAAATGGAGTTTTACAAAGACAAGTACACGTAGTTCTTCCTTCCATTGAAAGCAGAGACCCCCCAACTTCTCTTCTCCAATGACAACTGCTAAGTGTTTTTACTTCCACTAGCCTAACTAGAAGACCATTCCAGGTATTAAATTTTGTGTAAAGTGCTTCCTATCAGCCCACAACTTGCTTTTTACCATCTTCTACTATACCCCCTCCGAAGTCATGATTTGATCTGAAATCATGCCTAAGATTAACTTTGCTATTGCATTTAGTATCTTACATCCTACTTTAAAGGTCTTTCATTCATCACCTTTCAAAGCTGGAAGTCCAAGTTTTTACCATAGAACCATAGAAAAGATACAGCACAGAAGGGGGCCATTCGGCCCATCATGTCCGCACCGGCTCGAAGAACCAGGTGCCCATTCTAATCCCACCTTCCAGCATCCAGTCCATAGCCCTGCAGCTTACAGCACTTTAGGTGGAGGTCCAGGTACTTTTTTTTTTAAAAAAAGAGTTCAGGGTCCCTGCCTCTACCACCAATTCAGGCAGCGAATCCCATTCACCCACCACCCTCTGGGTAAAAAGGTTTTTCCTCATGTCCCCTCTAATCCTTCCGCCAATCAGATTAAATCTATGTCCTCGAGTTCTTGAACTCTCCACTAGGGGTAACAGGTACTTTCTGTCTACTCTCTGCGCCCCTCATAATTTTATACACTTCAATCAAGTCACCCCTCAGCCTCCTCTGCTCCAATGAAAACAACGCCGGCCGATCCAATCTCTCCTCGTAGCTGCAATTTTCATGCCCTGGCAACATTCTTCTCTGCACTCTCTCCAGAGCAATTACTTCCTTCCTGTAATGTGGTGACCAGAACTGTGCACAATACTCCAGCTGTGGCCTTACCAGCTTTTTATACAGTTCCATCATTACATCCCTGCTTTTGTATTCTATACCTCGGCTAATAACGGAGAGCATTCCGTATGCCTTCTTCACAACCTTATCTACCTGTACTGCCACCTTCAGGAACCTGTGCACATGCACTCCAAGGTCTCATTTCCTCTACCCCTCAATATATTCCCGTTTACTGCGTATTCCCTTTTACTGTTTGCCTTCCCTAAGTGAATTACCTCACACTTCTCCGGGTTGAACTCCATTTGCCACTTTTCCATCCACTCCACCAACCCATTGATATCTTCTTGGAGTCTACAGCTATCCTCTTCACTGTCAACTACTCAGCCAATTTTTGTGTCGTCTGCAAATTTGCCAATCATGCCCCCGACATTCAAGTCCAAATCATTAATATATACCACAAACAGCAAGGGACCCAACGCTGAGCCCTGTGGCACACCACTGGAAACGGATTTCCATTCGCAAAGACATCCATCGACTTTTACCCTTTGTTTCATGTTACTGAGCCAATTTTGGATCCAATTCACCACATTTCCCTGTATCCCATGGGCTTTTACCTTTCTGACCAGTTTGCCACGTGGGACCTTGTCAAATGCCTTACTAAAATCCATGTAGACAACATCCACTGCACTACCCTCATCAATCCTCCTCGTCACTTCCTCAAAGAATTAATCAGATTTGTACAGCATGACCTTCCCTGAACAAATCCATGCTGACTATCCCTGATTAAACCATGCCTTTCCAAGTGACAGTTTATCCTATCTCTCAGTATTGATTCTAATAGTTTGCCCACCACAGAGGTAAGACTGACCAGCCTATATCATTCGGCCTTTCCCTCGTTACTTTAAACAATGTTACTAACGTTTGCAATCTTCCAGTCCTCCGGTACCTCCCCTGTATCTACTGAGGATTGGAAAATGATCCTCAGAGCATCTGCTATTTCCTCCCTGGCTTCCTTCAATAGCCTAGGAAACAATCCATCCGGCCCTGGTGACTCATCAGCCTTCAAGGATTCCAGTCCCTCTAGTACTTCCTCTCGTTATGTTTACCTTATCCATATCACACACCTCCTCTAACTACTACATCTGGATCAATCCCTTTCCTCTGTGAATACGGAGACAAAATATTAATTTAAAACCCTACCCACATCCTCTGATTCTATACACAAGTTACCCTTATCGTCCCTGGTAGGTCCCACCTTTTCCTTAGCTATCCTCTTGTTCTTAATGTACTGATAAAACATCTTTGGGTTTTCTTTAATCTTACCAGCTAATATTTTTTCATGCCCTCTCTTTGCTTTCCTTATTTACGTCATCCCTGTACTTTCTATACTCCTCTAAGCTTTCTGCAGTATTTAGTTTTCTGTGACAGTCATAAGCTTTCTTTTTCTGCTTTATCTTGCCCCGTATACTTCTAGACAACCAGGGGGCTCTAAATTTGGCAGTGCCACCCTTTTTCTTTGACGGGACGTGTCTGCATTGTACCCATAGAATTTCACTTTTTAGTGCCTCCCACTGGCTTGCCACTGATTTCTCAAGTAGTTGTGTCCAGTCCACTTCTGCCAAATCACCTCTTAGTTCTGTAAAATTTGCCTTCCCCCAATTTGAAACATTTACTCCTGATTTAACTCTGCTCTTTTCCATAATAATGCTAAAACTAACTGAATTGTGGTCACTATCCCCAATATGGTCACCCACTAGCCCATCTTCATCTCCCAGGACTAAATCCAGAATTGCATCCCCTCTCGTTGGGCTTGTCACGTACTGGCTAAAAAAGTTCTCTGGACACCGTTCAAGAATTTTGCACCCTCTGCCCCTCACACTGTTTGAATCCCAACTGATGTTAGGGTAGTTGAAGTCCCCTATTATTGCCCTCTTATTTTTGCATTCAGAAATTTGCCTACATATTTGTTCTTCAATCTCCCTTTCACTATTCAGGGGTCTATAGTACACTCCCAGTAGTGTGACTGCCCCTTTTTTTATTTCTTAGCTCAACCCATATGGCCTCGATTGATGATCCATTTAGCATATCATCCCTTCTCACAACTGTAATTGATTCTTTAACTAATAATGCTACCCCCCCTCCTTTTTAAATCACCCACTCCATCCTGCCTGAAAACACTATATCCAGGGATATTGAGCTGCCAATTATCCCCCTCTTTAAGCCAGGTTTCCGTTATTGCAATGATATCATGCTGCCATGTGTCTATCTGTGCCCTTAGCTCATCTGCTTTGTTTGTAATATTCCTTGCATTGAAGTATATACCCTTTAACTCCATCAAATTCCTGTGCTGAACACTATTTAACTTTTGCTTCTTTTGCCTTTGAGTCGCTAACTAAGTCACTAACTGCTTTTCTACTTCCCGTTTCCTGGTCTGAATTTGTCCTATCTGTACCTGCCCTTTGGTTCCCATCCCCCTGCCATACTAGTTTAAACCCTCCCCAACAGAATTAGCAAATGCCTCCACGATGATATTGGTCCTGGTTCTGCTTGGGTGCAACCTGTCCAGCTTGTACAGGTCCCGCCTTCCCAGAATCGGTCCCAATGCCTCAGGAAATTAAACCCATCCCTCCTACACCATCTCTCCAGCCACGCACTCATCTCCTATTCTCCTATTTCTGCTCTCGCTAGCAGGTGGCACTGGGAGTAATCCTGAGATTACTACCTTAGAGGTCCTGCTTTTTAATTTATTTCTTAACTCCCAATATTCTGCTTGCAGGACCTCATCCCTTTTTTTAAACCAATGTCGTTGGTACCGCTATGGACCACGACCTCTCGCTGTTCACCCTCCCCCTTCAGAATGTCCTGTAGCTGCTCCGTGACGTCCTTGACCCTAGCACCAGGGAGGCAACATACCATCCTGGAGTCACGTCTGCGGCAGCAGAAACGCCCATCTGTTCCCCTTACGATGGAATCCCCTATCACTATTACTCTCCCATTCTTTTTCCTCCCCTCCTGTACAGCTGAGTCACTCGTGGTGCCACGGTCTTGGCTCTTGCTGCATTCCCCTGATAATCCATCTCCCCCAATATCCAAAGCGGTATATCAGAGAGGGAGATGGCCCCAGGGGACTCTTGCTGTACCTGCCTAGTCCTTTTACTCTGCCTGGCGGTCACCCATTTCCTTTCTGCCTGCGTAATCTTTAACTGCGGTGTGACCACCTCACTGAACGTGCTATCCACGATCTCAGCATCGCAGATGCTCCACAGTGAATCCACCCGCAGCTCCAGCTCCGAAATGCAGTTAGCTAGTAGCTCTAGTTGGACACACTTCCTGCACGCATGGTCACCAGGGACACCAGTAGTGTCCATGGCTTCCCACAATGCGCAGGAGGAGCATATCACGGGTGTGAGCTCTGCTGCCATGATACGCCTTAGATTCCCCTTAGAAACTCCCTTTAAGGAGTTTACTCCTTAAAATTACTCTTAATTTAGAGAGTGTTAACCTTGATTCACTAAAAGGCACTACTTGCTATAAGACCTGCAGAACTTACTTTTCTTTTTACTTTAGTTGCTGCACTGTAGAATAGTAGAAATACTCACCTGAACCTACTTACCAATCAGCTGCCTCCCCTGCGCCGCATCACTTTTTCACTGGTGATGTCACCTCTGGGTCTCCGCGTGGGCCTCCGCGTGGGCCTCTCCACTTTTAAACTTGGCAACGCTCTGGTGCTCCTCCCAGGTCCGCTCCCCGCCGGTTCTAACCTTTCCTCAAGCCTCACTAGGGATCAGCCTCATGGTCCTACTCTACACTGCTTCTCGGGCTTATTTCCTTTGTGCCTTAGTGTTAAAACTGGCCTCAGCTTTCAAAGTATACTAAACAGCTTCAGCCTGACTACCTCAGACATACTCTGATTTGCCAATATAGTTCAGCATTCTATTCTTGAATGACTGAACATTGTTGAATCTAACTATCAGGCACCATCACTCCCCAATCTCGCTCAGGCTCTTCAAGCTAGTTCAAAACCATTTCCTTAAGTATGTGCCCCATTTTTTTCTCCTTCCAATGTGTTAAACAGTGCACTTATCTGTATTGAATTTCATCTACCATAGTTTTACCCAAGAGTTGTCTAGGTCCTTCTGGAGTCACATTGCTGCTTCAGATTCTACTGCCTGCCCTAGTTTAGCAGCTGTCTGCAGTGCTTTTGCTTAAACTAGAAAACTGGATCAACACAACTTACACCATGCAGGCTACCAACAGATTAAGCTCACGCCAACTGAACAGAAGAAAGTTAGAAACCCAAACAAGTGCCAGCTGTCCGGAAAGCTCATAATCGCAATCACAGGAGTGAGTGCTTCTGGATCCCATTCTAGCAGTTTATGGAGGAGAACAGTATACAAACATGATGGACATGCTTAACCAGAACTTGAGATTCAATTTGCCACATCATAGAATCATACAGCACCAAAGGTGGCCATTCAACACATCGTACCTGTACCGGCTCTTTGAAACAGCTATCCAATTAGTCCCACGCCCCTGCTCTTTCCCCGTAGCACCGCAATATTTTCTTTTTCAAGTATTTATTCAATTCCCTTTCAAAAGTTATTAAATCTCCTTCCACCACCCTCAGGCATTCCAGATCATAACTCCAGGAGTAAAAAAAATGTTCTAGAATCCAGACAGAATTATCCAGGCTCCCTTTCAAACTTGCTTTCTCAGCTGTGATCTTTCCTCCCTACCATCAGCCTATTAAATCTGTGTTACATCCTTTCCATGATTTTTTTAAAAAATGTATTCAGGCCAAGGGTGTCCAAGCAAGGCCGGCATTTATTGCCCTAGCCTAATTGGCGTTGGTGGTGAGCCTTCTTGAACCGTTGCAGTCTGTGTGGTGAAAGTGCTGTTAGGTAGGGAGTTCCAGGATTTTGACCCAGTGACACTGAAGGAATGGCCAACACGTGTTCAAGTCGGGATGGTATGAGACTTGGGATGGGAATTTGTTGGTGTTACCGTGCACCTGCTGCCCTCATTTTCTAGGTGGTAGAGGTTGTGGGTTTGGGAGGTGCTGTCGAAAAAGCCTTGGTGAGTTGCTGCAATGCATCCTGTAGATAGCACACACTGCAGCCACGGTACGCCAACGGTGGACAGAGTGGATGGGATGCCGATCAAGTGGACTGCTTTGTCCTGGACGGTGTCAAGCTGCTTGAATGATTTTGCAGCTACGCCCATCCAGACAAGTGGAGAGTATTCCATTACGCGCCTGACTTGTGCCTTGTACATGGTGTGGCTTTGGGGAGTTATGGGGCTGAGCCACTCGCTGCAGAATACCCAGCCTCTGACCTGCACTATAACCACGACATTTATGTGGCTGGTTCAGTTTAGGTTCTGGTCAATGGTGACCCCCAAGATGTTGATGGGGGAATTCGGCAATGGTAGTGCCATTGAATATCATGGGGAAATGCTCTTTGTTGGGGAGGATCATTGCCTGACTTGTGTGGCATGAATGTTACTTGCTATTAATCAGCCCAAGGCTGGATGTTGTCCCGGTCGTACTGCATGCAGGCATGACCTGCTTCATTATCTGAGGAATTGCGAATGGAGTTGATCATTGCGCAAACAGCCCCATTTCTGACCTGGTTCTAATATTCTCTCTATAATGGGGTACCCAAAACCACAGACAATACTCAAACTGCATGCAACCTTACCAATGCCTTGTATAGGTTCATTACCTCCCCTTGCTGTTGCATTCAATGCCCCTATATATAAACTTGGGACTTATTTGCATTTAAGTATTTTCCCACCAAAATCCTGCTTTAAAAGCCTAAAAACGTCCAAGGGAACAAAAAAAATCTAACTGATGAAGTAGGTTCTGATTTTTCACTTTAAAGAAAAGGCTGAGGAATAGACTAATTGAAGTCACTGGATCAAAAAAAAGACTGCAAATAGGGTCTAACAAATTTGTGAAATCATCTTTCCAGAATCAGTGTTTTAATATACATAACAGTGCATTCTGCGTCCAAACAATGACGGATGGGTGTTTAGTAGATGGCATTCAAGTAGTGTTAAATTTATATATGCTAATTAAGTTGGTGAGAAAATGTTGGTCTAAATAAAAGGACAACTCCTCGACTGCATTGTGCCCTGAAACTGCCCTACCACTTGCATTACCTCTGCAATCACTCTTCATACTCTTTTAGCTCGTTCTAACCTACTGCACACAACACCCTGTATACTTGAAGTAATTCAAAAAAACAAGTATTTTATGCAATTGGTTCTGCACTAACTCCCACTGACAGCATTAGATTAGCACCGGTACACACTGCCATGGGATGCTCTTGAAATTAGTCTTCAGTCGCCGTCAACAGAAGTGAGCGTGCAATCAACCGAATAAAAAATACCCAACAACTGAAAATGCATAGGTTTCAAACTCAAGTAAAACATGGTGCTCCTTGAAATATTCCTATGAAAAGACTTGACAGTAGCATTACATGCAATGACCATATCTGCATGTGTAACAATTTCTGTGGTATTGTTGTTGTATACAGAGATGCAGAAATCAGCTGTATGAACATAAATATGCTCTCTATAAATGTAAAGGCAGCTGAGGATAGCTCATAAATAACCATCTGCCTTCGGTACTTCTGACTTCCAGAAGGTGTCAGCAGTGTGTTAATTAAGCCAGGAGGATGTTGTTTGGTTGGGATGAACAACTCCTTCCTCTGAATCATTCAAGCTGGAAATGGCTGGAATTCAGTATAGAGACCAGGAACTTGAAAGGCAAAATGGTATATGTAAGCTGCCAGTATGCAGGGGAGGGGGCTCTACAGAAAAAAAGACAGAACACGTGGGGACCAGATGAGTGCTGGAACATGTTACTGACAGTTTATTAAAACAGTCGCTGCTGTCCAGAGGGCATAGATACCGGCCCTTTAAGCAGCTTGGCTTTTGCTTTGCTTGCTTGAGTGTATCTGCATGAAGCCTGCTCCATGGGTAATGTCAATACTATGCAGTGCATTCACCAGGATCTCTGAAGCACAACTGTGAGAAACACTGAGCAATACAATTACAAACTTTGTCCTTCCAAAACTTGGACTGTGCCTGGAGAGCTTTTTGAGCTGTATCATACTAGGGTGAAAAACTGGTGGTTACAGGTCTATCAGTAGTGGCAGTAAGAGAAAGATCACAAGGATAGAAGCACACAACATTCAAGTATTCTGATATTTCTCCCCTCCTCCCCCCATGGAGTATTTGCAACAAGCAGCTAAATAAATCCAATGGTAACACTGACTTTTCCTGATCAGTTGATTGAGAAACTACATTTCATATTTATATAGTGCCTTTAACATAAAACATCCTAAAGGCACAAGGAAAAATGGGAAGAGCTAAAGAAAAGATGACAGAATGGGTTTAAAGGAGCGTGATAGGAGATGAGGGAGGTGACAAGCAGACAGAATTAAGAAAGGGTATTCCAGAGCATGGGACCTAGGCTACTGAAGTCACAGCTTTCAGCTCACTTCTCTCCAAGTCGCCAACCAGGAAGTCACACTGCTTAAAACTGTGCAGGGGCATACAGTACACATTTGAAGTGGTGCAGACTGCAGTTTGGTGCAAGAAACTGCAATGTACATTTTACAAGGAAACTGCTGGGGCTGTGCATTAAATCAGCTAGAATTCTTGGGGTGTGGGGGGCAAACTGCTTTATTTATAGAATTCCACAGAAATGTGACATTTTATTAACTGAAGAGAGGACAGCAGAGTAAACCTAAATATAGGTTTATGGTGCCTTGCGGGGCATGCTCTGACCAAACGTTCGGACAGGTTCATGTCAGCAAAAGATAAATACTGCTGCTCAAGCAAGCAGAAAGCTGCAGCAGCCAGGTAGAAAGGAGATAGAGATAGCATCTCTTCAGTGCTGCCAACAGCCATTGTGTTCAGATTAGGGTTTTTGAAAAGCATTTAACAAGACACAATGTTGGATCAGTATGACAACCAAACACAGGAACACGTTACCCTCTTTGAATACTGGCATCACAAGTCAGAACCAAGAAATTATAAGCCCATTAACTTAACTTTGATTATAGGCAAGTTACTGGAGGGCATCAGGAGCACTATAGGGCCACCTTGACAGAAGGGCACATCAGCAACACTCAACATGCCTTTTGGAAAAAGGTGGTTATCTCTTGCCAACCTGATTGAATTTTTCAAGGAAGTTTGACATCATATACCTGGATTTTGAAAAAGCTTTGACAAGGCGCTACACAATACACTACTTAATAAAGATAGAGCCCTGGTGAGCAGATCTTGGGCTGGATAAGGAATTAGCTGCATTCTCATAGGCAGACAGTTGCTATCGACGGTCATGGTTCTGCGCTGTTACTAGTGGAGGCCCACAGACATCAGTATTAGGGCCACTGTTCTTCACAATCTTTATTAATGAACTGGATGGAGGTGTTGGGGGAACTATCAGCAATTTTGCACATTATACAAAAAAAAGAAAAATAGATTTCAAGTAGATCTAGATGCAATGGGGGAAAAGGGTCCAGAGTCTGGCAGATATCATTTAATATAGATAAATGTAGTGTTATGCATGTGGCTAGGGATAATGTCAAACATGTGTAAATTGTACAGTATTCCACAACTTAGACTGTTGAGGGAGAAAAACCTAGGTTTATAGTACATAAATCACTTAAGGCTCATATAGTGCCCCGAGGCTAAAGCAAAAGCAAATAGAGTATTAGGATGCATTGCTAGGACAATCCAAAACAAAAGACATTGAACTGTCCTTGTGTAAGATCTTGATTAGGTCTCATCTAAAATACTGTATCCAGATTTGGTCCCCTCACATGGGAGGTAATAAAGGCCCTGGAAAAGGTCAAGAGATGGGCCAAAAGATTGATATCCAGTTTAAAGGCCCTTAGTTGCCATGATTGGATGACAGCGCTGGGTCTTTTTACTCTAACAAAGCACAGACTTGAGGTTTGATTGAGGTCTTTAAAATAACGAAACGATTAGATCTATCAGATAGGCTATTTTATTTAGGCAAGTTAGGGAGGACCGGGGACATGTAAGTTATGCAAGCATAGAACTAGGTTAAATATCAGGTGGTTTTTCTGTTCAGAGGTCAACCTCTGAAACAAGTTGCTGGTTCATGTAGTGAGCGTGGATTCTTGAAGTGTTCAAAAAGGAAGCCGGACGAGATTCTAACTGTGGCAGACATCACAGCGCACAAAAGGAAAGTGTGGTCTCCTAGGTATTGCTTGATTGACTTCAGGGATTGGAAAGGAATTTCTTAGATTGTTTTCTCCCTGAATTGGCCTAGGGTTTTTTCTTTGCCTCTCCTGGTAACTTCATTGCAGCTCCACAGGTGCCAGCAACCCTCTGGTATGTCTTCCAAGTGGCCATTCTTAATGTGTGAATATAGACAATGAGTATCAGCACACTATTTACCGAAGAGGCAGAAGCACACACAGGCAAACCCAATCTTGTACTCCAGACATCCACATGGCCATGTTCCACCACAGATCAATGAAAGGCAATTAGGAACAGATACCCTGATTGATTTATCCCCTGCTTTACTCAAAGCTACTGACACCAACTTAATTTCCAGAGGGAGGTAGTATCAGTTTCACATTACAGCCAAGTTATTAACCACACTGTCCAGTGGAGTATTTGGCAGGTCGCTACTCATCTCTATAAACCTTCAGTTGCTTTGTAACCAGACACTCACCCAGCTCCCCTTTTAAGAATGATAACATAGCACTCACTACTTTTGATGGATCGGCTACACAAGTCATTATGGTGCAAAATGGTGGTTATATAGTCCAAAAACAATGCTATAACTTTGCAACAGCCAGTCTCAACAGTATTAAGTGCAGAATCCTGCTGCACTTGCTTTCACAGAAAGTACATCAAGGGTATTATTTTACAGTTCTGAAGTGAAATTGCAGGGGGAAATTAAAACAGCCTGATTAAATATTTACACATTTACACCCACTGCCCTCAGCTGCCATTTCACAACTTGTGGGCCGAGACATGATTGATAACAAGAAAGAAAACCACAATTAACAATCTCACATCCTAGCCCTACTCAACAGCAGTGCCTGTTATTGCTGGAAATGAATAGAACACAATTGACGAGAATTATTGAACACTGGATTACAGAAAAGTACCATAAAGTTATACAGCATTCTGGGAGCTTTTTACTCATCTTATGGCACTGATTTGTGCTGGAATATAGTTCCCCACTTCATTACTTCATCCAAGAACACCTTTACAAGTGAGCCTCGGCAGTGAGCGATGGCAGACTACATTCCAGGCCAACTGTAATGTCCGGACCACCCTACTTAAGATCAGATAACAACGCACAGGCCAAAGATTGAACACAGGAGCTTAGTGGGTGAGAATGGATCAGATCTACCCAAGGTGGAGCACTTACCAGCTATCCACAGATAGGGCAAAGATAGTATCACCGCCATGAATAAAGTACTCCCTAACTTAGGTATTCTGAAACAAGTAAAGTAACAGCTAGCCAATATGTGGTGTATTCTTGTAAAACCAGCTTTCCTACCCAGTGGAGTGTCTCCATATATAAAGCAGACAACCACTCTGCTTAGGTCAGTGACCAGCACCTCTTGGAAGGCAGCAATGACAAAAGTTCAGTACTTGCCACTGCTGAACTTTGCTGTCCGACTTGCCAGTCAGCATCCAGGAGCAGCCCGGACTCCAATATGGAAATATAGAAAATCTCAAGGCTGGAAGTGACCAGAGGTCTGATGACTACTCCTTCCTGCTGCCCTAGCAATTGTTTGATCTGATTCGCTTGAGGAATTTAATTGATCATGACTCCCACAGAAAACCTACTGAAGGGCTTCATCACTAATACCGTTGGCTAGGAAAGGAAATAAATATTGTCACCACCTCAGTTTTAACTTTGCAAAATATGTAGCATTTGAGGAAGGGGGGTGAAATATTGCTTTTAACAGATCAGCTTGGCTCAGTTGGTAGCCTCTTGATGAAGTAAGATGGTTGTGGTTTCAAGATGCATTCCCGAACTTCATCTCATAACCAAAGCTGGCATTCCAGCACAGAACTGGCAGTGTGCCACACTGTCAGAGCAGCCACTCTTCAGATGAGTTGTTAAACCAAGGCATGTCTGCAGATGTTAAAAATTCCATGGCACGAAGAGGAGCGGGGAGTTCTTCCTGGCCAACATTCTTCCCTCAACCATCACCATCAAAAAATGAAACGGTCATTCATTTAATGTTTGTGGAGTCTTGCTATGGACAGAATGGCTACAGCATCTGCCAACATGTCACTGCATTTAAAAACGCAATGTATTTTGAGATGCTTTCCATGTACAAGGTGCTATATAAAATGCAAAGTATTGCCTCCTCCACCTCCTAACATTCCTCCTTAAAAGGCTGCCAAGATACGACCACACTGAACCCAACCATGTCAGTTGTCCAGCCAACGAAATAGATCACAGCCTGCATTCACTTCCTAACTCAAAATCTTGACGAATGGCTTTAATTTTCTTGATTAAAACCTTTAATTGATTAAAAAGTTATCAGTGAAGCTCCAAATCTTTATTGTGTGCACACACAAGTCCATCCACTACCAGGTCACAGACACTCATTCAATCTACAATCAATACCCTCTACCTACATCTATCTGGCCCCAGCAGCTGCCCCCTCTCTCCAACAAAGGAAAAGCTGCTTAAATTACCACTGCCCTTCCCCTAGAGTCCTGCACCTACTTGCTGGGGCTCAAATAGCAATTATTCACCCAAGTTTCAGCAGGCTGTTTGGCCAGTGATCTAAGCTTGATCCTATCCTTGCCCAGTGTTGACATACAGAACATTTGCTGGATAGTAATGAGTGAAAACCCTGGCTGATTTTCATCCCCCGCCACCACCACCAGGCACAAGTGCTAGCTGCTGTATCTCTAAGAAAACAGCTTCAACAAACTTGCTGCAACTCCCTCCAGTGGCTCAGTGTGCCTCCACACAGATGAGGTATTAAACCACACAGACCACAGTTTGCTCCTTAGTCTGTGCAGTTACCCAATTTCAGCCCAAGGAACTACAATTAGCCTCAGCACAAGTCAGCCAGGATTCCCATTTCCAAATGCTCTCCAGTGACCCCTGCTGGAAAATGCATGCCTGTGGACAACAGGCAAGGAGGACAGGATCGAGTTCAAATACATGGTCCTCTACGGTGAAACAGCCATGCCAACAGGTCATCCAGGCTCACACAAAGAATGGCAACTTGAGTGAAATATTAGCCAGTGCCTTAAGAGGGAAGAAATAAAGGAGACAACTGGTGAGAAAAACACTCTCGAGCTGTTCTTGCATCATTGAACACACTGAGGGATATTTAAGCTGACCTGTTACACCCGCATATCAGCTAAGGTTACCTCTGGAGTACATCCCAATTCCAGACATTAATCTGTGGGTGGACTGTTTGCAGAGTGAGCAGGAGCATAAATACCAGTGAGTTGTATTAAATGGACATATTCTGGGCTAGACAGACAAATCCTTCAACCATCCACATAGAATCATACAGCACAGAAGGCGGCCATTCGGCCCATCGTGCCTGTGCCACTGGAAGTGGAAAAATGGTAGGGTCATATTTGACAGTACTATTTCCGGCACTTACCATCTTTAAAGGAGGTATAACTGTACAATGGAGCTCTGCAGAACAATTCAGGAAAATGAGGAAATCTTGCAGTTACCTTCAGCTGACATTTAAATCAACAGCACCCTCTAGTGATAGCACTGAGTCATACTATCTATTTTACTTTATTCCAAAGTTACTTGCGCTAAAATTGCAGTATTGAGGTCTGCTGGTGCAGCCCCTGATCTAAACCTCGCTACATAGATTGTAGTGTTTTATTTTGTTTCCCTTGATCTCAGGCTATGACATTGCCGATTCGGTCCAACACACTCAAAACAGCTAAACCAGCACGTAAGACAAATTCTCGTAAGTGTTTCACCGCCAACGGTGTCCCACCAAAAGTGCCGCAGCCATTAGGAAAGCAGCTCCTGCCTGCAACGTCCCAGGACCAGGCCAGGAAAAGAAAGTCACCCCCCAGCGACATGCATGCATTGTAAACGGCCAGTGTCACAGCAGGTCACCCATCTGCTATTCACCCCAGGATACCACATTGACATATGGGGAATTTTTTTTTCCTTCTTTAAAGGATTCCCCCCCCCCCCCATTTGTTAAATTGAGATAATTCTCCAAATATTATAATGAACCAAGAGTACCAGTGAAGCACCTGGAAGTAGCCACTTCTGCAAAGAATGGAAGCCGAAAGGAAAAGAAAAACATCTGGCATCAAAAGTATCAAAAAAGTATATAACTTTAAGGGAATTGGATAAATACTTGAAGCATGTACAGGGCTATGGAGAAAGAGCAGGGGATGAGACTAATTGGATAGCTCCTTCAAAGAGCTGGCACAGGCACGATGGGCTGAATGGCCTCCTTGTGTGCTGTATCATTCTATATACAACTGATTGTTTTGAACAGTAACTTATGTAGGCAAACTTGACAGCCATTTTGCATACACCAGGATCCCATCAACAGTGAGACAAATAACCAGTTAATCTTTTATTTGGTAGAGTTGCAGGAGGAAGATATGTTGGTCAGGACATCAGGAGAACTCCCTGTTCTTCTGTAAAGAGTGCCATAGGATGGTTAACATCCACTTGAATCAGTAGAACAGGCAGTAGAATGATTTAACATCTTATGCAAAGAATGGCATCTCCCATTACTCAGCATTTGGCCTAGATTATGTGTTCACATTCTGGTGTGAGGTTAGAAGCAACATCCTTCTGATGCAAGTGTGCGAGCAACTGAGCCAAGCTGACCATTTTAAACATCTCAATCAGTACAAGTGATTCTTTTTTTTAAAAAGTGTGTTCCATATAATTTCATAGATGGATTCAGTACACAAGTTAATAACCCAGCAATATTGCACTTTTGGGTCTGTGCAGTGAATTTCTTTCGAGCTTGCCCCCCTAAATGCCGCATGGCACTCATACTACCCAAGCGTATCAAGAGATTGTCTTGCTGATTTTCTTTATACCAGCAAAATATACCCAGTGTTCTCAAAATGCACACACTGCCTTGTGCTGCCATTATTTTTTTCTGAACGAAGTCATCTCTCCTGTCAGTTCCATTCAATCAAGAGAAAGCAAAACAGCCAAATCTGCAATCCATGCACAAATCTAAACGCAGAGTACCATAAACACCTCCGCACCAACTGCAGTGTGAGCAGCTGCATGCTCCCTGCTCAGGCCGCTCACAGTATGTAGTGCACCAAAGCCACCAACACACAAGGATATATCTCTGCTACCTTGTATCACAAACTTTTAAACAAGGGTCCATGAAGGTATCTGCCTGGGGTGGACTAACATGCATCATGAGCAGAGTCTTGAATTCGATATTCTACATATTTTCTGTATTTGTTGACTTAACAGAACATTACTTCTGGTGTTTTACAAACATCTGCAATGACAAGCATCTTTCCTTTGAATAGCTGACACTGCCTCTTCTGGAAATAGGGCTGCCAATGTTTGAAGAGGGGGTGATCAGGACCTGCTTATAATAGGATTGGGAATCTGCATACCTAAACTAAAAGTATACAGGCTGATTCCTGTATGTTGGCCATCAAAACACAAACTACCGAAGTTTGAATCTTGCAACCCTGTAATTTCTGTCAGGATTCAATGTCCATGGATTGAGAATACATCTTAAGTCAATTTGCATGTGTTTTTTAAATTTAAACTGGGATGGTGGTGGTGATTTTGGGGGGGGGGGGGGTGGGAGAAGAGAACTGAGTCAATATTTGTAGAGTCTGCTCCACAAGAAAAGCTTAGCACTTCCTCCAAAGTAATTAATCCATCTCATCACCTATTAGGTGATCAGCATCCACTAATTCCACTATGCTGAGTTTAGGGGATGAAGACAGCTAACCACAACAGTTTTCAGTTATGGTCAAGCTCAGCGCAGTTTGAAATCCCAAACAAGCAGACGCCTCTGTCCTGAAATTGTACATTTGTTTCCTGTAAACACATTTCTTTCTTTTTGAAAGATGGGTATGAACGCACATCTACCCAGACATGAATTCAGGGGTCATCTGTCTCAGTTATAAAACAGGTAAGATTCCAAGACCTATTTCTCAATCCACAGGCAGTGGATCCTGATAGAAATAACTGGGTCACAAGATTCAAACTTCCGTAGCTACCAAGTTCTGTTGATGGCCAGCTCACAGGGGCCAGCCTGTATATCTTAAATACACAGATTCCCAGCTACATTATAAGCAGGTCTTACACCAAAACCATACAAATCCACATAGTCAAAGGAAAACTTGCTGTATACATTACAACAATTAAAGAAAAATAGACTGGTTAAAAGCAGCTATCAAGACTTAGATTGGAAATTAATGTATTTATAAAAAAATGGTTTGGTTAAATAAAAAAATAGTAATGTGCAGAATCAGCCCTCAGTGCCAATTATTTCCGGTTGCTCATGGATGGGTGAAGTGATATGGCATTGCATGACTTAGATCACAAGCTCACTGGTAAGGGCAAGTCCTTGCTCCCCATGAACTGCAAGTGCAGAGTGTATAAGAGCATATCATGAGCTATACAGCAGGCCTGCCAACTCACATCAGCAGCTGTGAAGTGGTGAGCACCTAGCAGCACAGGACTAGATACACTCTTGTTGGATGAGCAGTGAACCTTTTTGTTGCTAATGGTGTAGGAATTCCACCGTGCCTCACTTCACAAGATGTAACAAGTTAAACAAACTACTAAACAGCTTACTCCACAAATGTTTTTACAGAAGCAAGCAAGCCCAAAAGCAGGCATCCAGGGCCAGTTCTCAAAGGGTTAAACAAGCAAACTAGTAAGACCCATTGAAAATCTTGCATGATTTAGGGTTAAAAAAACACTTCACAAGAGCAAGAACAGTAATTTCTTACGCAAGCGACAGCTGACCACCTTTCCAGGTGACTGAAATATACACTGGCAATGCCTCGATTTAAAAATTCTCATCCTTGCTTTCAAATCCATGCGTGGCCTTGCTCCTTCCTATCTCTAACCTTCCAAGATCTCTGCGCTCCTTCAATTCTGGCCTCTTGCACATCCCAATTTTCATCACTCCGCCATTGGCAGCCATGGCCCCAAGCTCTGGAATTCCCTCCCTAAACCACTCCGCCTCACTTTCTGCCTTTAAGACACTCCTTAAAACCTACCTCACCTGTTCTAATATCTACTTATGTGGCTTGGTGTCAAATTTTGCTTGACAATGCTCCTGTGAAGCCCCTTTGGGTCAGAATGGAGAGATTAAAAACAGCCATTGTTCCTGTCCACAATTGCTGATCAATGATTTTTGTTGGAAATTCTTGATAGGCAAGAACCAGATTGAGTTCAGCTTCTGATGCCCTCCATGGTAAAATTTACTGTTCAGGCTCATGAAGGATTCCCATTTAGAGAAAGTACAGAATGGTAGCCCTGCACTTGAGTGACAGGGCAAAAATTAGGCCAATATAAAGTTTACATACAGGAAGCGCATCACAGCAGGGGTTTGAAGCTACAAGTCTCAACCGCCAAGCTCCTGTACTCAGCCACATGTCACCAGAAGGTACTACCCCAACCACCCAAAACATGGAGTAAAGGTGAAAATATCAGAATGCATCTACTCTGCAAAGCCATACACCTACATTTCATTATCTATAATCAGCACCAGTGAAGCTTGGGAGCAGGATACCCACCTGGCTATGGCACATGATATAGGAAATTCAAAACAAGGAGAATATACACTTTAAAAAAAAATGTACATCTAACTACTCCCGACTACTAATTTGCAGTACTGGACACCAACCTTAGCCACAAAATGCTTGTCCTTTTGGTCCATGTTAGCTGTTGGAGCCACATAATCTTTCCATATCCGGACTTTGCGTTCTTTGGCAGATCTGTCAACACAAGAGAGTATTTTAAGTGTACGAGGGTTTACCTTCAGCTACAGAGCAGGCCTGCCAACTCAGCCGAGGGGGTGATCGCTCAGCAGCACCAGACCAGAAACCACACCTCCCGAACCTAAAAAAGGTACAGGGGTAGCAGTTTTAAAAAAGACAGCTCCCAGCTTACTCAACCTCAACGTATTCACCTGGAAGTACGGTGCAGCAAAACTGCATTGCTGTTTCAAAGAATGCAGACTCCCTAATTTGTGGGGGGGGGGGGGGCACACACCGAGGTTATCGGGAGGCCTGAGGAGGATGGGCTGGCTATCCTCCTCAATGCAGCCCCGCACAGCTAGGGGAGGGGTATTATGGGATGATCTCAGTGGAGCACAGGGATATTTGAATCCCTGCCAATTTCTAGAGGCGGACATTGGACCTATCCGATCCACTCCCGGTGCATAGTAACCGATGACTGTGGCACCAGATGCAACTCCGATCAGTCCAATGTCCGCGTCTAGTAATCAGCTGGGGCAGCCCATAATGTACAACCTCTGGCTATGCAAGGCTGCATCAGTTAGAGAAATACATTTCTGTGGCATCCGATTGCTGCATAAAAGTAGAGATCCTTGAAGTATTTGAGGCACACAATCCTTACATGACTGAAAGCAGGGTGAGCATTTCAATTTCAGTTTTTAAAACCAATAGGATTGAACTCTGCCATCTTCTTGAGGACCATAAAATACTGCATCTTAGAAGAGGAGGGGGATGAATGTGACAAATCTCCAAAGGGCAGCTCAGCAAAGAGTTTGGGAATCTGACAATGTAACAAGTCACTGCAAACAGCAGAGTGTAACGCACACATCTTTATTGCAAGTGTATTTTAAACTCCTGAGGCCTTGTCATATGTGACAAGTTGATGTAGCACCTCAGGAAAATAAAACTCATACACAGGCTCGTTACAAGAGAGCTGATCAATCACAAATGCAATGGCACTGGGACAGCATGTCTGAATGAGAAACAGCTATAGCTATAACTATAACTTTGTATTTTGTTTTTAACAAGCTGTGTAGCTCCTCAGTGGGTTAATGCATTGAACGAGACAGCATGGATACAGGACAGGATGATTCCAGACCCAAACAGCCAGAACAGTAGTGGGAGAAACAGTTGCCCACAGAATCTACGCTAGGGAGAGGGGATGAGCTTCCTGCTCCAGAAGTAGGCTGTTTGGACAGGACCAAGCTCAGCCACAATGGCCCACCAATACTCTCAGCTCCAATAAAGTAATGAAACGGGTAATTGGACAAGTACCTGAGGGCCATCTACTCGACTTGAACAGTGACTATACTTCAAAAGTACTTAATTTGGTTTAAAGCATTTTGGAATGTCGCTGTCATGAAAGGCTCTATATAAATGCAAGTTATTTCTTTCTAGTCCACCTCAAGTCAATATCTTCAAAGAGCAATCAGTGGAGAAAGTTCAAAGGAGTAAAGAACAAAAGTGCATAATCTATCAAACTTGCTCCAAAAGCAGCTGCTTTAAATCGGAAATGTGAAGTGGGAAGAGAAGGGGAGGTTGGGAGAGGTTGCTGAGTTATTCCTATCAAATTTCAGGAGCTTGGTGATTCTAAAGTGGGCTACACTATTATATGAAGATCATACACCAGCCCCATAGAGGTAGATTGAACAGAGCAACAATTCAACTACAAGGTTGTTTCCTTTTTCATCTACCTTTTAATTCCATTCATACAATGCAGCACTCCAAACCTCTGCCTACTGCCACTAGGTGGCGAGCACTCACAGCTTGTTCACCACTCCACTGTATTTTACTTGGTGATTCATAGTTATTGGATTGCACATCATAAAACCACTATGTGACCTCCAGAATGAAGATTTAGTTCAGAACAAACCAGAGCACAGTTCAAAGGAATATTTCATATGTATATGAACATTTTAATACTGCATATCAGATATTTCCTGGTCCTGCAAGTTCACTTCCCAAACATGAGTTTTTGACCTGGCCCTGAGAACACACCACAGTCTCACCAAGTTCACCTGAAAGCAGCACCATAAAATTTAAAACATACTCTAGTCGTAATGAAATGAGAGTCAGGCACTGATTTCAGAAGATAATCCACTGGTGTTTGCCCATCCTAACCACACGAGAGAGCATCAATGCCTCCCACTTACTGAGCAAACACCTCCTCCCAATATTGACATTCAGGGGAGATTTTACACTCATGATTCATTCCAAAAGTGAAAAATCAGAGGATTTGGGGGTGGTGGGGGGGGGAATAAAGAGAAATGCAAACAAAACCCTTTTACGGCACGTATATGAACACCATCAGTAAAGCACTGATTGGCAGGGGAGGAGATTAGAAGGGAGGTTCCCCATTTTTCCCTCTGGGCATTAACTCCTTTGGCAGGAGTCCCATGGGTACTGCTCATCATCCAACATCTCATCCAATTGATTCATATCTGACCCGAGAGGCACAGCAGGCTCATTTGGTGGTGGTGGGGGGGGGGGGGGGGGGGGAAGAAAGAGAGAAACAGCTGAGCTTGATCTAATCTTCACCCAATGTACATTCATACCACTATCACATGCAACAACCACAGCGGATTATTCCCTCCCTAGCCTAGGATTGCAGGGAACACCTGTGATACCCATACGACCACTCCAGACACAATGAAAGGCACATTTAACCTGGTGTACTTGTAGTTTGGGAGTGTAATATTTATGCTCCCTGGCATAACACTTATTGCCGTTACATTGCTTCCTTATCCAGAGCAGAATTTCTCAAGTAGCCCACAAAGATATTTTGGCACCTCCTTCTACTCTTAATTTTACCTGATCACACTGTATAAGCAATTGCTCTATTAAAACGTGTGAGGCGAGAAAAGCAATCAAATATGCTACTGTCTACCCAAATGAATTAAATACTCAAATAAATTCTGCATTATATTTCTGGCTACCTTTTGAGTTCCAAGAAATATTCTCTATTTCCCGATTCACAGTCATACCATTTACCTTTCACCAGCTCGAAGTTTTTCTGGGCCCTGGGTGTAAACTGCCATTGACCAGTCAACACAGCGAGCAAATCCTTCACGAAGTAGTAGCTCAGTGATATTACCATTCTGTGGATGAAATAAGAGGAATCTAGTGTGTGCACTTTGTTAAAATGCAAATAAACCAAAACAATTCTTCTGGATTTGTTAGCGAACAGATATCACAATTAAGCCTCCTGATTTCCAGTTACTTGCCAGACCAGATTAATTCCGAGGTTTTGGGTTCAAGTCCCTTTCCAATATTTGAACACAATCTAGGCTGCCACTTCCATGTGAGGAGCGCTTCAGATGAGATGTTTAACCAATCCCACTTTACCTGCTCCAGTGGACATTAAAGATCCTGTGGCACTATTCACAGGAACAGGAACAGAACTGCAACCAATGACGGATTAACAGGTCACTGACTTCATTGAAGTTTGGGGAATATTGCTGTCTGCAAAATGGCCAGCATGTTCACCTAAATACCAGCGGCTGCACTTCAAAGCATTCCATTGTGTAATAACATTGTAGGGACTCAACAAAGCACCATGGGCCTGAAACTGCCATGATCTGCGCAATTGAGGTTTTTGCATGTCGCACTGCTGGAGCAACGCACACCAATAGAACAGTGAACTGGCTGCCCCAAATTATTTGCCAGCAACATTTTGCCCTTGTGCAGGCAGCAAGCCCACCTGAGAAACCAGAAATTCTGAGCAGCAGGCTGAAATTAAGAGATGTGCACACCTAAAAGGCAAGTGCCTGCATGTACGGACAAACATTTCAGCCTTTATCAAGCTTCAAAATTATTTTCAGATAGGTCAGCTCTGGTCTAAGGGCGGGGTGGCAGAAGTGGTTTGGAGGGGGTAGGGGAATGATGCCAAGCATGAACAAAGTGAAAGGAAACCCAATGAAGGAGACCTGAAACAGAATGGTCGACTTGTGACGGAGTGGTACAAGTGGTACAGCATCCAACTCCGTTTGATAGATGGCTTTACAGACATGCAGCTGCAAGTGGTGGGTACAGGGAGGGTTGCAGAATTTGGCAATACAGGGCACCCTCCTCAGAGGAAAACAGTGCAACATTTCTGGCAACTGGTGGTAAACAGGCTCACTGTATACAATACCTGCAGGATCTGCAAATGAGGTAGAAGATGGCAACACACTTAAATGGATTCTGGCAAGGAAATAGTACCCAGCAGTACCATGAACCTTACGACAGTCCAAAGATTGCTTCTAGCAACGTGTTGTCCATTCCACACATACTCAACCATGCCAAGCCATCACAACTAAAGACAATTCTTTATGATCATATCAAAGCCTCAGGAGGGCACACCTTCAAGATGTATTACAGAACTGAAGACCTTCCTGCACTCATTTTTCACAGCCACAACACCAAGTAATTTTAAAATAACCTAGCTGCCTGATCCACAGTCACTTATTGATACCCAGTCAACTGCCAACCTTTGAAGACAACTTGTCAGCTGGTGCAAACAGATGCCACTTGAGTGCTCAAACTGTAGAAAGTTCTTCCTGGCCAAGGGTGGGTGCCAAAGGAACATCTGACATGCCCAAGGAGCTCCCACAGAATCTGCAGAACTGCCTCCCTGGGTAGTGGTGGGTCTGGGCAACCCATCTCAGACACAGACTTTCCTCTGATGAATCCTCTGGAAATGATAATCGCCCTCAAGCTCCAATGATGAGGAATTTCAAAAGTGGCTATCCCAAGAGCAGGAGCAGTTACATACCAAAGTGAAACTCTCCTGACCGATAGTTGATTTAAAAAAAAGTGGGAGGGATTTGGGAGGGTGGGGGGGGGGCGGGGAAGAGAAAGTTAGTTTAAATTGAAAAGCAATGGAAACAAAATTCAAAGAGGGAAAAAAGGTCAAAAATAATAAAACTTCATATCACTGGATAGATTGCTTAAGGCAGGCAGTGCCTTCTTGTGCCTGTAAATGTTGAAGACTGCCGTGCATCTCCTTTTAACAGCACACCCCAATGCCGTCCATACTCCTAGCACAAACCAGTGGAATAGTCGGGGTACAAGGCACGCTCCTTTTTACATTTTGTTTAGCCCTCTAGTGAGGCCGGTGCCATAAAGCTGTGCGAGTCGTGTTTGAGTCTCTTCGAGCCCCTATTTTCTTCTGCACCACCAGCATGTGGAAGCAGAATATTTTCTTGCTGCAGCCAGCAGCTTTTCCCAGCAGATGGCAGAATTGAGTAGCTTCAGCTGGTTCCAATCTTGCTGCATACTACGCAACAGCTTCTCAGCCAGTCTAACAGCACACCTACACATTAACATGGTGCACCAAGGAATTCCCACAATTCTTCACGCAGAAGGGTCCCAAATCTTAGAGGCTGGCAAGGGTACCCACCGAGTGCAGTTTAAGTTTTTCAAAAGATGGAAGTGGGAGAGAGATAAAGGTACAAAGGATAAATCGCCCCAACGGTCACCTGTCACAGATGTTGGCAGAAATAAGGGAGCATAGTGAAATCTACAGGCTACCATAGTCTAAACTACTTCCATCAGATGCACAAATGCCAATATTTAGCATCCACACATTCATCTGTTGGGATGATTAAATCTGCAGTACCAGAGGAACTGGGCAGTATACACAGCATAAAAATAGTCCAGGGAAGAGTTTTGGGAAAGTCTGATTATTGAGCATCGGCTAAACTCATGGGGCACACACTCACGAATGGCCAGTGTGACGAGGTATCAGTTGTCATCACCCAATTAACTATCTAATTATCTCAGGAAGAGGTCATAAGATGCAAGAGAAGTTCAGGCACACGAGGGTTCTTGAAAATGCATGTCATCCATATTATAACAAACCTGAGAATGGTCAATGGGACAGGGTAGAAAAATTTACCTTGCATCTAATCCATGCTGCTCCCGACCTGGAAGAATTTGTTGGGCAGCGCAAAGGGAGATTGACTATCTAATCTATATTATCCCTGACTTTAGAACACTTGGCACGAATACAGAATTGTTCCTCCTTTGAAGAAATTTCTCTACTACCTGTGCGCACACAATAGTTTCCAAATGGCACGGCAAGAGCATCATGTGGTATCATTCGGACCATCTCAAAAACTCACCGGGTGAAGGATGGTGCCCAGAATGACCTGATTCTGCACACTCTCCAAGATGATCTGGACATCCCTTTGCAGAAGGCGTGATTCTGTGAAAAACTTTGCTTCAGCGGCAAATGGTTCTGGTGTTTCTGCCCCATCAGCTTCACGTTTAAATGACGGGCACTGCGCAGGTAAAGGAGGCAAGATTAAGAAACTGAACTTATACTAGTGGATTACTACCCACAGCAGAAAGAGCAATACATAGCCGTTCTTAGTGCTTGCATTCTTAAGACTTTGCAGACCTGCAGCTGTAGCAATAAAAATTCTACAATGATTTGACTAAAAGATTTAACTTCAGTGATCCAGAAAGAAATTCTGTGGAAAAAGTGGACTACAGTACAGCCACTGGATATGGTCAGTTTGCCTCAGTTGATAGTACTCTTGCTTCTGGGTCAGAAGCTATTTGAGCATATTATCAAGGCAGGCACTCCAGTATAGAAACGATGGAGTGTTGTATTGTCAGGAGGTGCCATTTTTCAGATGGTATTTTGAACAGATCTGCCTGCATGTCACTGGAAAAAGGGGGGGGGGGGGGGGTGGGGAAAAGAGTAATGGTGGGGAGAGATGAAGTGCATGGGGGAAGATACCAAGGAGAGGTCAGGCACTCTCCCAGAAGGAGGACAGGTTACTAAGCTAACCTCACACCAGCTGGTTTCACAGCATCTTTGGCAATACCAGATGAGCATTTGCCCATGAGCATTTTATTTTAAAGAACAAAAAAACTCCCCAATGATTAAAAGCATATGTGTTGAGGGGTGATTTATTAAGTTACATTCTCTCTCACAGGTGGCAGCAGGGGAGAAGGGGGAGCATAAAGCCTCTGGTTGGCATCAACCCCTGGTAACAAGACTGCTCAAAAATTTAAACTCAAAGGATTACAGATGCTCACATGCATTCGTCATGGCAGTGTTACAGGAGCACAGATGCACTCTGACACTCTTTAAAGCATAAACTTCAGCAGCAGCAAAGTCTAATTCTGGAAAGGGAAATACTGATTTACCATCTAGGCCTTTCAAAGCAACAAAAGGCCACTCAACATAGTAGAAAACAATGAATAAAGTACCAAAATAACTAATAGGGATGTCCCGATTTTGGAAATAGAAGAGGGGATGAAGGAGAAAATTAAATGCCCACAGAATGTCCCCTTATCCTTGAATATTAGGCTTCAAGGACACTTGGGTTCTGATTGGGCAATTACCATGGGTGTGGTGAATTTTTGTTATGGTTTTTCTTTTAAGAAGTGTGGCACAGTTGGAAAAAATCAGTGAGAACAACAAGCTTACAACCTCAGTCATGTCCAGAATGGAAATCAGTCTGAATTTGCTCACAAGGCAGGTAATTTCAATTACACATGAAATGCAACAGAAATCTTGTACAACAGATGTACCTTGATGCCAGAAAGCATAACTGTCACCAAATAGTAGTCAGGCAGCAACAAAGCTCTCACCACACTTCCATCTCGTACATGCTCAATGACAGCTGTAAAAAAAAAACATTCAGGCTACAACCATAGAACATAGCATAGCAGAAACTTGCATTAATGTGGCACCTTTAATGTAGAAAACAAAGATATTTTATAGAATGGGGAAAGAAAAAAAATCAACTGACAGGGCCTGAGTCAAGAGTTAGGTGTTTTTTTTTAAAAAGTGAGAATTGAAGCAACAGATGGATTCAAGGAGTGAGTTCCAGAGTGTGCATCCCAAGGGAGTTGATGGTTCTACCATCAATAGGGAGAGGGAGAGTGGCTTGAACATCAGACAGAATTGCATAGCCAGAGGACATGAAAGGGACATAAGCCTACAGAAGGTTGAAGAGGTAGGGTGGGCAAAGTCATGGAGAGATTTGAAAATGGAGAATTTTAAATTCAATACATTGAGAGAAATGGAAAGTGATCTCAGCAGTTTGGTTTCAAACCCCATATGTAGATAGCTGACTGCAATGTAAATTCTCCAAGCTGGAGAACTAATTGGTCAGTTGCTGTGTGCAGAGTAAATGCTCCATAAATCTCTTAATTCATCCCTATAACACAGTAACGTCATGTTAGTTGCCCAATAGTCCCATGCCACTATAAAACTACAGTCAGATGGAATAAATGGATGGCTAACACCAACCACAATTCTTAGCAATTTATTGGGAGTGCACTGCAACAGTAAGACTTTATCCAAGCTCAGTCTTTGGCACTTTTAACAAGAGGGTGACAGTCTAAACAGTCCAAAGTCAAAGCTTCACAATATAAGTACTTGTAGAAAGTAAAACTCTCAGTATCCTGGCACCACTCATCACTTGTAGCCAAAACGGTGAAGTAGTGAGCATTTGGGATGTCCATGTCATTTAACCACACCTATGACATTGTGAGGGGCATCTTTTGTAAACATTGGTGAATTGGCAGTATTTGAGACACAGTTAGCCATGACTTACAGAATAGAGACAGCAAGAATTGAATACATCGAGGACTCAAAGATGAAGCATCAAAGGTTATAGTAGATAGGAAGGGTTAAGCTGGCTCACTAACCGTTAACTGGTTTTTGATGATTAGAGTCCACAAAATGGCGAGGATTCTCTATGGTGTATTTCAGATCTCGAATAGTGTGCAAACCACCTCCATCACCCCACATTCCTTTCTTAGCAGCTCTTGCTTGATCCTCAAGTTCACAAAGTCTGGCTTGCTCAGGGCTAAAAGAAAAAAACACAATTAGCAAATGGGGGCTTAAGAATGGAACTTCAGGCAAAATCCTGTGCACCATTCCTCAGCCAAGTGGGTAACATGCTCCCCCTGCCATATGAGCCTAGGAAGTATCTGCATGACCGAGGTTTTCTGACACCTCTTGGTCTTCACTACATAATGGGCTGATATTGGGATTTCATTATGAGAAATCTCTGGCACAAACACATACCCCACCATTCTAGGGCACAAAATAGTTCCCTGATGCTTTATACCACCTACCTCAAACTCTCTTCACAAGGATTTTCCAAGTCAGTTGCACCAAAATTCTACTAAATATCACTAACCATACTCTCATCGTGTCAAACAGTGCACAGCATAAAAGTAGCAAACTGTTCTTGTTTCCTAAATGCTTAGCACATTTCCTCCCCCAAGTTGTAGTCACTACAAGTTAAACTTGTGTTAGTCAGGGTGAACTGACCAGGGCTAACACTAAGGAAGTCAAGGATGGCATCAGGTTAAAAGAAAAAGCATACAACATGGTAGAGATTACTGGTAAGCCCGAAAATTGGGAAAACTTTAAAAACCAGCAAAGGATGATAGAAAGAATAATAAAGAGGGAGAAAATAAATTAGGAGAGTAAACTAGCAAGAAATATAAAAACTGAGTAAAAGCTTCTACAAGTATATAAAATGGAAGAGGGTAGCTAAAGTAAACATTGGTCCCTTAGATGAGACTGGGGAAATAATGGAAAACAAGGAAATGGCAGAGGAATTGAACAGATATTTTGTATCTGTCTTCACAGTAGAAAACACTAATATACCAATAATAGTAGAAAATCAAGGGGCAAAGGGGAGGGAGGAACTAAAAACAATCACTATCACTAAAGAAAAACTACTAGGTAAACTAATAGATCTAAAGGCTGACAAGTCCCCTGGACCTGATGGCTTGCATCCAAGGGTCTTAAAAGGAAGTGGCTAGACATAATGGATGCATTGGTTGTAATCTTCCAGAATTCAATAGATTCTGGAAAGGTCCCAGCGGATTGGAAAACCCCAAATGTAACACCCCTATTCAAGAAGGGAGCGAGACAGAAAGCAGGTAACCATAGACCAGTTAGCCTAACATCTCATTGGGAAAATGCTAGAATCTGTTAAGGAAGTAGCAGCAGAACATTTGGAGACTCAATACAATCAAGGAGAGTCAACATGGTTTTATGAAAGGGAAATCGTGTTTCACAAATTTATTAGAGTTCTTTGAGGAAGTAACAGGCAGGGTGGATAAAGGGGAACCAATGGATGCAGTATATTTGGATTTCCAAAAGGCATTCGATAAGGTGCCACATAAAAGATTACTGCACAAGAGCTCATGGTGTTGGAGGTAATATAGTGGCATGGAGAGAGGATTGGCTAACTAACAGAAAACAAAGAGTCAGGATAAAAGGGTCATTTTCAAAATGGCAATCTGTAACTAGTGGGGTGCCGCAGGGCTCAGTGCTGGGGCCTCAACTATTTACAATATATATCAATGATTTGGATGAAGGAACAGAGCATTTTGTGGCCAAATTTGCTCATAAAGATAGGTGGAAAAGCAAGTTGTGATGAGGACACAGTTTCTGCAAAGGGATATTGACAGGTTAAGTGAATGGGCAAAAATTTGGCAGATGGAATATAATGTGGGAAAATGTGAAGTCATCCACTTTGGGAGGAAAAAATAAAAAAGCAAAATATTATTTCAATTGAGAAATACTACAAAATGCTGCGGTACAGAGGGATCTGGGTGTCGTCGTACATGAAACACAGTCAACATACAGGTGCAGCAGGTAATCCGGAAGGCAAATGGAATATTGGCCTTTATTTCTAAGGGGATGGAGTATAAAAGTAGGGAAGTCATGCTACAACTGTACAGGGTGCTGGTGAGACCACACCTGGAGTACTGCGTACAGTTCTGGTGCCCTTATTTAAGGAAAGACATACTTGCATTGGAGGCAGTTCAGAGAAGGTTCACTGGGTTGATTCAGTGTATGGAAGGGTTGTCTTATGAGGAAAGATTGAACAGGTTGGGTCTATACTCATTGGAGTTTAGAAGAATGAGAGGAGACCTTATTGAAACATACAAGATTCTGAGGGGACTCGATAGGGTAGATGCTGAGAGGATGTTACCCCTCATGGGGGAATCTAAAACTAGGGGACAGTCTCAGAATAAGGGGTCGCCCATTTAAGACTGAAATGAGGAGGAATTTATTTCTCCCGGAGGGTCATGAATCTTTGGACTTCACCCCAAAAAGCTGTGGCGGCTGAGTCATTGAATACATTCAAGGCTGAGTTAGACAAATTTTTGATCAGCAAGGGAGTCAAAGGATATGAGGAAAGGGCAGGAAAGTAGAGTTGAGGTAAAAATCAGATCAGCCACAATTTCGCTAAATGGCAGAGCAGGCTCGAGAGGCTGAATAGCCTACTCCTGCTCCTCTCCAATGGTCTTAAACTTGGTCATTGGAAATTACTGATTAGGCTATCAATGGCTCAAGCAGTTAGCAACAGAGGCACATGCAGTAGGCAGGTCCCAGTTTCAAGCTTCTGTCTGAGTGAAGTTAGCTGATCTCAACCAGCAAAACAGTAGGAGTGTAACAATTGATCTCAACACCTCTGGGGTGATCAGGGAGGGAAGGGGGGGAGGGGGGAGAAGAGAAGACAAAATGCCAGGGCTGCCCACTTCAAAATGCTACTCAAAGCCCTGCTGGAAAAAATATATTCTTCTGCCTTGGCTAAGTTACCCTGGTAGCCAAATAGCCTGTCAACACCCACTACCTAGGCTCACACAACAAAAGGCCAGAGGGCACTCTATCTGTAGAACTATATCCCGATAAGCAGTTGATGCCTTCAGCAGGAGGGGAGAAAATTGGCAGAGAAAAAGGAAGAAAGAAAAATGTCAATTAATACTGTGCACTCCTGTGATGGATGATAAACAGGTTCCCACCCCAATCCTCCAATTCCCCACACAATGAGGTTTCCAATTTCAATCAAATCACTGGAGATGGCACATCCCCACAGGAGCAGGGAGAGAAAGTCAGTCAGTCACCTCTCCATCTGAACACAGACTGTCAAACTGGGTCAATGCAACCATATGATAGCACATCACTATGTTCTCAGATGGAGATTGGGGGTGGCAGGCTAGAGGGGACAGAACTAAAATGAGGGACAAATTGCAGCAGTACTTCAGTTCTTTCATCAAGGTGTTTAATTTAAAAAGCTAATGAGTTTTCCTTAATTCACCCCCTCAATGTAGAAAAGCAGCAAAATGGCACAAAACAACAATCTTCACCCATATAAATGCATGCAGATTCTATTACTTCTGTCCCACACTTTGAAAGAATCTCAGCAAGCTTCAAGGTAAAAATCTTAGAGTTGAACCCTGTTGTTCAGGAGTTATAGGGCTGCCTCATCAGGGACAGAGAGGGTGCATTGCTGCTGGACTCCTCGTCCAGACACATGGAATGGATCATATATTATTGACGTCAACTGGGATGGGGAGGGGAGCAATGAAAAAGGGAACAATGCTACAATCTGTTCCTCTTCATTACCCCCGTATCCCAAACTCTCCAATCAAATCTTATTCAAGATACTCAATCCCAAAACCAGTTTACATTTGCTGGAGAGAGAAAAAAAAAATCTATCAATGGGGAAAAACCAGTTGGTATTTCAAGCCAACACACCTTTCCCTTTTACCTTGCCCCTGCTGAGTTAGCAAGTGTAATTATACCATATGGATTATGGAAGTCCTTTCAGTTTTCCAATTCAAGGCCTTTTTTAAAAAAAAATATACTCACTTTGTTCCTCGAATTCCTTCTCTCCGAACTGCAACCAATCCCTCGGTTAACAACGATTCTGCAATGTTCTCCCCTGTTGTATCTGAATTACCAGAAGCATAACATTAAAAAAAACATTTCACAGTCCATTGATTTAGAAAACAATGCCACATAAAACAGCAATTTAGAAACCTTGTATGAAGATTCATCCAGCAGCAACTAGATATGTTTTATAAAGTAGTCAAGATTAGAAATTTCTGGATTGGGTGGGATTAGTTGAAGGCCACAACAGCATAGATGTTATGGTGTGTGGGAGGGACTGGGATTAATGGACCAAGCAGCCTTTTCCCAAACCATGGTTTAAACCACAAAAATGTGGCCTCCTCCTGTTCTTGTGTAACAGGCTCCTGGGGTAGAACGTCCTGCTCAAGTTGCTGCATAACAGGCTCGAGGGGCTGAAGAGCCTCCTTCTGTTCCTATTAACACTCGAGGCACTGACTGGCCTCCTGCTGTTCCGATGTAACAGGCTCAAGGGGGCTGAATGGCCTCCTGTTCCTATGCAATAGGCTCAAGGGGGCTGAATGGCCTTCCCCTGTTCCTTTGTAACAGGCTCAAGAGGCAGAATGACTTCCTCCAAATACACACATGTGCACAGTGACCAGTAAAGTGCGCTTTCTCTTGTTCTGCTCCTTTCAAAATGGTGATCAGCAATATCTTCCCAACCTGATAAAATAAGAAATAGGAGTAGGCCATTCGGCCCCTCGAGCCTGCTCCGCCATTCAATAAAATCATGGCTGATCTACCTCAACGCCACTTTCCCGCCCGATCCCCATGATTCCCCTAGAGTCCAAAAATCTCTCTCAGCCTTGCATATACTCAACAACTCAGCACCAACAGCCCTTTGAGGTACAGAATTCCAAAGATTCACAACCCGCTGAAGAATTTCCATCTCAGTACTAGCCGCATTTCTAGCCAAGCTGTTCCAGTACAGCTACAACACTGGCATCTACCAGACAATGTGGAAAATTGCCCAGGCATGTCCTGTCCATAAAAAGCAGGACAAATCCAATCCAGCCAGTTATTGTCCCATCAGTCTACTCTCAATCATCAGCAAGTGACAGAAGGTGTCATCAACAGTGCTATCAAGCGGCACTTACTCACCAACGCTCAGTTTGGGTTCAGACAGGACCACTGCTCCAGACCTCATTACAGCCTTGGTCCAAACATAGACAAGAGCTGAATTTCAGAGGTGAGGTGAGAGTGACTGCCCTTGACATCAAGGCAACATTTGACAGTGTAGCACCAAGGAGCCCTAGTAAAATTGAAGTCAATGAGAATCAGGGGGAAAACTCTCCAGTAGCAGGAGTCATAGAGCACAAAGGAAGATGGTAATGGTGTTGGAGGCCAATCATCTCAGCCCCAGGGCATTGCTGCAAGAGCTCCTCTGGGCAGTGTCCTACGCCCAACCATCTTCAGCTGCTTCATCAGTGACCTTCCCTCCATCATTAGGTCAGAAATGGGGATGGTCACTGATGATTGCACATCATTCAGTTCCATTTGCAACCTATCAGATAATGACACAGTCTGTGCCCACATCAGTAAGATGTGGACAACGTCCAGGCTTGTGCTGATAAGTGGCAAGTAACATTCGTGCCAGACAACTGTCAGGCAATCACCATCTCCAAGAGTCTAACCACCTCCCATTGACATTCAACGGCATTACCATCGCTGAATCCCCCACCATCAACATCCTGGGGGTCACCATTGACCAGAAACTTAACTGGACCAACCACACAAATACTGTGGTTACAAGAGCAGGTCAGAGGCTGGATATTCTGCAAGTGGCTCACCTTACTCCCCAAAGCCTTTCCACCATCTATAAAGGCACAAGTCAGGAGTGTGATGAATACTCTCTACTTGCCTGGATCAGTGCAGCTCCAACACACGAAGATCGACACCATCCAGGACACAGCAGCCCACTTGATTGGCACCCCACACACCACTCTAAACATTCACTCCCTTCACCACCGGCGCACAGTGGCTACAGTGTGTACCATCTACAGGACGTACTGCAGCAACTCGCCAAGGCTTCTTCGACAGCACCTCCCTAACTCACCATCTCTACCACCTAGAAGGACAAGGGCAGCAGGCACATGGGAACAACACTATCTGCACATTCCCTTCCAAGTCACACACCATCCCGACTTGGAAATATATCGCTGTTCCTTTGTCACTGGGTCAAAATCCTGGAACTCCCTACCTAACAGCACTGTGGGAGCACCTTCACCACACGGGCTGCGGTGGCTCAAAGGCCACGGCTCTCCACCACCTTCTCAAGGGCAACAAATGCTGGCCTTGCCAGCGATGCCCATATCCCATGAACGAATAAAAAAATGGTTGACACCTTATCCTAAGACTATGCCCCCTAGTTCTCTGCTGTCCAGCCAGGGGAAACAGCCTCTCAGCATCTACCCTGTCAAGCCCCCTCACAATCTTGTATGTTTCAATGAGATCACCTCTCACCACCTTCTAAGCTTGAGAGTATAGGCCCATTCTACTCAATCTCTAATAGGAGAGCCCCCTCATCCCAGGGATCAATCTAGTGAACCTTCGTTGCACCACCTCTAAAGTAAGTATATCCTTCCTTAGGTAAGGAAGTACTGTACACAGTACTCCAGGTGTGGTCTCAGCAAAACACTGCACAATTGCAGCAAGACTTCCTTACTCTTGTACTCCATCCCTTTTGTAATAAAGGCCAACATTCCATTTGTCTTCCCAATTGCTTCTGTACCTGCATGTTAACTTTGTTTCATGTACAAGGGCACCCAAATCTCTGAACATTTAATAGTGTCTCACCATTTAAAAAATTCTGTTTTTCTATTCTTCCTATCAAAGTGAATAACCTCACATTATACTCCATCTGCCACCTTCTTGCCCACTCACTTAACCTGTATATCCCTTTGCAGACTCCTTGCGTCCTCTCAGCTTACTTTCCCACCTAGCTTTGTATCAGCAAATTTGGATATATTACACTTGGTCCCATCATCTAAGTCATTAATATAGATTGTGAATAGCTGAGGCCCAAGCACTGATCCTTGCGGCACCCCACCAGTTACAGCCTGTCAACCTGAAAATGACCTGTTCATTGCTACTCTGTTTTCTGTCTGTTATCCAATCCTCTATCCATGCAAATATATTACCTCCAACCCCATGAGCCCTTATCTTGTGTAACAACCTTGTGTGGCACCTTATCGAATGCCTTTTGAAAATCCAAATATACATCCACTGGTTCCCCTTTTTCCTGCTAGTTACATCCTCAAAAGCCTCCAGCAGATTGGTCAAACACGATTTCCCTTTCATAAAACCATCTTTACTCTGCCTAGTCATACAATTTTCTAAGTAGCCCATTACTATGTCCTTAATATATTCCAGCATTTTCCCAACAAGTGATGTCAGGCTAACTGGCCTGTTTTCTCTCTCCTTTCTTGAATAGCAGTGTAACATTTACTACCTTCCAATCCACTGGACCATTCTAGAATGTAGTGAATTTTGGAAGATCATAACCAATGCATCCACTATCTCTGCAGCCACCTCTTTTAGAACCCTTGGATGTAGGCGATCAGGTCCAGGAGATGTCAGTTTGTAGTCCTGTTAACTTCACTACTTTTTCTTTACTAATATCAATTACTTTACGTTCCTCACTCATTAGACTCTTGCATCCCCACTATTTCTACTGTGAAGACAGGTACAAAATATTAATTTAATGTTCTTATTCTCTATAATGTCTCCTGTCTCAGCCTCTAAGGGATCCACATTTACTTTCACTACTCTCTTCCTTTTTATATACTTTGAGGCTCTTGCAATCTGTTTTTATATTTCTTGGTAGTTTACTCATTCTATTTTCTCCCTCTATCAATTTTTAACTCATCCTTTGCTGGTTTCTAAAACTTTCCCAATCCTCAGGCTTACTACTGTTCTTGGCAACATTATAAGCCTCTTTTAATCTAATACTATCCTTGGCTTCGTGAGCTGGCAGTGGATAGATCACTTTTCCCGTGGAGTTTAAGTCCTCAATCGAATGCATATTCGTTGAGAATTATGAAATATTTCTTTAAATATTCACCATTGCTTATCTACTGAAATATCTTTTAATCTAATTTCCCAATCAACCTTATCCAACTTGCCCTTCATATCTATGAAATTGGTTTTGTTTAAGTTTAATACTCCAGTTTTGGACTAAAGTATATCACTCAAACTCAATGTGAAATTCTATCATTATGATCACTTTTCCACAGAGGATCCCTTACTATGAGATTACTAATTAACTGTCTCATTACACATACAAGATCAAAATAGCCTGTTTACTGGATAGTTCCACAATGTACTGTTCTAGGAAACTGTCAAATGCATTCCATGAACTCGTCCTCCAAACTACTTTGGCCAATTTGATTTGCCCAGTCTATATGAAGATTAAAGTCCCCCACGATTACATTACCTTTGTTACAAGCTTCTCATTTCTTGATTAATACTCTGTCCAAGTGTAACTACTATTAGGGGGCCTATAAACTACTCCCACCAGTGCTTTCTGCCCCTTGTTATTTCTCATCTCCACCCATACTGATTCTACTTCCTGATCTTCTGAGCCAAGATCCCCTCTCACTGCTGCCTTTATCTCATCCTTTATCAGGGCTACCCCCTGCACCTCCCCCCACTCATTTTGTCTGTCTTTTTGACTGAAAAGTCATGGAATGAATTTCCAGCCTAGGAGTGGAGGCAAAAACCTTAGAATAATCTAAAATAATTGGATTCCATTTTTTTTGGTGTTTGGGGAAAGCAGGGGAGAAAAGAGAATTTTCAGGTCTTTTTGAATAGACAAAAAGATGTGTCTTCCTCGTTTTTGTGATCTATTCAGTAGTGTAATTTTGTGATCTATTCAGTAGCGTTAACTTCACAAGTCAGCAGTAGGTGGGGACCACTAGTCCATTTTGAAAGGGGTAATTAAGAACAAGGAGCACAAAACAGCCCAGCCTGCCCATAATTTGGCAGCAGTGGAACGTATGGCAGTGAGAATCCAGCTGAAGAAATGGCCTAACATCTGTTAATCTGTGCAAATACTGTTCAGACACAAATACAGCCAATCACTACTCTCTTTAATCCTAATGACACCCTGTCCTATGGACCTCAACTCATCATTTACATTTATCAAAGAATTGCTGGAACTGGCCCAAGAATTAGAGGATAACAAATAAATAAAATATCATCTAATGAAGACAAGGTTACCAACAAGTTACTTGTGAAGGTGAACTCCTGATACACAAGACAAAGTTTAATATTTATATTTTTATTGAGGCAATCAATTCTTTGGATATGGAGATATTCCTATTCAATAGGAAAAAGGAGATGCCATTTTTATGACCACACAAAGTTTGAAGATATATTCATCAGATAATAATTTCTTCCCTTACAATATACAGTGGCTGAGATGGAGAGACTAGACAATTAGATGTTCATTCGACACCTGCAGCTTGTATGAAGAATACTTCACTAACCTTTGCCCAGGTAAACCATTCCATATTCACGACCCTGGGGAGTCTTGTACTCCACAGTGAAACACACCTCTTTTCCAATCAGTTTCTTCCTGAGATACTCTCGAGCTGGCCAGGCCCAAGGCTGTAGAAGAGCACAACAAATATTGTACATGAGTAACAGACTTGTGGAACAATGAAGGACGGTAAATAGCATAAATAGGTCCAATTGACAACTAGAAACTTTAGGAAGGATGTGAAGTCCTTAGAGAGGGTGTAGAAGAGATTTACTAGAATGATTCCAGGGATAGGGACTTTAGTTACAGATAGACTGGAGAAGCTGGGGTTGTTCTCCTTGGAACAGAGAAGGTTGAGAGATTTGATAGAGGTATTCAAAATCATGAAGGGTTTCGACAGAATAGATCAAGAGAAATTGTTCCTATTGGCAGAAGGGTCAAGAACCAGAGGACATAAATTTAAGGTGATTGGCAAAAGAACCAAAGATAACAGGAGGGAAAATTTTTTTTTTTTTTAAAAAACACTGCGAGTGGTTAGGATCTGGAATGATGCACTGCCGGTGGGGGGGTGGGGGGGGTGGTAGAGGCAGATTCAATTGTGGCTTTCAAAAGGGAACTGGATAAGTACTTGAAAGGAAAAAATTTGCAGGGCTACAGGGATAGGGCAGGGGAGTGGGTCTAGCTCGATTGCTCTTGCATAGAGCCGGCATGGACTAGATAAGCCGAATGGCCTCCTGTGCTGTAACCTATTAAAGGACACGGCAGCTATCTCTGGACTTGAAAGACAACAAAAGTGCCAATCAGCATCAACTTGGTTCACTTAGTCACACTTTCCCCTCAAATCAGAAGATGGTGGGCTCAAGTTCAGGACCAGAGCACAATCTTGGCTGGCACACATTTCAGTACTAAGGGAGTATTCAATTGTTAAAGATGTTAACCAGGGCCCCAGTTGCCCACTCCAGTGGTTCGTCTGAATGTTAAAGATCCCCGGTGCTATTCAAAACAGAGGCAGGCGTTCACCCGATCAGCACCATCAATCAGCTCACAGCTGCATGAGAACTTTTGCAAAATGGCTGCTGCTTTTGCCTCCATAAACTTCATGGTTGCATGCAAAGCACTTTGAAACATGATTTTTTAAAAAACCACTACATAAGTGCAAGGTTTGTTTTTAAAACCGTATTCAATACTTTCATGTCTCAAAAGTCACTGATGTGGCTTCAGGTAACAACCATACTTCCTCACAAAAGAAATAATCTGCTCAGACCACAAATTGAAAAAGCCACATGACTATTATATAGCAGTGACTTGTTAACATCTAAAAGAATTACCCAATACTTAACAAAAGCACACATCATCTTACTGCACATTTTATTTTACATCTCCTCACCAATACCATCATTTTGACCCCCTTTACACTCATCTGATGCCATTCCCAGCCAAAAGGGCAAATTACTCAACATCTGCCAAAGCTGCTCTGAAGTAGACCAAAAGAATGCCAGACTCAATCCCATTTTCCTCTCCAGAAGGAAATACCTGACCTCTTCTCAGCACGTCCTCAAATCAACACCAGAGATCAGTAATCCAGCAAGTCAAGCACTGCAAGCGAAAACCCACCTCTATTACTGTGGCACTGAGTGTTGGAGGGCTCCACTGCAACATGCATTTGATGAGAATGTCAAGACTTTATTCTACCACAGCAAATCATGTGCAACTTTGAGTGACAATTGTAAAGAAATCAAAACACATACCAGTACTTACAGTCTACACAAAGACTGAGAATCCAGTTGCAGTGATCGATTTGGAATTGAACGGCCTCAACAAAATGATAACTAAATCCAAAAAGTCATAATCCGATGACCCCTTCCTTTGGGCAGCTCTTTAAAATGCTGCTATGCTGCACTGACCACTAATTTAAACTGACTGGTAAACTAGACAGCCCCGATGCATTGCTGTGTTTCTCTCATTTACCTGCAGTATTTTAGAACTTTAGCAGGAAGTTTAATATATATGGGTCTTGATAAACATGAGCATTATATCCACACGGTCACAATAAGCAGGTTCCACTGTACCTCCTCAATAGCATTCAGCAAGTCCCAATGTACTGATAGCACAGCCCTTTGTTACCTGCTAGCCAAGCCATCTGCTTTCATTCAAAAGGACAGCACGCACAATGAACTATTTCAAAAGTGCAATGACTGCTATGTAGTAATCACAACAGCCATTTTATACATTGTAAATCCCACAAACAGCAATGAGATGAATAACCAGTTGAGGGAGAGCTGTTAGGGCAGTGCAAGAACCCCCTGCTCTTCAAAGCATGCCGTGGGATCTTTAACAAGTACCCAAATAATGCTAACTCACTGCATTCAATCGGAATACACTACATATTGTGCTGTCAGCACAATGGCAAATTTGAAAAGTATTTTTCCTTGCTAGGTCATGAAATCCCCCAGCGTGAAGATCTACTCCAATGCCAATACTAACTGGGGTGATTTAGCAATCAATGTTCCATCCTTAATGGCTCACCCCAAGACTGAAGATTACTGGCCTCTTAGCTAATAGCATTCTTGGAATTACTAAACACCACCCCCCTTACCCTCACCCCCCCAAAAACAGTAACTTTTCAAAAGAGTGCACAAACTCTTGTTGTATCCCCTTAAATTAATGCAAGGCATTTCAAAGTTTGCAGATGACATGAAATGCAGAAATGAAGGAGGATAGTAAACTTTAAGAGGGACATAGCCACATAGATAATGTGGTTACAAGAGGTTAGAGGCTGGGTATTCTGCCGCAAGTGACTAACCTCCTGACGCCACAAAGCCTTTCCACCGTCTACAAGGCACAAATCAGGACTGTGATGGAATACTCTCCACTTGTTTGGATAAGTGCAGCTCCAACACCACTCCAGAAGCTCGACACCACCCAGAACAAAGCAGCCCGCTTAATTGGCACCCCATCCACCACCCTAAACATTCACTCCCTTCACCACCGGCACACCATGGCTACAGTGTGTACCATCCACAGGATGCACTGCAGGAATGCACCAAGGCTTCTTCAACAGCACCTCCCAAACCCACGACCTCTACTACCTAGAAGGACAAGGGCAGCAGGCACATGGGAACACTGCCTGCACACTCCCCATGTCACACACCATCCCGACTTGGAAATATATTGCCATTCCTTCATAGTCATTGGGTCAAAATCCAGGAACTCCCTACCTAACAGCACTGTGGGAGAACCTTCACCCCATGTACTACAGCGGTTCAAGGCAGCAGCACACCACCACCTTCTCAAGGGCAATTAGGGATGGGCAATAAACACTGGCCTTGCCAGCGACACCCACATACCATGAATGAATAAAAAACGACTGGTGAAATGGGCAGACATGGCAGATAAAATTTAACATGTGAAGTGATGCATTTTGGTAGGATGAGGAGAGACAATATAAACTAAATGGAACAATCTTAAAGGGGGTGCAGGAACAGACCTGAGGGTGTGCAAACACAAATACTTGAAGGTGGCAAGACAAGTTGAGAAGACTTAAAAAAGCATATGGGTTTCTGGGCTTTATTAATAGAGGCAGAGTACAAAAGCAAGGAAGTTATGCCAACCCTTTATAAAACACTGGTTAGTCCTCAGCTGGAGTATTGTGTTCAATTCTGGGCACCACACTTTAGGAAGGATGGAAAGGCCTCAGCGTGCAGAAGAGATTTACTAGAATGGTACCAGGGGTGAGGGACTTCAGTTGTGTGGAGATTGGAGAAACTGGGTTTGTTCTCCTTAGAGCAGAGAAGGTTAAGGGGAGATTTGATAGAGGTATTCAAAACAATGAATGGTTTTGATAGTAAATAAGGAGAAACTGTTTCCAGTGGAGTCAGTAACCAGAGGACAGAGATTTAAGGTGATTGACAAAAGAGCCAGAGGTGACATGTAATTTTTTTTAAAATATATACAGCGAGTTGTATTGATCTGGAATGCACTGCCTGAAAGGGTGATGGAAGCAGATTCAATAGTAATTTTCAAAAGGGAATTGGATAAATACTGGAAGGGAAAAAAATTACAGGGCTATGGGTAAAAAGCAAGAGAATGGGACTAAATGGATAGCTCTTTCAAAGAGCAGGCACAGGTATGATGGGCCAAATGGCCTCCTCCTATGCTGTATTTACTATGATACTATCTGGGGCCCGTTCACAGTATGACCCAGACAGGTAGACTAACTAGATTAATATCTTCCACCATCTACAAGGCACAAGTCAGGAGTGTGATGGAATACTCTCCACTTGCTTGGATGAGTGCAGCTCCAACAACACTCAAAGCTCGACACCATCCAAGATAAAGCAGCCCACTTGATTGGCACCCCATCCACCACCCTAAACATTCACTCCCTTCACCACCGGCGCACTGTGGCTGCAGTGTGTACCATCCACAGGATGCACTGCAGCAACTCACCAAGGCTTCTTTGACAGCACCTCCCAAACCCACAGCCTCTACCACCTAGAAGGACAAGAGCAGCAGGCACATGGAAACACCACCACCTGCACGTTCCCCTCCAAGTCACACACCATCCCAACTTGGAAATATATCGCCGTTCCTTCATCGTCGCTGGGTCAAAATCCTAGAACTCCCTTCCTAACAGCACAGTGGGAGAACAGTCACCACACGGACTGCAGTGGTGCAAGGCGGCGGCTCAGCACCACCACCTTCAAGGGCAATTAGGGATGGGCAATAAATGCCGGCCTCGCCAGCGATGCCCACATCCCATGATCGAATATAAAAAAAGTACTTGTTCTCAATTAAGAAACTGAGTCCAAATCCCAATCATAACTAACATTAGCACTTCAACTTCTGTGTCAAAAAAACTTCTGGGTGCCAGGACAAAAATTAACGAGCAAGGAAAACCCTTCCTACAGTGACCAAATGTACTTCAAACAAGAGGTACTGAGGGCACCATGTTACACTTCTAACCACGGAGGATATTAGATAGCATAGGTTTTCTCAAGGGAAGAGTGGAAAAGACGAGAAAAAGGAGAGGAAACCGCAAAAGAAATTTGGAAAACGATGATCACAGTGGTCCTATGTTATGCATTGCCCAAACCCAATGAGTTTCATTTGACTGCAAGATCCAACACTTGAGCATTAACAGCCTCAGGTGTAAGCATCAGTTACATTGCCATATAAACAATAAATTAAGGCTCTCTTACAACATAAGGGTCAATGAAGAAGGGTTACTCAAAAATTCTAACCATAACATTTCAAATGAGGCTCAGAAAAGCTGGTAAAGCCTTTAGGTACCATCCTTTTAGCTACTGATGTGTCAGTCATGATGCTATAACATGCCCACCTCGATGAAATATAACTGAACAAAATGGCTCTTCCCAAAGATACATCAGCAAAAAAATTGAAATGTCTAATAGCATTTCTAGACAGCTGCTCAGATCAAATTTTAGAATAGATTTATGCCACTATTTCTAATCATCACATCACTTCCTGCATGACTTCTCAAAAACAGCAGCAGTCTAGCAAAAAAGGATAAACTACATTCAGATAAAAAGAAAATGCTGGAAATACACAGGTCAATCAGCATTTGAAAGGGAAAGATGATATATTGTTTCAGATGGGACCCCTCAGCAGAACTCTATTGCTTCTGTGGTTGTAATTAAGACCCACACCCAAAACACTAACCTGTCTTTCTCTTTCAGATGCTAACTAGTCTGCAGTGCAATGCCAGCATTTTCTGTTTCATGACCAGGAGACACCTTCCCAACTTGCTAATAAACTGGTGTAAATAAAGACGGCAATGACCAATCAGGAAGGAGCTTTGGGAAAACCAGGTAGGAAGTAGTAGCAAGGGCTATAATCCAAACAGCAAAACATTGTAACAGTGGAAAAAGATTCCTCCTTTTCAATAAACTATCACTGACATTTTAACACCTAAACATTTCCAAATGGTAAATTAATCAACACAGGATGATCTTTACAGGGCTTTAAGAACAAACATGAACAAATCAATCTATGCCACTCCTTCTTTAGTTCTTTTCTATTCTCCTCCTCCTATTAAAATCAAAACACTAATTTACTACTGCACTGGAAAACTAAGTCAACCTCAAACAGGCAATTATAATTTTGACCAAATCACAGCAGTCTTTAAGCACAGGGTCAGAGTGAATTAAAACATCGATATATTCCCGAGTGGCATTTAAGCTAGTTAATGCAAGACCAGAAACACAGCTACAAGCCTAAAACCAACCAGGGAGCCATAACACCCACAATTCATCATTAATTGGTCTTCATATATACATGATTTTTCTCTCCACCCGATTTCTACTTTGACTGGAAGGACGGGCAGAATTGTCAAGATAACTGGATCATGCAGGCATGGCAGAAGCTGGTAAATAAACCTCCACTAATGTCACAGGAACAAAGAACAATTGGCATGTCAGAACATTGTACACCCACACCATGCTTTGAAAACCTCCTCTTCCATCATTGACCCTATCAAGAGTTTCTGATGCAACAGTGGCATAGTGCAGCAAACCAACACAGCATCTCATGTCCTAGTTTCAGCTACAATGCTGTGGGCAGCCACAAAGTGGGTGGGTCAAGCAACTCCACACAAAGAGGGAAAAGTAAGAAGGTCACATGTCTGTGCACCAAGCAGTATTAGCAGAGGTTATGAGTAGGCCGGCACCTCCCTTTCCCCCCCATCCCTTTCTTCCCTCTTTCTCCCCCCCTGCCTCGCCCTCCTCCCTCCCTCCCCAGCCAATTGTGAAGTGATATTTTCTTCCAATCCTCGTTTGAAAAGGGTCAAGAACAAGTGAATAGTAAGTTAAAAGTGATCCAATCATCCCAAAGGCTGAGTGGGCAACATATCAGTGATATGTACCAGTAAAATCCCTAGTTTGCATTGGGATAGCCAAATCCAGGCAATGTAAAGAATTGGCTTCATCATCAGGCCTAAGGAGGTAGAGACGGTGGAGAGGAGGCAAAATATTCACATCCCACAGAATTCTTGTATCTGATCACTATTCACTGGCCCTTGCTGGAATTGGTCATGGATCAGACAGGATTGAATCCAGCTGTTATGCATCTATGGTCAAATAGCATGCTGGCACTTATTATTCAGACGCTCATAACAATGGACTTCAGTAAAATACCAGGTGGCCTGTGCTGTCCTAATATTTGTACCACAGCACAGACAATGCCGTCATGGAAGCATTTGCAAGGGATTAAAAAGAGAAAAGGCTTTTAGGATGCGAAAGAGTGTGAAACAGCATCTATGAAGTGGGAATAGAGGTGGGGGGGGAACCACAAAGTAAAACATAAAACAAAGTAAGGTTTTCACTTGAATACAGTATCTGGATTAGCACCTTAGATACCTCTAAGTGTTTTTCTATGCACACTTGGCCAGGACCAGCAACTCATTTTAACCTGTGTTTAAGTGCATTAGGATGTGGAGATGCCGGTGATGGACTGGGGTTGACAATTGTAAACAATTTTACAACACCAAGTTATAGTCCAGCAATTTTATTTTAAATTCACAAGCTTTCGGAGGCTTCCCCCTTCGTCAGATTTCACATCGTTCACCTGACGAAGGGGGAAGCCTCCGAAAGCTTGTGAATTTAAAATAAAATTGCTGGACTATAACTTGGTGTTGTAAAATTGTTTATAAGTGCATTAGGGCAGTTTCAATGCACTGGATCCTGATGAATACCACTAAAATCAAAGCTGTGATATTTTGATGTTTTAAGTTAGAACAGTGAGTTTCATTTAAATGCTCAGATGCTAAAATTATTCTAATCGGTTTCTACATCTTCTCATGACAAAGTGCAGACATGACAGCTCAAGACATTTCCTACAATCTCTTTCAGACACAGCATTCAGTTTCCTATATTTTCCTTTGATCCTCCCCACTTGCCTTTTGATGGATTATTCAAGTCTTTAAAACATAACCAATAAACACAAATTTTTAATGTTGAAAATCTCCAATTTTACCCCAGATAGGCAACTTTTTAATCCCTTCCAACTTTTACCAGTTTTTTTTAAAATACAAAAAAATCAATAAAAACAAAACTACAATTAAAACACAATGATTCTGGTCAACTTATGAACCAGAAAGTTTCTATCTTAGTGATTTTACTTACTGTAAATTGGCAGTGGCCAACTCCCACCTGCAAACTGCCCAACACTTCAGCATATCAAAGGCTTGCTAATTTCCCAGTTATGGAAGGTATTGCATGTACACACGGCCTTTAAATGGACCAGAGGTGATCCAACTTTCACCTTCTTTCCCAACCCCCAAAACCACTTCTTTGACCTTGTTCTGTCAAATCAGTCACGCTGACATTTTGTTAGTGCAGCTCTGCTTATCATTTAAAGTAACCCCACAATGTAAACGTTGTCCTGAACAGGCACACATTAAAAAAAACAATTCACCTCGTCAGGAGTTTCCTTGGCTTCAGGCTGATTCGGAGCAACACGTCGTGCCAAGGCCCCAGGGCGAATGTTACTGAGGTTAATCTGCCGTTCAGGCGGGGGTCCTCCTCGTGGCTGGCCGCGAACAATGATTGCACCACCTGAAAGCGCCTAGGAAACAGAACAAATCCAAGAATTATCTCATTATGAAGACATCTTTAAGAATAGATGGGTTGCAGTAGTTTAAGTTTATTGGTCCAGGTCAGAATCTCTGCATGCCATTTTTAAAATCTCATCAATGGAACATGCAGCACCAGGGAGCATGAAACGTGCCTTTGCAGAGTTCCCAACCTCAGCTGCATCATTATTGGAACCACATGGAAGCTAGTTGTTCCCCTACACTCAATGGGGAGGGGAAGAGAGAATCATGCTCTTGGCCAGCTCCTAATGGCTCTCCACATAGTACCTGTAGAGTTCTAGATGCAGGTCACCAACCTTCGCAAATGTGTTTTGCCTATAAAACCTGCCTGCCCGTCCTCTGGTTCTACTTTCTTTGCTTGCCTTGAAGTAATCTGCGTTCACCTTATTTATATACCCAAACCACATTCTTTCCAGGCTGTAATACTTAACCTTCTCTAATCTTTCTTCATGGTTCCCAAATTTAATAGGAATGAACTATCTTGTACACTTTCTAATACACACGTTTTTTGTGTGATGTGGATCAAAACAGTAGTGCTATGTGGTTTTACTAGTACAGTACATTGCAAAGTCTTAGTTTAATTACTGTAGACTCATTTCATTCTAACAGTTGTTTTTAAAAAAGGGGTTGAGACAGAAATCAAGAGTTGAATGTAAATTAGCTCCAGAAGGAAAGGTTAAAAAAGCTATTGCTTCCACAATGAAACCAATGAGCGTCTTAACAACATTCCCTTTGAGTCCCAATTATATGACCCACCCTATCCGCACTGCAATTTACAACATGACATTGACAGCACTCAAGGATAAACCACAACCCAAATACCTCAGACATAAGTTGCACTGAACACCCAAAAGGGGGAAAAAAGAAAGATAATGTTAGATAGATCAAACTCATAGCAGCTGGATGCAGCAGATAAGGGCAGTTATCAAGTCACCAGTAAATCTACTTCGAACCTGTATCAGTCTCATAGGTTCCCATCTTCAAACCACATTTGCAAAATTGGAAGAATCTTTATTCAAATGACATATCAGATCTTTTACATTCATGAAATGGAATAAAATACATTGATCCACATTGTACATGCAGGATCAGTAGCTACAAGAATGATTTGTTTGGGGTCCTGTGGCTTTAATTGGAAACCAGAGTTGCAGTACTGTTGCAAGGGTACATGCTACAAAAATGCTACCTAAATGAACTGAACCCACTGCTACATGAACTCAATTCAGGTGCACCAAAATTTATACTACAGTTTGCACATATGGCCTCAATACCCCATAAGGCAAGTTCCAGACTTCAAACAGGTATCATTGGGAGGTACTTCCCCTGAGGGAGAAGAGGGAAAAAACAAGGGCAATTTAGTGGCATCTCTTCTCACATGCCTCGTAGTATGTTGACTTGGGCAACATTTGCAGAGGCTTCCCAACAGGTTCCTGGTGCCCCATCAATTCTGAAAATGTGCACAAAGATAAATCGCATGGGAGAGGGAAGAAATGGAAAGAAAACACCGACAATCTAATAGTTCAAGCAGGTTGAAACTTCAAGCAGATCATGGCTGCTTTCTATTCATCAAACATGCTGGCCCCATCGTCTTTAAATTTATAATTTTCCAGCCAAGCGATCTCATGAAACACGTGGAAGTAATACATCTAGTGTTTAATGGGGATGGGATGAGAGAAAGGTGGGGGTGGGCGAAGAGTAAAAGCAACAGTCACACATCACTTGAATCACATTTCTAAGTGACTTCATGAAAAGCAACACAAGTGTATGACCTAAATGTCTGGTTAAAAGACAGACTGCACAGCATCTTTCGAGGGGAGGAGAAGGAACAAGTGGGTTTTTTTTTTAAAAAGGCTTTGAAATCTGCCACAACCAGCAGCTGTGAATTTGTAGTTGCAGACTGGAGTAAATCTAGAGACAATTTTACTGCCTGTCATTTTAGAGAAGAAAACTGTTCTAATATGGTTTAGGAGTCTTCTGGGATTCAAACCCCATCAAGTAAGCAGTAAGTAAACTGCTCAATTTGCATGCACTCACTTGCTGGAGCTGAAGGGGATGTGGAACTGAAGACTGCTCAAACAGCTGAAGCAATCAAAGAGCTGTAAGCAGTTTGTATTAAGGTTGACCACGGAATTCATATTTCCCATTCTTGGTGGTAGCATAAAGGTGGGGGCTGCAGACCCCACAGTTCTACTAATACAATTAGACTTTTTCTCTCCTCCTCACACCCAACCCCCCACCCCCAATGTATGAAAGGAGTACATGAGTACACCAATTCTCTGCATACCTATTGGAGGCCAGTTACAGAGCAACATCAGCACAACCTGGCAGGTCATCTTATTCTCTAATCAGAATAATTACTTGAAGACAGATTAAACAGGAGTATAGAAAGTACATTTTCTTACTAAATTATACAACCAAGACCCAGATGTCTACTATATAAAAGTGGAGAATCCAGTAGTCCTAGAGCAGAAAGTAGTGCAAATTGAGGAAACTGAGCAGTCCAATCAGCTAACAGCAGCATCCAGAATTAAGCAAGTGATTGAGAGTTTGTCTGGCACACAATCCTTTCACCTCCCAGACTTGGGTTCAAAACCATTACTGACTGGTGGAATGAAAGTTTCTTTACTCTGATGACTGGAAGGCCCTACAGAAAGAGTTTGGGCAGTCTCAGCCCAGTTCCATTCCAGTTCCTCCTGGAAATGGAGGCAGCACAAAGATGCCCCAATTCAACAATAACTGGTAATCTCGCTTCAAGAAGCCATATGGACAGCTGCTAGGGGAAAAGGGACAGGTTGTAGGAGTGTTCAGGCATATTGCTGGGAAAGGAAGTTTTACTCTGCATCTTCCAATGCTGCATCTGATCTTGAAGTTGATGCCAACATTGGTCACCAATAAATGGGAAATTGTTCAGTTCTCTATTAGACAATCTTTGTCTTGATTAGCACAAAAGGCCACACAGAATACAGAGAGGGGAAAATAAGTAGCTTCCAATATCTTCTCCAAGCTCAAAATGGAATTACCCCAGTCAATTATAGCACTATCTTCCCCACCCTTGATTGTGCCCCAAGGGATTTTACTTTTAAGTGCTCCTGTGGCATATCAAAAGCAAATTCAGACCTTGTGCACACCTCAAGGAAATACAACACCCCAAAGAAAGGGCTAACCAAGCTTTAAGATGTTCAGTAACAATTTGTTCAAGCAAGTCTGCATTCTTGCCATACTTGCAGCTTGCTGTTCTTCAGAACACTGAAGGTCAAGTTGTTCTACTCCTTGACCAGATCCAATGAATAATTTTACTTAGTCATTCCTCTGAAAGATCTCAGTTCTAATCCTGCTTTGGCTTAAGTTTGTTGCATCAGGCTGGTGTACTATGATACTGTTGCTAGGACGTGGTTTCAAGCTCACAATTTCCCCACATAGCAAGGACACAGTCGCAGCTATGCCTGCAGGAAAAGATGGAATAAATAAATATAATTTTTTTTTTTTTTTTTTTTTTTTAAGTGCATCGCACAATCCAGGCCACCCTCGCACGCCTCCTGGAAGCTGCCGATAAAAAAGTGTCAGCTGAAGTCGGAGCAGGTTCGTATATCAACACCAAAGCCAGTGCATGGCATAGGACAATAGAAAAGTAACCTACTAAAAAAAGCTGCTGGGAGGGAGGGGGAGATTCCCAACACCCCAATAATTTTCTCTATGCCATTCTCTGGTCAAGATTGCAGGTACACAGTCTGTGATAATAGCACTATCTTGACACAAGAAATATAGCTCGAGGAAACACTCCACTCCTACCACTGTCCCCAGGTTCCTTGTTCCTCCTTATAGGCCAGGGAATGCCAGGACACCACTCAGAATTTTTGACCACACATCTCAAGACAAGGAACCTACCCTTGCCCACAAGCCACACAGAACTGTGATCAAGTGTCAGTCTACATTCCACTGCCCTATGGTATGGCTAGATAAGTTGGAGCAACAGTGTGCCACTAGTTACTTATGATAGTGCAGGTCTGGATATCAGTATGGATATTCTTTAGATGAAAATCAAATCATTTTGTTCTCCCTCCCTTTGCATCTACATGCAAGACATTGAAATTTATTTGCAAGAGTCACAATAGTTTTATAATTATGCGCCTCAACCACCCACATAAACATGCCACACTGAATTGCAAGTTGCTCAAATCGATAATTTGAGCCGGAAAATTACTGTCTACCAGTGCAGTGGTACAGCATAGTGACACATGTCTCATCACAGAAGTGGTGTTAAATAACTCCCTTCTCCCTAGAGACTACAGAAACAATAGAAAGTCAACATGGGCCGATCTCAACTCTCACCAGTAGGCTTGCACCATCTTCCCCGGTGCACAACATAACAGTAAGAGAATAGGACCCAATAGGAAGGGACCATCTACAATCTTCTGGAGTTCATCCACACCCTCAAACCACCACCTGTCTGCATCATGTCAAACCTATACACTTACTACATGCAGACACTTCACTTCCCATATTCAGTTTCTCTGCCTTTCCTCAGACCCTGAAACCCAGCACAGCATCAGCTCTCTTGTTCTGTGTCATTCTCTTGTATTGCATTAAAATAAAAACAAGTTTAATCCCTCCAATTTATCCAACTATCCAATTTTACCCCCTTCTCTTTTCAGCCTCAGGTATCAGTAATTAAAAATACTAGCCTCGTCAAATAAAATACTGATTTTAGGTAATTACAGCACCAATCATGCAAACGTAAACATTCCTTAAAAGATCCATTACACATTTTACAAGTGATTTGACAGCTACATACCCCATATTATGTGCCTCTTCATTAGTTTGCACATTAGGGATAATTAGCAGTTTCATTTTAATGAATTATTAAATTGAACAAGGTTAGAATTCACAGAAGGAAAAATCTCCAGGAATCTGGGAAGGAACACTTGGGATTTGGCATCTTATAAACAATGATCACAAATTACATATGTAGTGCACCAACTCAGAGGCTGAGTGATGTAATCAGGTTACATTCTCTGGAGCCTGCATATTATTGGGGCACAATAAAGGGCACTTCATTCACTCGCTTTTAACCCAATGCTATGTTTGGCCTGGGACTGCTAATCGCTCAAACCAAGTGTCAAATGGAAAAATGCTCATTTCCCCTAACTCTGACCTCACAAATTTAGATTTACTAACCAAGATAATTTTGCTTTAAAGGAACACATCAAGAAATGATCTCCTCAAAGACTACTACAAAGATTCCGTCACAGGCACAATGGGCCAAATGACCACCTGTGCGGCATCATTCCACATACAATCGTTTGGGGGAAAATTGAGTAGTACAGAGAGTTAGGGACTGGCCTTTCACCTCAGAGCTGGGTTCAAATCCTGTCCAGATAGAAGGAGTGTCTTATCTGCTAGCTTTAGAGCTTCTATTCGAAATGACTTCATGCTCATTCAGCACTAATTGGCAATCACATTCAGAAAGGCCACAGGACATAAGAAATGGAAAAAAATGTCTCACTGCTGCAGGACAGCTGCCCTTATGAGGTTAAGCCCATGTAGAGGGAGCTTTAACCAGCCCAGCAGTGCTTGCTATCGACACTGGATGCCTGAAATGGGAGGCTTTCCATTCTGCACTAACATTCTATAACTTGACAAGGAAAAAAAAACAATAAACACCTCCCATACTTAAAATGGTAGCATTTTCACTCCAGTTTTCACCCATCCTCAATCCATGGTTACCAGCAACACTTTGGTACTTCACCCAGGCAGCCAGTCTTCACTTGTGATCCTGAACAGATGTCACTAAGCTATTGGATCATGCAGAGAAGCCCAATCCTGACCTTAACCATTGTCCAATCAGAAGCAGAAACCCAGAGTTATGTTACTCCCCTCCAGAGATCAATTATCATGCTCACCGTGACTGGTTCAGCAAAGACCACAGTGAACCTGGGACATTAGCCGATGTGCACCAGTACCACATCAGTGTACATGAACCTAAGCCTTCAAGGGAACTGTTTTATCATTTGAGATTGGAACATTAAAATGACAGCTCCCTGAATCCCACACTGTCACAAAGCAATGAACAACAAGAGTGCTGAGTGCCAAGGCTGACATCAAAGCACCAGAACCAGCAAGACAGTGGCTGCCAAAAAATAAGTCTTGTGTGGCAAACTTAACGAATTATCTCAATTAAATGTGGGAGTGCTGGATCTTGTACACACTAAAAATCAGATCTGCATTCCATACCAATGCAAGGTAGTCTAGGGCAGAGACCGTCATCAAGTCTAGGGCAGAGACCGTCATCAAGTCTAGGGCAGAGACCGTCATCAAGTCTAGGGCAGAGACCGTCATCAAGTCTAGGGCAGAGACCGTCATCAAGTCTAGGGCAGAGACCGTCATCAAGTCTAGGGCAGAGACCGTCATCAAGTCTAGGGCAGAGACCGTCATCAAGTCTAGGGCAGAGACCGTCATCAAGTCTAGGGCAGAGACCGTCATCAAGTCTAGGGCAGAGACCGTCATCAAGTCTAGGGCAGAGACCGTCATCAAGTCTAGGGCAGAGACCGTCATCAAGTCTAGGGCAGAGACCGTCATCAAGTCTAGGGCAGAGACCGTCATCAAGTCTAGGGCAGAGACCGTCATCAAGTCTAGGGCAGAGACCGTCATCAAGTCTAGGGCAGAGACCGTCATCAAGTCTAGGGCAGAGACCGTCATCAAGTCTAGGGCAGAGACCGTCATCAAGTCTAGGGCAGAGACCGTCATCAAGTCTAGGGCAGAGACCGTCATCAAGTCTAGGGCAGAGACCGTCATCAAGTCTAGGGCAGAGACCGTCATCAAGTCTAGGGCAGAGACCGTCATCAAGTCTAGGGCAGAGACCGTCATCAAGTCTAGGGCAGAGACCGTCATCAAGTCTAGGGCAGAGACCGTCATCAAGTCTAGGGCAGAGACCGTCATCAAGTCTAGGGCAGAGACCGTCATCAAGTCTAGGGCAGAGACCGTCATCAAGTCTAGGGCAGAGACCGTCATCAAGTCTAGGGCAGAGACCGTCATCAAGTCTAGGGCAGAGACCGTCATCAAGTCTAGGGCAGAGACCGTCATCAAGTCTAGGGCAGAGACCGTCATCAAGTCTAGGGCAGAGACCGTCATCAAGTCTAGGGCAGAGACCGTCATCAAGTCTAGGGCAGAGACCGTCATCAAGTCTAGGGCAGAGACCGTCATCAAGTCTAGGGCAGAGACCGTCATCAAGTCTAGGGCAGAGACCGTCATCAAGTCTAGGGCAGAGACCGTCATCAAGTCTAGGGCAGAGACCGTCATCAAGTCTAGGGCAGAGACCGTCATCAAGTCTAGGGCAGAGACCGTCATCAAGTCTAGGGCAGAGACCGTCATCAAGTCTAGGGCAGAGACCGTCATCAAGTCTAGGGCAGAGACCGTCATCAAGTCTAGGGCAGAGACCGTCATCAAGTCTAGGGCAGAGACCGTCATCAAGTCTAGGGCAGAGACCGTCATCAAGTCTAGGGCAGAGACCGTCATCAAGTCTAGGGCAGAGACCGTCATCAAGTCTAGGGCAGAGACCGTCATCAAGTCTAGGGCAGAGACCGTCATCAAGTCTAGGGCAGAGACCGTCATCAAGTCTAGGGCAGAGACCGTCATCAAGTCTAGGGCAGAGACCGTCATCAAGTCTAGGGCAGAGACCGTCATCAAGTCTAGGGCAGAGACCGTCATCAAGTCTAGGGCAGAGACCGTCATCAAGTCTAGGGCAGAGACCGTCATCAAGTCTAGGGCAGAGACCGTCATCAAGTCTAGGGCAGAGACCGTCATCAAGTCTAGGGCAGAGACCGTCATCAAGTCTAGGGCAGAGACCGTCATCAAGTCTAGGGCAGAGACCGTCATCAAGTCTAGGGCAGAGACCGTCATCAAGTCTAGGGCAGAGACCGTCATCAAGTCTAGGGCAGAGACCGTCATCAAGTCTAGGGCAGAGACCGTCATCAAGTCTAGGGCAGAGACCGTCATCAAGTCTAGGGCAGAGACCGTCATCAAGTCTAGGGCAGAGACCGTCATCAAGTCTAGGGCAGAGACCGTCATCAAGTCTAGGGCAGAGACCGTCATCAAGTCTAGGGCAGAGACCGTCATCAAGTCTAGGGCAGAGACCGTCATCAAGTCTAGGGCAGAGACCGTCATCAAGTCTAGGGCAGAGACCGTCATCAAGTCTAGGGCAGAGACCGTCATCAAGTCTAGGGCAGAGACCGTCATCAAGTCTAGGGCAGAGACCGTCATCAAGTCTAGGGCAGAGACCGTCATCAAGTCTAGGGCAGAGACCGTCATCAAGTCTAGGGCAGAGACCGTCATCAAGTCTAGGGCAGAGACCGTCATCAAGTCTAGGGCAGAGACCGTCATCAAGTCTAGGGCAGAGACCGTCATCAAGTCTAGGGCAGAGACCGTCATCAAGTCTAGGGCAGAGACCGTCATCAAGTCTAGGGCAGAGACCGTCATCAAGTCTAGGGCAGAGACCGTCATCAAGTCTAGGGCAGAGACCGTCATCAAGTCTAGGGCAGAGACCGTCATCAAGTCTAGGGCAGAGACCGTCATCAAGTCTAGGGCAGAGACCGTCATCAAGTCTAGGGCAGAGACCGTCATCAAGTCTAGGGCAGAGACCGTCATCAAGTCTAGGGCAGAGACCGTCATCAAGTCTAGGGCAGAGACCGTCATCAAGTCTAGGGCAGAGACCGTCATCAAGTCTAGGGCAGAGACCGTCATCAAGTCTAGGGCACGATTTTTTTTTGTTCGTTCATGGGATGCGAGTGTCGCTGCCGAGTCCGGCATTTATTGCCCATCCCTAATTGCCGTTGAGAAGGTGGTGGTGAGCCGCCTTCTTGAACCGCTGCAGTCAGTGTGGCGAAGGTGCTCCCACAGTGCTGTTGGGAAGGGAGTTAAAGGATTTTGACCCAGCAACGATGAAGCAACAATATATTTCCAAGTCGGGATGGTGTGAGACTTGGAGCGGAACATGCAGGTGGTGGTGTTCCCATGTGCCTGCTGCTCTTGTCCTTCTAGCTGGTAGAGGTCGCAGGTCTTCAGCACTACATCTGGGATGTTGTCGGGGCCCATAGCCTTTGCTGTATCCAGTGCACTCAGCCATTTCTTGATATCACGTGGAGTGTATCGAATTGGCTTGAGACTGGCTTCTGTGACGGTAGAGATATTGTGAAGAGGGAGAGATGGATCATCCACTCAGCACTTCCGGCTGAAGATGGTTGCAAACGCTTCAGCCTTGTCTTTTGCACTCACGTGCTGGACTCCGCCATCATTGAGGATGGGGATGTTTGCAGAGCCTTCTCCTCCCGTTTGAGCTCACTGTGGTGTCAGTGTGATCAAACAGCCCAGTGTCCAGGTTAATACTTTTAAATTCCTTCAGCAATATCCCACAAAGCTACTGAATCATACCCTAGCTCAAGTCACAGTCTTCCAGAAATGACTGGGATGCCGGGCTGTGGGTTCATAAAGCTATCAAGAATACCTCTTCAATTATCTTTAAAATCATTCTTTAAGTGTCAAAGACATTTACACAATACTACCCATCCCAAATGTTGGGACAGTTGTGTGGAAGTGGAAGAACACTTTGCTCTCAGGTGAGACTGTGTTGAATCATTATCAAAGGTTCAATACACCACCTATTGTGCTAAACAAACAAGTACTACACACATTACTACTCATCGATCACTGATACTTTATTTAACAAAAATTAGACTTCTCTAGATTTATGTCTAACCTCCATCGCATTTGGCAAAGAACTCAGCACACATTTGCATGCCAAAGTTTAGCAGGATCCCCATGGAGTGCATATGTTCAACATTAGTATCAGCAGAATCACAGTTTCCAAAAACAATCATGAGTTATCTTTCCTAACCATTTTGCACAAACATCTGCTAATTTCTTTTTAACAAACAGCTGACGACCTCACATTACAACCCAGAGCACTGGTCCGCTGCAGTTCCTAAGCCATACAGACCAGGGTGTTCCAGGTTCAATCACCAGTCTGAGTCCATCGGAGTCACATCTGCAGTTGGGGCACTACATGATGCAAGTCAGTCTTTCTTACAATTGGCATCAGAGCCCCTGAGCTAAGGAGGAAAATCAGCCAACATTCTTCCTCAATCAATATCTCGTGACTCCTGTAGAAAATGCACTTGTGAATGTTGGGCAAGGTAGCATTGAGTTGAGCTGCATTGCCTGCTGATATTTGATGTCTAGAGTAACATATGACAAATAAGCAATTAGGCGAGGTATCGGCTGACATATGTAGCACCATATCACACGTAGGACCAATATCCCCACAGGAGTCAAAACCTTGGGGTAAGAAAACTGCAGGAGAAAAAAAAAGTCAGAGCAACCATGTAAATACAACTTTTTTTCCCCAAAAATACATACACAGGGAATTGTTTACTGTGTATGGTACTAAAGACTTCAACAAAGCTCATTCTGTAACCAGCTTCACTGCATTGTATCACAAGGTGATGCTAACCCACACCATTTTACACATTCATGCAGAATATTTTAGTTCATTCTGCAACCCCCCCCCCCCCCATAAAAAAGCAACAAGCTTTTGGAGGCTTCCTCCTTCCTCAGGTGAATGTTCACATTCACCTGAGGAAGGAGGAAGCCTCCCAAAGCTTGTGGATTTTAAAATAAAATTGTTGGACTATAACTTGGTGTTGTAAAATGGTTTACAATTGTCAACCCCAGTCCATCACCAGCATCTCCACATCATAAAAAAGCAGTAAAATTACTATTAAATTCCTCGGAGTGGGGAGGGGGGGGGGAGAAAGGAAAGGGTTCACATTTAAAAAAAACACTTCTAAAAGCACAATCCAAGGTCAGCGCTTGTAAAGTGAAACCAAATGCACTGTACCTCTGCTGGCTTTAACTAAGAAAAGATTATAAAAACAAATCAATCTGAGCCCTCTTCCAAGAGGGACGAAATCGCTGAAAATGAGTGATGTGTGATTGAAGCTTTTCCCACCCGGTTTAAAAGTAACGGGTTACTTGAACAGATACAGCAACAAATTGCTCAGTAGTTTTCGTAACAGACGGTCTCCAAGTCCCTACTTTGTATCTGATCGTTATGGACCCAGCTCCTTGTACCTTTCGCTCACCCACTACAGCTTACGTGGCTCATCCTGTTACTCGCTTTCCCTCCTGACAGACTAGAAAACAACAGAGTTTAACACCCCCCCACCGCCCCCCCCCCCAACCAAAACAAAAAGCCTGCTACATCCAAACACACTACGATTTCCTCCTCTCCCCCGGGGGTGTGCTCCAGCTCCACTGATGACCACCCTTAACCTCCTCCGGAGCTTGGAGGATAAAGAGAGTTACTTCTATAGGGCTTCTCTTGCCCCCCCCCCTCCTCTCCCCACCCCCCCCACACTCCTTGTCAGCCCTCCGATCCCTCAGATTCAAACCCCGAACTTTCCCGGTGACGGGTTTGTCAGCGAATTTCCCCGTGTTTTCCTTTAAAAATCACTTTCGGGCTCACTAAGCACTCGGGGCTCAGGCGCGGTTAAAGTCTCCCTCTTCCCCCCCCCTCCTCCTCCTCTCCCTCAACACTCTTCGTCACCCCCCCCCCCCGAGTCAATGGCACCACGTTTATTTTTTTCCCCCCTCCCTCCCTCATAATGACAGCGTCTCACCAGCTTGACAATGCCTCGCTGGAGCGGTAGGGCCGGAGCCGCTGCCTGGCTTTGAGAAGGAGCCGCTGCTGCTGCTGCCGTCGCCATCGTTGCCTGATCGTAACCGTGCGTGAACCGGAAAGAGAAAACCCAACGGGGGCCCCGCGCGCTGTATATATACAAAAACGCGCGCCTCCTCGAGTGACTGCTTCCGGGGCGGGAGCCAGTGCGAAGGTGGTGGGTGGGGGGGGGGGGAGGGACACGTCATGGTTACCGAGGAAACCGTTTCTGGATTGACGGGTTGGGAGGTGTAGGACACGTCAGCTCAAAGAGAGAGAGAGAGAGAGAGCTGTCAGTCTGTGTGTGAAAGAGCGGGAATAAGGGCCCCGCTTTCCTTTCACGGACTGCGGGTCGACGCATCAGGCTGGTTCCCACCAGGAACCGCTCATGGACGAAAGAGCTGAATCCCTGAGGTGAGGTGAGAGCGACTGCCCCTCGACATTTGACCGAGTGTGGCACCAAGGAGCCCCGAGTAAAATTGAAGTCAGTGGGAATCGGGAGGGGGAAAAACTCTCCCGGTGGCTGGAGTCATACCTAAGGCACAGAGGAAGATGTAAGGAATCTTACAACACCAGGTTACAGTCCATCACCGGCATCTCCACATTCAAGGTTATAGTCCCAACAGTTTTATTTGAAAATCACAAGCTTTCGGAGCTTTCCTCCTTGGTCAGGTGTGTGAAGGTTTCCATCGAAGCACCGCATATATAGCCACAGAACAATGCCTGGTGATTACAGATGATCTTTCCAACTGCCCGTTATCACACCTCGGCATGGATGGTGTTCAGACAGGGGAACATTACACCTAAGGCCATTGAATACGCAAGCGGTCAGATTACAAAGACAGAGAGGGAGAGACAAAGAATGGCCAGTTGTATTAAAAACAGATAACTTATTTTTCCTCCCCCCTGGTGGGGTTACATGTAGCGTGACATGAACCCAAGATCCCGGTTGAGGCCATCCTCATGGGTGCGGAACTTGGCTATCAATTTCTGCTCGATGATTTTGCGTTGTCGTGTGTCTCGATGGCCGCCTTGGAGAACGCTTACCCGAAGATCGGAGGCCTTCGAGACACACGACAATGCAAAATCGTCGAGCAGAAATTGATAGCCAAGAGGACGGCCTCAACCGGGATCTTGGGCTCATGTCACGCTACATGTAACCCCACCAGGGGGGGGGGAAATAAATTATCTTTTTAATATAACTGGCCATTCTTTGTCTCTCTTTCTGTCTTTGTAATCTGACCGCTTGCGTATTCAGTGGTCTTAGGTGTAATGTTCCCTTGTCTGAACACCATCCATGCAGAGGTGTGATAACAGGCAGCTGGAAAGATTATCTGTAATCACCAGGCATTGTTCTGTGGCTATATATGCGGTGCTTTGATGGAAACCTTCACACACCTGACGAAGGAGTTAAGCTCCGAAAGCTTGTGATTTTCAAATAAAACTGTTGGACTATAACCTGGTGTTGTAAGATTCCTTACATTTGTCCACCCCAGTCCATCACCGGCATCTCCACAACAAAGGAAGATGGTAGTGGTTGTTGGAGGACAATCATCTCAGCCCCAGGACATTGCTGCAGGAGTTCCTCAGGGCAGTGTCCTAGGCCCAACCATCTTCAGCTGCTTCATCAATGACCTTCCCTCCATCAGAAATGGGGATGTTCGCTGATGATCGCACAGTGCTCAGTTCCTTTTGCGACCCCTCAGATAATGAAGCAGTCCGAGCCTGCATGCAGCAAGACCTGGACAACATCCAGGCTTGGGCTGATAAATGGCAAGTAACTTTCGCGCCAGACAAGTGCCAGCAATGACCATCTCCAACAAGAGAGAGTCTAACCACTTCCCTTGACACTTGGGCATTACTACCACCGAATCCCCCACCATCAACATCCTGGGGGTCACCGTTGACCAGAAAATTAACTGGACTAGCCACATAAATACTGTGGCTGCAAGAGCAGGTCAGAGGCTGGGTATTCTGCGGCGAGTGACTCACCTCCTGACTCCCCAAAGCCTCTCCACCATCTACAAGGCACAAGTCAGGATTGTGATGGAATACTCTCCACTTGCCTGGATGAGTGCAGCTCCAACCACACTCAAGAAGCTAGACACCATCCAGGACAAAGCAGCCCACTTGCTTGGCACCCCATCCACCACGCTCACTCCCTTCACCGGCCCACTGTGTACCATCTACAAGTTGCACTGTAGCAACTCGCCAAGGCTTCTTCGACAGCACCTCCCAAACCCGTGACTACCTAGAAGGACAAGGGCAGCAGGCGCAAGGGAACACCACCACCTGCACGTTCCCCTCCAAGTCACACACCATCCCGACTTGGAAATATATCGCCGTCGCTGGGCCAAAATCATGGAACTCCCTACCTAACAGCATTGTGGGATAACCTTCATCACACGGACTGCAGCGGTTCAAGAAGGCGGCTCATCACCACCTTCTCATGGGCAATTAGGGATGGACAATAAATGCCGGCCTCGCCAGCGACGCCCACATCCCATGAATGAATAAAAAAAACATAATTTGTTCCAAATCAGAGTCACTACTCAGTGGGTTGAAACCATGGAAACTTCTTTACCCAAAGAGTGGTCAGAATCTGGAAGGCGCTACCACAAGTAGTAGATGAGGCAAATAGCTTAGATACAGTGAAAGGGAAGCTAGATAGGCACTTGAAGGAGAAAGGAATGGAGCGGCATGCTGATAGGGTTAGATGAAGTAGGGAGGGAGGGGGCTCATGTGGAGCCTGTTTCTGTTTTGTAGCCTCAATGTATGTGCCCTCAAAGCTCTGCCATGATTGTGTTCCCTCACTTGTAGCTCGGTGGCCATTTCCAGCCTTTCACTTACACTGGTGCAAATCTTGCTGGAGCGGGGCATCTCATGGGGTGCGCCATTAGTTGGACTTTTCCCCGCACCCTTCAGCTCGAAAAATTTTCACACCAAAACTTGCTGGAAGTGCGTGCTGGGACCTTAGTGAACTACGGGACCAACAGCCTATCTCCTTAACCGATAAGATTTAAGGATTGAGAAAGTAACAGAGGAACAACGGAGAAGGAGGGTGAATTATATTGGGTGAATTAGAATCAAATCAGGTACAGAAAGAGGAATAAAGAAAGAGAAAGAAAGATTGGATTAAGAGAGAAAAAAAGAAAGGAAAAGTGAGAAAAAAATTGAAGTAGAATTTACTACATGCAGGAATGAGATTCAACAATTTAAATAGTTCGCTTTCTGGGCCAGAGTAGTTGATTGGCATTGCATTAACAATTATCACATTAAAAAGGGTATTTACGCTGCTAAGTACCAGCTCTAACTTTCTGCGGTGAGTTTAATGGGCAATTAATGTGCAACTGCTACAAGTTCTTAAAAATAACGGGGAGGTTGAGGGCAAATTGCCATTTGCGCGAGGCAAAAGGTGGAGCAGCGTAAATCGACCAGCAATTTATGGCGATTCACAACTCACAGCGTATCTGCTCTTCGCCTGAACTGGCTGGCCAATTTGCGTATTAATAACGGCGTGCGTCGTGATATTTTACCAGCGAGAATTGGGCAATTATCTCATACTTTGACCTTCCACATGTTTTTGTTCCCACCCTGGAACCCATTCAGTTACTTTCTGTCAGTACTGATCCTCTTCCATGTGCAAGCTTGCCACCCAACCCGATTTCATTTGGACAGTCCTGATTTTGGCCCTTTAGTCCTGTGTCCTGATTGAACCTTGTCCTGATTTTCAGTTTCATTTGGGGTTTCCTGGATGAAATTGATGGATTTGGCGACATAACAGCCTGGAATTTCATGCGTATTTGCGCCCAGAGACACATACAATCAGGACGCAAATCAAATATTCAGCCTAAAAGATCGCGGAATTTTAAGTATAAGTACAATACTCCCAAGTCTCCTAAACTTTTACGGCCGTCTATTGATCCCTCTGTCCAAACGCATCTCCACCCATAAAACTGGCCATGCCCCCAAGTTTCAAATGTGAGTTTCCTTCAAAGGGCAGCCAGATTTTATGGCGCAGCAGACAGCAAAGTCATTTTTCTGGTATTTTCTTGCAATTTTTGAGCGCTTCTTAAAATTTTATCCTCACAGAGATCTGCACTGTATGTTCTGTTTCTATGAATGCATTTTATGGCATCAGTATAAGTCAGACTAGAAATTTGAAAAGCATCCCCAATTGCAGGTTCTTGAACATGCCGTCCCTAATGTGCATGAATGATAGTTAAACGAGTGAAACTTTAATTTTCTACTTAAAGAAGATATACGGGGTGTGAGATCTGCGCTTTCCTTGGGCCCAGATTGTTTATGTTGATTTTCGCCTATTTTACATTCAGGCATATTCTAATGAGATTCGCAGGAAATCTGAGTGTAGCTTGACATTGGCAGAATGGGCATGGGAATGGGTGCATTTTTGGGTCTAACTTTCGGGCTGTGCCCATGGAGGAAATTCCAGGCCAAAGTGTGGTATTTTTGACACTTCTTACAAGATTGAAGATGGCGCACGAACACTACCCAGTCACGCACATTCTTGCCGCTAGAGGCGCTGCTAGGGAACAATATCAATTCATTTGTCATTTGTCTGTGTCACCGGTACTAGAATGTTCTCTGGCAAATATCTGGTATCAATAGACAATTGTGGAAGTGTGGAACACCATGTTTGGATTTAATTCTTGCAAGTAACCAAATTACGGTACCTATTCTATCCTTTCTTTGAAGTCCTTTCACACACTTTGCAGTGCTTGGTCTTTGCACTCAATTCACATTTGAGGACCTGATAGACTGCGCCAAGGCTGCAATCGTTGTAGACCTAGATGGAGAAGCACTGTACAATGAATTTTGTGATCTCCGTGAAGTAATGCCAAAGCTCCAGGACATAGAATTACAAAGAATGTACAGCATGGAAACAGGCCATTCGGCCCAACTGGTTCATGCCAGTGTTTATGTTCCACACAAGCATCCTCCCTCACTACTTCATCTAAGCCTATCAACATGTCCTTCATTTCCTTCCTCCCTCACATGTTTATCTAGCTTCCCCTTAAATGCATCTATGCTATTCGCTTCAACTACTTGTGGTAGCAAGTTCCATATTTTAACCACTCTGGGTAAAGAAGTTTCTCCTGAATTTCATATTGGATTTATTAATGACTATCGTATATTTATGGCCCCTAGTTTTGTTTCCCCCACAAGTGGAAACATCTCTACATTTACCCTATCAACCCTTTCATTATCTTAAAAACCTTTATCAGGTCACCCCTCAGCCTTCTCTTTTCTAGAGAAAATAGCCCCAGTCTGTTCAATCTTTCCTGAGAGTTATAACCTCTCAATTCTAGTATTATCCTTGTAAATTTTTTTAGCACCTCCTGCAATGCCTCTATATCCTTTTTATAATACGGAGACAAGAACACTGCCCAGTACTCCAAGTGTGGTCTAACCAAGGTTCTACACAAGTTTAACAAAACTTCTCTGGAAACATGTACATCATGTAGGCCAAATTTCTTCTCCTACTGCAAGTATCCAATTCTTCAAAAGTTAGTGGAGCATGTGCTAACTGTGCCTACAAGCAACTCTCCAGTGGAAAGAGTGTCCTCCATGATGAAGAATCCATGGACGGTCAAGAGAAATAGGATGAGAGCTGACCTTGTCAAGCCTGATAAATGTGTCAAAGTTAGCTTCAAGAAATCATGCAGTGAGTTCCATTCATCCTTGAAATGTGCTCCACTCATTGCAATCTCCTGGCTGTAAATCAGGCTGCTCATGAGTTCAGTGCTGGTCACTCTGTTCTTCCAGCTGATACCTAACATGCTCCTTGCGTAGCCTAAACTGAAAGCAAACTTTTGGAACTCATTAGTGGTTTAAACAAAAAAAATAGTCTATCCTATCTGAGGGACCATTTATTAATGTCCTAATTTTCACAAGAGCAATGCAGTGGGGAGTCTGTAATGCTCTAGTTACAAAATATGTACTAGTCGATTTACTATGGTGTTGCTCAATTTCACAAGACAGGCTGAGAAATATCTTTCAAGAGTTACTGGAAAGTTACAAGAAAAGTTTAGATCTGTGTTTCTTAAGCCCAAAAAGAGCTCCCAATCAAAATATATACAAATAAAATCCACAAGATGCTTGCATTTGAATTGGTCCCTCCCTCTAACATCTGGGCCAGACACAATGCCCATATTCTGGGGCAGTTGTATCAAAATAAGCCAGGCCATTTCCTGTGAGGAAACCTGGTTTTTAACCATGATACATTATAGACAAAATCACAACTACTAGAGAACAAAAGACAAAAATACCAACAGCATATTTTCAAATAGTCTTTTTTGAGAAAATGTTCTAAGTTCCATGGAACAATTCAATTCATAATATTTCAATTTCAACGAAGTCTTTTTGGGGATTATCTCTATAATGTTTAATTCTTCCATGGAGTCAACAATGCATTGTCCCTTCGCTGCTTATCCTTGTATTTGAAAGTTCTAATAAGTCTGTGCATCTTCAATTGTTGCATCTGTACAGCGTATTGCTCCCTTCTCATGCTGCTTGTTACCCCTCTATTTCCACAGACACATGTCTGTGTCCACCATGGGCACATCCACAAAAGTTAATCAGTGCTGGTTAACAAACAAGCTAGCGGAATGTCAGTCAAAGGGTCCAGCAATAAAGCTCATAATTGGGTGAAAACTCTTACTGTTGAATTCCTCTTGGAGCGGGTTGCCCCCATTCAAAATGCAACATTCTCTGCTTTGAAAGTGGGACCTGACTGTCACTGCTACCTCCAGTTAATGCATCACCTCCATCCTTGCCTACAGGGTTCCCATGTTGTCCTCATAGATCAAGTCCATTCGTTCCTCTTTGGGTCGACAGAAGGTAAATGACTGAGGTCTGCAGTTCACACCCAAACCTGATGAGGCTTGGGATTTATTTAGTGCCCTTGGCTGCAACTTTAGATCGCTGGAGGAAGGAGTCCCCACATCACTCTGGAGTGAGGTCAGACTTTGCATTAGCATTACAATTGTAGTGTAAATGCAGCCTAGTTCATAATAGTCATGCGGATATAAGCAGGAGAGCTATGTGAATAAACATGGAAAGCTATGTTTCAACAATGCAATTGAAGTACTCTACCATGCCGTCAGACTATGATCTCAGTGGAATAGTACAAGTCTTACTGATTCTAAAGATGTTGCTTATCTTCAGTATCTTAATATTTCTGGCTCAAAATGTTGGCCTAGGCAGAATGAAGCTCCACGATTACCACAAATTATGTGAAGAAGTGATTCATTATTACTTTGGCTATTGCAGTCACCTGTGGTGAACTCGAAGATATCCCACTACCCACATTATAAAATAATCCAGGGCAGTCAATTAAGTTGAATCTTTTGAATCTAAAGGTTGGCTCCTTATTGTCAGATTAAGCTGTCTTTTTTCAAAAAGATTCATTGTTATGAAGCAAATACATTTGTCTAGGTTTTCCAACCAAAGATTAGTTTTAAAATTGTTCAGCTGTGATCAAAATTTCCATAACTGTAGATACCATTTTGCATATTTTTGCAGTGCATTCAATTTAATTAATAATGCAGGGACTCAATCGAAAGAAAAGTAGCACAGAGCACCGAACAGAAAGATATTTTAGGTAGAAGGGATTGTAATTCTAAAGCATGCTGTAATTTTCAAGATTGGATTGGCAGGATATCTATTCAGTAGGGTTGCATGGAAAATGGGTGGTTTAAGTCATCTGAATTTAATGGGAATATAAATGGGATGGGGTTTGGTCCACTGATATTCTTTATAATGGGAGTGATGGGGATGCTCCAATGGGATTCTGCGCAGTGACAGTGAATGGGTTGGGTTTGGTTTACTGGGATTCTGTACAATGGGAGATGGATTAGTACACTAAAGTTATGTGCAATGGGAGTGAACAGATGAGGTTTGCTTCACTAGAATTCTGGCCAATGGGAGTGAATTGGAATATGGATTGTTGCGTTGAAACAGGATGCACTGCAGCAACTCGCCAAGGCTTCTTCGACAGCTCCTCCCAAACCCGCGACCTCTACCACCTGGAAGGACAAGAGCAACAGGCACATGGGAACAACACCACCTGCACGTTCCCCTGCAAGTCACACACCATCCCGACTTGGACATATATCGACCGTTCCTTCATTGTCACTGGGTCAAAATCCTGGAACTCCCTTCCTAACGGCACTGTGGGAGAACCTTCACCACACGGACTGAGGCGGTTCAAGAAGGCGGCTCACCACCACCTTCTCAAGGGCAATTAGGGATGGGCAATAAATGCTGGCCTCACCAGTGACGCCCACATCCCATGAACGAATAAAAGAAAATTCTGTACATACTGCTACAATTTTGATTTTTTTTTTTGTAGCACTGCATTGTCTCTCAATGGTTTAACAGCATTTCTCCTAAGTATACTTTGTCCTTCATGGTGTTTCTTTTCTATATTCTGACTTCACAGAGCAATTAAAAGTTACCTCACTTGCAGTCTGCTTGGATTTAATGTTATGTGGCATCATGCTACCAAATTCTTTTCAAAACGGCGAATATTACTCACACAGACCAGAGTGTATAGACTCAAGTAACTGAAGTATTTATTTACAACTAAATAAAAATATGAAGCTCAAGATGAGAAAGTCCACAATGGGTAAATTGCCCCTTTAAGAACTTCTTTGGATCAAATATAAAAGTTTGTGTGGATTCACTGAAGACAGTTGTCATTTCAAAGCTGGTGAATTCAGTAGATTTTGTCTTTTGGTTAAACTCCCTGTAACAGTGTATTATTTTGCAAAGTAACTTATTATTTGAAGCAGAGATTGAAATGGAGCCTTACAACAACAGCTTGCATTTAAATAACGCCTTTAACATAGTAAAACGTCCAAAGGTGCTTCACAGGAGCGTAATCAAACAAAGTTTGACACATGAGGAGATATTAGGGTGTGACCAAAAGCTTGGTCGAAGAGGTAGATTTTAAGGAGCATCTTAAAGGAGGAGTGCTGGAGAGGCGGAGAGGATTAGGGAGGGAATTCCTGAGCTTAGGGCCGAGGCAGTTGAAGGCGTGGCCTCCAATGGTGGAGCAATTAAAATCGGGGATGCGTAAGAGGCCAGAATTGGAGGAGTGCAGAGATCTCAGAGAGTTGTAGGGCTGGAGGAGGTTACAGAGATAGGGAGGCTGAGGCCATGGAGGGATTTGAAAAAAAGGATGAGAATTTTAAAATCGAGGCTTTGCCGGACCGGGAACTGATGTACATCTGATAATGCCTCCAAATTCAAAATTTGCAGTCCAGTTTCCAACTCCAGCATTTGACCTACTGGGTGTCAATCCTCCACACTCGGCAAATATTTTTAATTATAGTTTTCAGTCAACTTTCATCACATTTCGTACATGTTTACAACTGAGAATAAATGAACCAATGTCGCTAAATACAGTGTATCTTAATAGACATGATCAATTTTCATCATTGCACCATATACAAATCTAGATGATAGAATAAACTATTTATTTTCTTCCTATCAAAAGCAGTATACTAATTCACTGAAGGAAGCACCAATTTGACCTTTTGATCACAAACGCACAGTCTGATCATTCTGTAAATCAAACTAGTAATTCAAGCTTTGTGACATGTACAAATGACTGGGAAAAGGATTACTATATCACAATTCTATTCATGAGAAATTAATCAAAAGTGGTCTCGTCCATTGGAATTGTGGAAAAGAAGAGTGAATGGAAGGTGGTTTATTTCATTGGAAGTTGAGCCATTGTATGACCATTTCACAGAAGCGTGGATTGTTTTGTGAACAACATGACTGTCAGTGACTTGAGACGACAATTCAAAAGTCATTAGAGCAACAAGAATACTATTTCATACATACATTCCAGTGAGACAGAAAGACTCTAGGGGAAGGACGTACGATCCAGGGCTAACTAAGGAAGTTAAAGATAGTATCAAATTGAAAGAAAAAGCCTACAATTCCATGAAGATTAGTGGCAGGTCAGAAGATTGGACAGAAAATTTAAAAAAAGAGGAAAGAATGACTAAAAGAATAATAAGGAGGGAGAAATTAGAGTATGAGAGAAAGCTAGCTAGAAATATAAAAACATAGTAAGAGTTTCTACAGGTATTTAAAAAGGAAAAGAGTAAGTAAAGTGAGTGTTGGTCCTCTAGAGAGTGAGTCTGGGGAATTAATAATGGAGAATAAGGAAATGGCGGATGAATTGAACAGATATTTTGAGTCCTTCTTCACTGTGGAGGATACAAATAACATGCCAGAAATAATTGTGAATCAAGAGGTGAAAGGGAGGGAGGAGCTTAAAACATTTACAATCACCAGGGAAAGGGTTCTGAAAAAAATATTAGAACTGAAAGCTGACAAGTCCCCAGGTCCTGACGGACTTCATCCTAGGATCTTAAAAGAAGTGGCTGCAGAGATAGTAGATGCATTGGTATTAATTTTCCAAAATTCCCTAGATTCTGCAAGAGGGTCCCATCAAATTCGAAAATGATGAATGTAACTCCTCTATTCAAGAAAGGAGGGAGACAGAAAGCAGGAACCTACAGGCCAGTTAGCTTAACATCTGTCCTAGGGAAAATGAGCCCTGTAACATTGAAGCTGAGGTGACTTTCAGTGCCATTAACAATGCATTGGGATGGCTGTCCCTACAATGGCACACCTGATTCACAGCCTCTCTTAACCTCCTCGTGTTCAGTTCCTCCACCATGCCTATACATTGACTGTGTTGCAGTACATGTAGTCCTGCTACAAGTTGTTACCTCCTATGCGCTCTGCACTCTCAGGCTCTTCTCTCCTGCCTCACTGTGATATACCCACTAATAGCCCAATTATGTGCTCACGAGGCATACAAACATCTGCGCTTTCCAGCAGGTGTCACTGGATAGTGACTGAGGAGGACAAGCCCTCACTGATTTTTTTTTCCCTCCTTGCCTCAGGGATGCCGAGGCCAGTTGTAATGCCCCTACTGCTACCTTGGCCATAATGAGCTAACTCAACACGGACTGTGGATCTGAGACCTCTGGGTTGCCCAATACATGTTTAACAGCATTGAAACAATTACTGCTGTTGAACTAAATACACTACCGTAACCAATTATGAGGAGGCACTGTTAACTTTAGTTAGTTGACCATAGTTAGTATCTTAAAGGTTTAATGAATATACATTTTAACCAACACTTAAAGTGCATTTTATTCCCAATGTTGGACCAAATGTAATCATAGAATCCCTTTTGAAGGCCGTGATTGAATCTGCCTCCACCACCCCCTCGGGCAGTGCATTCCAGATCCTAACCACTCGCTGCGTAAAAAGGTTTTTCCTCGTGTGACCTTTGGTTCTTTTGCCAATCACCTTAAATCTTTCCATCCATTTGGGGAAAAAAATTCTTTCCTGTAGTTGCAGCCATTGTACTATCTGAGGAGGAACGGGAAGAACAGAGAATATAAGCACACAGAGGAGGGAGTTTGGGAGAGACTATGACCATGTGAAAGGATGTATAGATGAAGGATAAGGAATAGCATGTAAAAAGGTTCAGTTAGCCAGGAAGGGAATGACAGGGATATGCCAAACAATGCCACCTAATTTGGAGAATGCTTAAGTTGCTCCCACTGCTTTGTTTATAGCTAGAAAAGTCTTAGGTGCACCCTGTTATTTTAAGTTATAAACAAAATATTTTTGTTAAAAAACAGTAACATGATTACATTTACTATTGAGTTGTTTTTGTGTCTGGTAATAAATACCTTCATTAAAGTTTTCTCTTGAAGGCTTTAGCCTCTCTCAAAAGCCTCGTCTTGGACATGGTATTTTTGACCAGAGCAGAGACTCTGTTACCTGAAAGCAGTTCCTGCAGTTTGAACATGTATAGTGTACATCATTTCACAGGATGCATCAGTGGCATTTGAGCTAGCCAAATGATACAATGCTCTTCTCTGAGTCTGTAACAAAATCTATTTGGTTAATTTTCAAAATTATTTGAGGAAAGGTTAGAGGACAAATTTCAAAATCTTTACTCAGCTAAAATTCATATATTATTTTTAAAACAGACAGACTGTGTGTGTGTGTGAGAGAGAGAGAGAGAGAAAGAGAGAGAGAGACAGAGAGAAAACGTTATATCTAATAATATAATTTCCTGGAAGTGTGAGTGCAGGTAGATAATACCATTAAAAAGAAGGCTGATAGCATTTTGGATTCTATAAATAAGGATGCAGAGTACAAGAATAAAGTGGAATAAAGGTAGATAAGGTGGTTAAAAAGGCATACGGGATACTTTCCTTTATTAGCCAAGGCACAGAATATAAGAGCAGGGAGGTTATGCTAGAACTGTATAAAAAATTGGTTCGGCCACAGTTTGAGTACTGCGTACAGTTCTGGTCACCACTTTACAGGAAAGATGTGATTGCACTAGAGAGGGTAAAGAGGAGATTTATGAGGATGTTGCCAGGGCTGGAGAATTTTAGCTATGAGAAAAGATTGGATAGGCTGGAGATGTATTCTTTGGAACAAAGGAGGCTGAGGGGAGATTTAATTGAGGTATACAAAATTATGACGGGACTAGATAGAGTGGATAGGGAGGACCTATTTCCATTAGCAGAGGGGTCTATGACCAGGGGGGCATAGAGTTAAAGTAATTGGTAGAAGGATTAGAGGGGAGCTGAGGAGAATCTTTTTCACCCAGAGGGTGGTGGGGGTCTGGAACTCACTGCCTTAAAAGGTGATCGAGGCAGAAACCCTCAACTAATTTAAAAGGTATTTGGATGTGCACTCGAAGTGCCGTAACCTACAGGGCTACAGACCAAGTGCTGGAGAGTGGGAGGAAGCTGGATAGCTCTTTCTCGACAGGCACGGACATGATGGGCCGAGTGGCCTCCTTCTGTGCCGTAACCTTCTATGATTCTATGTGACTGTCCTGATTACACCTCTGTTGTAGCTTTCATTCGTGTTCAAATTATACTCAATAAACTTCAAAACGCATATTAAATTGAGACAGAGACACACTCACACGCACACACACACACACACACAGTGTTGAATTTGAAAGCAAACAGAAAAGACTAGATTTCCCCGAGCCCATCAGAGAAATGTTTGGGCAGAAATTCCGCCCACCCACATCATCTTAATGCTTGGCAGCATTTTCCTTGGGAGGCCTTTAGTATGCAGGGGAGAATTACAGCAGGAATTACACTCCTGACTGATTGTCTGCCATTGGGAGGATGAGAGTGAAGTCTGGTCTAGCTGCAGCAGTTAAAAGGCTGCTGCAACTTAAAGGGCCAGAAGCATAGGAGTTGGATGAGAAGGAGAGAAAGAGAGCTAGAGCTGGACCTTATGTTATAATTGCAATGGCAGAAGGAGAAGCAACATTTGGGAGGCTCTGCAATGGCCAAAGCCCCAAGTCAGAAGTCACGTTGGCCAAGATAAGGGCAAGAAGACAAAGGCTCTTTGGTACCCAGGGAATGAAACCCCAGAAAGAGAAGGTTCAGGCAGTCTGATGGTCAGTGCCAACTCAACCATCCCATGAATGGCAATGTTTTAATGATCTGGTTGGTCGAGTAAAATGAAGACACAAGTGCCCATGCAGACACAGGAATAATGCCAGGAGCATGACTCACCTCCACACAATCCAGGACCACACAATGATCTCACTCACCACAGAAGTGGTGAGTAAGACAGTTATTAAGCTCAAAATACCCTCACATACCTCTGATGGCCACACCTCCTGTCCTACCATTCCAGTCCAGCCTTCCGTATCACATTTCCACTAACATCACTAAAACAGATTATCTGGTTATTATCTCATTGCTGTTTGTTGGATCTTGCTGTGTGCAAATTGGCTGCCGCGTATCCTATATTACAACAGGGACTATGCTTCAAAAGTAGTTCATCGGCTGTAAAGTGCTTTGGGTCGTCCTGAGATCATGAATGGCGCTACATAAATGCAAGTATCTTTTTTTTCTTTTCCTGCAGTATTTGAGTGAAAAGTGCATTGTTCACACCTGATAGCATTGTAACAAGGGTTACAACGAAATTGGCAATTAATTTAGCAGCTTGTCTAAATCGATGTGTTCTTTGCAAAGGAGAAGGATCCACAACCAAAGGTAAAAGAATGCCACGGGTGGAGGAACGGCACAGCACGGGACCTGAGTAAATGTGAGGAGGCTGCTCTACAATCCTTTGGAAAACACAAGGCATTGGGCGATGGGAATAGTTGGAGGAGAGCTGTCAGGTTGAGGGTGGTAATGGGTCGGATTGCTTACAGTACTGTGAGTGTTATAGTCTTCAGACATTCTGGAGTGAGTTTTCAATTTGCTACCCAGGCATAAAACTGGTGCTTATTTTATTAACTGGCAATATTTTGATAACTAACAAACAAAAGTGTTCAAAGAAAATGAAAAATGAATGCACGGTTTTTTAATGTCCCTATGTTTATTTGCAGCCTTGTCAGAAAGATTGATCTTTAATTCCTGGAGACTCCAGGACAGTCCTGGAGGGTTGGCAACCCATATCCTTGGTGGTCCTTTGTCATATGTGGTTCATCATTTCTTAGTTGGTAATTATATGCTGCAAAACTTAATTCTTCAGAGGGGTATTCACATTGACAAGAATGGAAAATAGATAAGCGTCTGGCTACACCAGCCTGTACCAGGAACTAATGCCTTAGCATTGATGAAAGAAAGAGAGACAAAGAAAGAAAAAAACCTTGCATTTATATAGCACCTTATCATGCCTTCAGGACATCTTAAAGCACTTCACAAGCAATTAATCACTTTTTGAAGAGGAGTCAATTTTGTTACATAGGCAATGTGGCTGCCAGTTTGCATAGATCAAGATCCCACAAACAGTAAATGAGGTGAATCAATAGTTAATCTGGTTTTTTTTGGGTGGTGTTGCTTGAGGGGGGAACATTGGCTAGGACACCAGGAGAACTCCCTGTTCTTCAAATAGTGTCTTTAACATCCACCTGAACAAGTAGACCGGGCCTCAGTTTAGCGGTCTGACGACGCAGCCCTCCTTAGTATCGCTCAGAAGCTCTGCCGTGATTACGGACTCAAGCCTTGGAGCGGCATTTAAACCCACAACCTTCTGACTCAAAGGCAAGAGTGCTGGCAATCGTGCCAAACTGACAAAGAGAAGTTGGTGACATGACTCCATGTCCTGACCCAACGAGTAAGTGTGTTGCCTGGGTTGAACTGAACCATGCAGACTTGGAAGATGACCAGTTCAATCCCAAGTCTGTGCTGATTTCAGATGGGACGGCAGTTTTCGCTCTATGATTGGTCCCAGAGCTCCAGACTAGGGAGCTGACAAATAAACTGGGGCTCCTGATCTTGATTGGTATCCAGTGGCTAGCGCTGGAAAGGGTTGTTATGTGGAGGACATGTGAGGACAGGATTGGGTTCAGCTTTTATTCCCGCAGTTGAATAGCCTGCTGACACTCAGAAGTTCCCATGTTACAAATAACTTGGGGTAAGTTGGTGCCGGGTCACAGCTCACAACTTGATGGGGAGAAAATTAGAGGGAAAATTCATCAATTGACAGAATCTCTATTGCCAGTGATTTCAATTCACAATGAGGGTGAATTTCCCTCCTGTTTTTGGCACGTGCGCTGGAATGGCATAGGAATGATTTTTAGTTACAATCAAATGTCCGATTGACTAAATATGAACAAATCAAAAGTAGCAAAAAGTACCAACAAGGAACAAGAAACCAGCAGTAATCAAACTCCTCAATACTTTTCTTTTCAAAGCAATCATTCACGAACCAGCAGATACCACAAAACCAGATTGCTCAAACAGATTTTTCCAAATTATTTTGGTGTCCATGTTTCTTCCTTAGTCACCTGATATATAAGCTTTAAAAAATATAACTTATGACATAAGAAACAGATAAAAAACAAAATAATTCACTGAAGATATCCTTCAACTTACCCACAACGTTGCCCATCTTTTGTTGGGAAATTGCCAGTACGTTTTACCCTCGGAAGCCTATCCTTAGTCAGATCTATCAGCAGAAGCTAAAGTTCACTGCTGGCTACCACGACTCCATCCTTTCCTTCCGAATCAAATGCCAACTCTCACTGCTCCCCCTAAGTCCATGATCCCTCTCTCCCAAGTCCAGTGCCAGCTCCTGCTGCTCCTTCCTGAATCCAATGCTAGTTCCAACTGCTCCTGATTGCACTGCTGATTTCTGCTGCTTCCTCCCTCTCAGTTCCAATACCATCCCCTGCTCTTTGCTTTTACTTGACTCCACGAGTGGAGTTCAAAGTTTGCTGCTTTAGAAGCATTGAAGTTCAATAGCTCTCTGACTTCACAAATTGTAATAATCCACACTCTTAATTTTCTGGAGCTGTCTCCTCTTTATCTCCAAAATTCTTTTCTGAAGTGTTGTTTTGTGAAGTTATTTTCCTGCAGCCAGAGAAGAGAAAGAATTTTCAATTAAGTAATGGCATGAAAATGATAGAGTGTTCAGCAGCACTGTCAGATGCTTGTGCATTGAGTGAGGAATGTGATGAGCCATCTCCACAGTAAGCTCAAAGTGTCCCTTTGGGACTTCCAATGATATGTTGCTAGTACTATCAGCATAGACAAATAGGTGACCTGAAAACCAACATCTGTGATATACCAAGCTTCATATTTCAAGTTCCTCATCCACCCAACTAAGATGCCAGACTGAAATGACAGTCCAAGCCTTCAAAGAAACGTTCCTTTATAGATGGCTGTAATCCTTGTCCGTTACGTGCAAGCCCTACCCTTGTAGATTTGACCCCATGTCAGACAATGTTACAGTCAGAGCAGTCTGAAATATTTCCCTATATTGCTGCATCTATGTATCACTGAGATTTTGACTCCAATCACCATGTCAGTCAATACTCCGTCCATTCAGCATTGAAGTGCAGCAATCTGTCGTGTAGCCTGATCTGGGGAGCACCAGAAATGCACTTTGCCTATCACCCCGATTTCCTGTTGGGACTAATGTTAATATTGCTGGCATACCTTGGGCAGGTGCCACTTGTTATGATTGGCCTCTGAAATGGACAAACAGGAAATTAGAGTGTTAGCTGCAGGCCTTTGGCAGCTTATAGCTTCTTTGGGATGGCCTGTGGAAGAATTGCTATAGCCTGAGCAAAGTTAGGGTTTTGGGTTTGGAGGAATGGTGGTGCCAGCGAGTGTGGAAGGATCCTTTTTGAATGTTTCCAGGATGTTGTTATTGCAGTAGAAGGAGGGATAGAACAATGGTGTAAGGCAGTATCACAGGTTTAGGAGAAAGTTCCCAGAATGAGGTTTCTGCAGATAGTTCTGCCAATTGGTGCCTGACTGTCTTGGAGTCTTTATAGAGCTTAATTTCCTCCTCCAGTAAGTCGTCCTTTTCAGATCATCCACCTCCTGATCATGCAGCTGGATATCAATTTCTACATTACGCAGCACACAACATGCTACAATTATTTGGGAAAACTTCCCCAGATTATATTGTGGGACACCCCTGGAAAGGTCCAAGGATCAGAACCTCTGCTAAGCGTCCCAATGGTTTTCTCAATGGTTACTCTCATGGGTGCATGGGCTTCATCATAATGTTGCTCAATTGAATTGGAAAATGACTTCAGTGCTGTCATCAGTCGTGGTAACAGTGGGTAGCCAAGGCTCCCTAGCAGCCAACCCTTCAATCGTTGACCTTCTTCCAGCAATGGTTAAATGCTGGGAATTGGGCAAGCTGCCAGGGAACCTTTTTTTTACCTGCATTATTTTATTGCTGATGGTTGAGCACAAGGTGCACATTTATGGAGCTGTACCTCTTTCTATTCATGTAAGGAGCACTCCTTTCTGTGGGAGCACAAAGGCCCACATGGGTTCCATCTATCATTTCTTGAACCCTGGGCAACCCAGCAAGTCAGTAAAAGCCGAGGGCATTTGTATGCTGCTCCCTAACATCCATAGGAAACACTGGGGTAGAAATTTGTATGTGTTGTATCCCTGGCAGACAGTCAAAAATAAGCATTAGGCCCCTTCAATATGTAAATTAGCAGCCTAATGCCTGTTAAAGGACCCCTTTGACAAATTGTTCACCTCATGAGCAGAGCCGGCATAGGACCTGTAGGATTCTTCAGTGGCCCCCACAGCCACAAACCAAAGGTAAGTCTTTAAATTGAAAAGAAAACACCTTCCTATGGAGTCAGGAGGAGCAGGAGTGCTCGACAGGAATCACAACTCCCCCCCCCCCCGCTCAAATCCCCGCAAACCAGCCCTTCTCCGAGGACAGCTGCGGGTCGCTGCTGGTGAGGCAGGCAGGCCGAAATTGAAGACTTCCTTTGAGCGAGCTGCCTGTGGAAGCATGATCCAGTGCTGGCAGCTTGCCCCAATTATTCAGATGAGGCCTGAGACCCAATATCGGGCTGGCCTCAGGCTTCTCTGTTCGGGCGCTATCTCAATCTGTGCCCGAATATGGGCCGAGACTAATTTCCACCCTACTATGTATGGAATGGAATGTTGTTGTTTATTACAAGGGGAATGGAATATAAAAGTAGAGATGTTTTGCTACAGTTGTACAGGGCATTGGTGAGACCACATCTAGAATACTGTGTGCAGTTTTGGTCTCCTTATTTAAGAAAGGGCATAATTGCTTTAGAGGCGGTTCAGAGAAGGTTCACTCGACTGATTCCTGGGATGAGGGGGGTTATCTTATGAGGAAAGGTTGGACAAGTTGGGCCTGTCTCCTCTGGAGTTTGGAAGAATGAGAGGTGATTTTATTGAAACATATAAGATCCTGAGGGGACTTGAAGGGGTAGATACTGAGAGGATGTTTCCCCTTGCGGGAGAGACTGGAACTAGGGGACACAGTTTAAAAGTAAGGAGATGAGGAGAAATTTTTTCTCTGAGAGGGTCGTGAGTCTGTGGAACTCCCTTCCCCAGAGAGCGGTGGAGGTGATTGAATATTTTTAAGGCTGAGTTAGATAGATTCCTGATTAACAAGGGAGGTTATAGTAGGTAGACGGGAAATTAGGGTTGAGGTCACAATCAGATCAGCCATGGCCTTATCAAATGGCAGAGCAGGCTCGAGGGGCCGAATGGCCTACTCCTGCTCTTAATTCATATGTTCGCACGTATGTTCGTATTGGTTCACCTTGGCAAACAACACATCTATTGTCTGCTGCATGCACCAATGGACATCTGACTGGCCGATACTTGTAATGTCTCTGGTGGCACCTGAAAGCCTCCAGTAGCATAGAGAGTTCGAGCTGGTTGGGGAAGAAATTAAATAAAGAGCTTGTTTATTATATCTCTCAGAAATGTCCCAGTGCTTCTCATACAATGAATTACACTGTGCAGTTACTTTTGTTCTGGGTAAACAAGAGTCATCTTCAAAATAACTGTGAGCAACTGTGTCAATGTTAGCAATGAGAGCAATTTGATATAACTATTAGAGGACAGAGCAACTCAGGGCTTCAACGTACTGAGCCATGGACCAGTAGCATAATGAAAAAAAATTCCTGCAAGTTGAGGTCCATGGCTGACCTCAGACTCCGCAGTAACTCCATTTGTGTTTCATGATGGTTTCTAGCTGAAAATATGAAAGGGTAAAACACATTTCAAACTGAGAAGTCTTGTGCTGGCAAACTCAGTGTTGGGTAGAGTGAGTCATTAGGGTCGTTTTCCAGATGTTTGTAAATTCTCAGCAGAATTTCCACCAGGCAGAAAACTGGAGCTTAGTCTGGACACAACCTTAATGGAGATGGTACCGTCCCTCCTCCCTCATTTGGTGAGCATCACAACAGGCACTGAAATTGTTGAGTCTTTAGTTGGAGATTTCTCGCTGAAAATGGATTCCCAGCAATCAGCTGAATTGGAAAGCCAAGCATTCAGTGTTTCATTTCATAAATATAATGGACTGTTAATTATAATTGCCTGAAAACTCCCTGCATAAGGATAAGGAATCTTACAACACCAGGTTATAGTCCAACAATTTTATTTTAAAATCACAAGCTTTCGGAGATTATCCCCTTCGTCAGGTGAGTGAGTGAATAAGAGGTTCTCAAATCGCATATCTTATATTAGGCTGGGACACCATCACACCAATCAAAAGGTGTCGTTGGTGTTCAGACAGGTTAGCCACGGAAAACAGTAGGTCCCAGTATGCTGAATACACATTGTGTCAAATTACACAGACAGAGAGAAAGAGACCCAAAAGGCAGAGAGGGAGAGAGAGAGAATATTAAAAACAGATAACCTTTTTTTCCCCTTGCTGGTGGGGTTACGTGTAGCGTGACATGAACCCAAGATCCCGGTTGAGGCCATCCTCATGGGTGCGGAACTTGGCTATCAATTTCTGCTCGACGATTTTGCGTTGTCGTGTGTCTCGAAGGCCACATTGGAGAACGCTTACCCGAAGATTGGTGGCTGAATGTCCTTGACTGCTAAAGTGTTCCCTCCCAGTCGGGGAACACTTCAGCAGTCAAGGACATTCAGCCACCGATCTTCGGGTAAGCGTTCTCCAAGGCGGCCTTTGAGGCACACGACAACGCAAAATCGTCGAGCAGAAATTAATAGCCAAGTTCCGCACCCATGAGGACAGCCTCAACCGGGATCTTGGGTTCATGTCACGCTACACGTAACCCCACCAGCAAGGGGGGAAAAAAAGTTATCTGTTTTTAATATTTTCTCTCTCTCTCTCTCTCTGCCTTTTGGGTCTCTTTCTCTCTGTCTGTGTAATTTGACACAATGTGTATTCAGTATACTGGGACCTACTGTTTTCCGTGGCTAACCTGTCTGAACACCAACGACACCTTTTGATTGGTGTGATGGTGTCCCAGCCTAATATAAGATATGCGATTTGAGAACCTCTTATTCACTCACTCACCTGACGAAGGGGATAATCTCCGAAAGCTTGTGATTTTAAAATAAAATTGTTGGACTATAACCTGGTGTTGTAAGATTCCTTACATTTGTCCACCCCAGTCCATCACCGGCATCTCCACATTAAGGATAAGGAGATAACTTTGTCTAACTTCAGTGATGAGCAATCTGAACAAGTTAACAAAACTTCAATTCAACCAAAAAGACTTTGGTTAATCTTAATTTGGATGGGAAACCAGTGGAGGAGATGGCCGCTATTCCTAGTGCCTTCCAGTTAGTGAATAATATCAAATGGAGTAAGTATGATCTCGCCCTCTCTGCATATCTTCTATTCCTTTCTCCCTCATGTACTTATGTAGCTTCCCCTTCAAAGCATCTATGCTATTTGCCTCAACTACACCATGTTTCACATTCTAACCACTCTCTGGGTGAAAAAGTTTCTCTGAATTCCCTATTGGATTTATCAGTGACTATCATATTTATGGCCTGTAGTTTTGGAATTGATATGGATATAATCTATGATTTTGTGAGCCCAGCAAAATCTAGGCTGTGCTTGTTTGTGGCATAGACACACCCTGACCCTCAACAGGGAGGGCTGGCCGTGCTAATTTTTGTGAAGCTAGTCCCTCTCTCTAATTGCCACACACTCCCTGCTCAGAGGAGCTGGCAAGCAGCATGATTGACTGGGGAGGGAGGGGAGGGGGGGGTGAGGTGGGGGGAGCCGGTCAAAAAATCCACCTAGGTACCAGCCCTTAAAGAGCTACCATACAGCAAAGACAAGGAGACTTTTTATTAGCAATATGTGGCGGCAGAAGCACAGGCAGTGTCAGGACAGGGAGTGCGCAGATTTGCTTAATGTGTGCAATGGAGCCATTGGGAAGAATTCCCTCACTTTCAGAGGAATCGTTTGTATGTCCTGCTACAGGAGGTTCAGCAAAGAACAATGGCTCTCTTTGGAGCAGAGGCCACCTCCCTGCATGGGTGAGAGAAGCACAGCAAGTTAACGCTGTATACCAGGCTGTGGGACTTGGGAGCGAATGCAAAACAAAGTTCACTGACATCAGGAATCATGCCAAGGTGAGTGTACCCAGATTTGCTTGCATTATTGTGACATGGAGTGTAAATGTTCAGCTGCTGCCCCCACAGGGAGATAGCATGAAGATTACTTTATTTTGCCATTTCTGCCCATTCTATTAATGTACTAAAGCTGTAGGACACACAATTCTGTTGAACACACTAAAACCTTGTATGTAAAGGAAGAGAAGGAGCCCACCAATCGCAATCAGCATTCATGCCATTTTACAATGTCCTTGCACAAGGAGGGAGATGTATTGCAAAAGGGGTGGTGTTTTATTGCACTGTGGGAGATGTTTTATTGCACACAGGGGTGGTGTTTTATTGCACTGTGGGTGGTGTTTTATTGCACACAGGGGAGGTGTTTTATTGCACTCTGGGAGGTGTTTTATTGCACACAGGGGTGGTGTTTTATTGCACTCTGGGAGGTGTTTTATTGCACACAGGGGTGGTGTTTTATTGCAAACAGGGGTGGTGTTTTATTGCAAACAGGGAGGTATTTTATTGCACACAAGGTGTTTTATTGCACACAGGGGTGGTGTTTTATTGCAAACAGGGGTGGTGTTTTACTGCGCACAGGGAGGTATTTTATTGCACACAAGGTGTTTTATTGCACACAGGGTGGTGTTTTACTGCGCACAGGGAGGTATTTTATTGCACACAAGGTGTTTTATTGCACACAGGGTGGTGTTTTATTGCACACGGGTGGTGTTTTATTGCACACAGTGGTGGTGTTTTATTGCACACGGGTGGTGTTTTATTGCACACAAGGGTGGTGTTTTATTGCACACTGGGGTGGTGTTTTATTGCACACAGTGGTGGTGTTTTATTGCACACGGGTGGTGTTTTATTGCACACAAGGGTGGTGTTTTATTGCACACTGGGGTGGTGTTTTATTGCACACACTGGGTGATGTTTTACTGCACACAGGGGTGGTGTTTGGAGTGCTCAGGTGGCCTCTAACATCTTAATACATTGTGTGCACTTCCAGGCCAAGGCTGCCCACAACCATGGGGAGAGACCAGGACAGACGGGTGGGACAGCTATCTTGAAACAGCTTTCCCAATTTGAGGAAATGGCTCTGTCTGTTTTTGGGTGTGAATCTGTAAAGGATGTAGCTCAGAGCAAGATGGTCGCCTAACACTTTCTCAATTATAACCACAGCTGGAAGATGATGCACATTATAGGTCTTGTACTCTTAACTCCCTTTGAGAACATTTGATCCTTTCTAATTCCTTTTCTCTTCCAATGGGTTCTTCCCAAGATGTTGAAAGAAGACAAAGTGAGTATGGAAACATGCCCGTCACAAAAACTTGCATAAAATAAGTTCTGGAATGCATTACCTGAATGGGCGATGGAAGCAGATTCAATAGTAATTTTCGAAAGGGAATCGGATATATACTTAAAAAAGAAACATTTGCAGGGCTAAGGGAGTAGGACTAATTAGATAGTTCTTTCAGAGAGCTGGTACAGGCATGATGGGCCAAATGGCCTCCTTCTTTGCTGCATGATTCTATGAATCTATGTAAACACTCCACCTATCCCAAGAACCAATATAGATTTTAGAAACCCGTGGAATTTAGGTAGTGAGGTTGAGGAAGGAACACCATGTGATGCATCACGCACAAGGAAGGAGGAGCAGGTGGAGATAGCAGGAGAGATAGAGAAAAGCTAGCCAGACTGAGAACCCAAGGCATTTTTGTGCTGTATGGGCAAGAGATTGGTATTCTACTGGGCTGCCATCAGATGGGAATTAATGGAGAAACAAAAGGGCTTCATTACATCCTTTTGATTCCACCATGAGCGGCCAACAGTGGCTGGTGGAGAATATGAACCATTGCACCATTGACATCACTGCAGTCAAGGGTAAGGAATTTATTCAAATGCAGAACACCACAGAGCAAGTGGCACAGATACTGTTTCTCTTTCAAATGCTATGACTATCAGGATTGACACTTGGGCACCCACTTACAGAAACCTGTCACTGCCGGATTGGGCCATGATGTACCTGTAACTCTTTATATTTGGCTGTATCAACCTATACAGCTGGATGAGTAGATAGGCTATAGATAAAATCAGGTAACCATTTAGATCAATAGACAGGCACAGTTAGATCAGTAGGTAAAAACATAAATATGACATTTGGTATTACAATTTGATAATTAGCAGTATATAGAAACATATTGCATAGAATTAAATAGAATGTACAGCACAGAAACAGGCCATTCGGCCCTACTGGCCGTGGTTTATTCTCCATATGAGCCTCCTCCCACCCCGCCATCTAGCTCTATCAACATACCCTTCTATTCCTTTCTGCCTCATATGTTTATCTAGCTTCCCCTTAAATTCATCTGCGCTATTTACCCCAACTATTCCTTATGGTAGCGCGTTCCGCACTCCCACCACTCTTATGTTATGGATAGACATAAAAGATATACAAAGAAACTCCTATGAAAAAAATGGATTCGTACATTGTTGCTATCTATGCATATAGATCCAGTGGGCATATTGGCAGACAGATCTATTTATAATATAATGTAGTTGGCTAGACGTATAGATGGAAACATGTTTATATGGGGAAAAGAAAGCACAATGTATAGTTATGTACATATAATCCAATAGATAGAAGATGGACATATAGACAGACTGCCAGACTTACGGACATATTTTAATTGTTTCAAATCTCACTTTTTTTTTGTTTGTTCATGGGATGTGGGCGCCGCTGGCGAGGCCGGCATTTATTGCGCATCCCTAATTGCCCTTGAGGAGGTGGTGGTGAACCGCCTTCTTGAACCGCTGCAGTCTGTTTGGTGAAGGTTCTTCCACAGTGCTGTTAGTTCCAGGATTTTGACCCAGCAACGATGAAAGAACGGTGATATATTTCCAAGTCGGAATGGTGTGTGACTTGAAGGGGAACGTGCAGGTGATGTTGTTCCCATGTGCCTGCTGCTCTTGTCCTTCTAGGTGGTTGAGGTCTCAGGTTTGGGAGGTGCTGTTGAAGAAGCCTTGGCGAGTTGCTGCAATGCATCCTGTGGATGGTACACACTGCAGTCACAGTGCGCCAGTGGTGAAGGGAGTGAATGTTCAGGGTGGTGGATGGGGTGCCAATCAAGCGGGCTGCTTTGTCCTGGATGGTGTCAAGTGTCTTGAGTGTTGTTGGAGCTGCACTCAGCCAGGCAAGTGGAGAGTATTTCATCACACTCCTGACTTGTGCCTTGTAGATGGTGGAAAGGCTTTGGGGAGTCAGGAGGTGAGTCTCTCGCCGCAAAATACCCAGCCTCTGACCTGCTCTTGTAGCCACAGTTTTTATGTGGCTGGTCCAGTTAAGTTTCTGGTCAATGGTGACCCCCAGGATGTTGATGGTGGGGGATTGGGCGATGGTAATGCTGTTAAATGTCAAGGGGAGGTGGTTAGACTCTCTCTTGTTGGAGATGGTCATTGCTGGCACTTGTCTGGTGCGAATGTTACTTGCCACTTATGAGCCCAAGCCTGGATGTTGTCCAGGTCTTGCTGCATGCGGGCACGGACTGCTTCATTATCTGAGGGGTTGCGAATGGAACTGAGCACTGTGCAATCATCAGCGAACATCCCCATTTCTGACCTTATGATAGAGGGAAGGTTATTGATGAAGCAGCTGAAGATGGTTGGGACTAGGACATTGCCCTGAGGAACTCCTGCAGCAATGTCCTGGAGCTGAAATGACTGGCCTCCAACAACCACTATCATCTTCCTTTGTGCTAGGTATGACTCCAGCCACTGGAGAGTTTTCCCCCTGATTCCCATTGACTTCAATTTTACTAGGGCTCCTTGGTGCCACACTTGGTCAAATGCTGCCTTGATGTAAAGGGCAGTCACTCTCACCTCACCTCTGGAATTCAGCACTTTTGTCCATGTTTGGACCAAGGTTGTAATGAGGTCTGGAGCCGAGTGGTCCTGGCGGAACCTAAACTGAGCATTGCTGAGCAGGTTATTGGAGAGTCAGTGCCACTTGATAGCACTGTCGACGACACCTTCCATCACTGGACTGATGATTGAGAGTAGACTGATGGGGCGGTAATTGGCCGGATTGGATTTGTCCTGCTTTTTGTGGACAGGACATACCTGGGCAATTTTCCACATTGTCGGGTAGATGCCAGTGTTGTAGCTGTACTGGAACAGTTTGGCTAGAGGCGCAGCTAGTTCTGGAGCACAAGTCTTCAGCACTACAGTCGGGATGTTGTCGGGACCCATAGCCTTTGCTGTACCCAGTACCCAGTGCACTCAGCCGTTTCTTGATATCATGTGGAGTGAATCGAATTGGCTGAAGACTGGCTTCTGTGATGGTGGGGATATCGGGAGGAGGCTGAGATGGATCATCCACTCGGGACTTCTGGCTGAAGATGGTTGCAAATGCTTCAGCCTTGTCTTTTGCACTCACGTGCTGGACTCCGCCATCATTGAGGATGGGGATGTTTACAGAGCCTCCTCCTCCTGTTAGTTGTTTAATTGTCCACCACCATTCACGACTGGATGTGGCAGGACTGCAGAGTTTTGATCTGATCCGTTGGTTGTGGAATCACTTAGCATATTGCTTCCGCTGTTTAGCATGCATGTAGCCCTGAGTTGTAGCTTCACCATGTTGGCACCTCATTTTTAGGTACGCCTAATGCTGCTCCTGGCATGCTCTTCTACACTCCTCATTGAGCCAGGGTTGATCCCCTGACTTGCTGGTAATGGTAGAGTGAGGAATATGCCAGACCATGAGGTTACAGATTGTGCTGGAATACAATTCTGCTGCGCCTCATGGTTGCCCAGTTTTGAGTTGCTTGATCTGCTCTGAATCGATCCCATTTAGCACGGTGATGGTGTCACACAACACATTGGAAGGCGTCCTCAGTGTGATGACGGGACTTCATCTCCACGAGGACTGTGCGGTAGCCACTCCTACCAATACTGTCATGGACAGATGCAAGTGCGCACAGGTAGATTGGTGAGGACAAGGTCAAGTTGGTTTTTCCCTCACCACCTACCGCAGGCTCAGTCTGGCAGCTATGTCCTTCACGACTCGGCCAGCAGTGGTGCTACCGAGCCACTCTTGGTGAAGGACATTGAAGTCCCCCAACCAGAGTACATTCTGTGGCCTTGCTACCCTCAGTGCTTCTCAACATGGAGGAGGACTGATTCATCAGCTAAAGGAGGGCGGTGGTAATCAGCAGGAGGTTTCCTTGCCCATGTTTGACCTGATGCCATGAGATGTCATGGGGTCCAGAGGCAATGTTGAGGACTCCGAGGGCCACTCCTTCCTGACTGTATATCATTGTACCGCCACCTCTGGTGGGTCTGTCCTGCGGGTGGGACAGGACGTACCTGGGGATGGTGATGGAAGAGTCTGGGATGTTGGCTGAAAGGTATGATTCTGTGAGTATGGCTATTGCTTGACTAGTCTGTGGGACAGATCTCCCAATTTTGGCACAAGTCCCCAGATGTTAGTGAGGAGGACTTTGCAGGGTCAACTGGCCTTGGTTTGTCTTTGTCATGTCCAGTGATCTGTCTGGTTTTAGTATAATTAAGACTTTTTTTTAAAGTGAGATTGTATAACTGAGTGACATGCTAGGCCATTTCAGAGGGCAATTAAGAATCAACCACATTGCTGTGGGGCTGGAGTCACATTTAGGCCAGACCGGGTAAGGACGGCAGGTTTCCTTCCCTAAAGGGCATTAGTGAACCAGATGGGTTTTTACGACAATCTGCTAATTTCATGGCCATCATTATTGATACTAGTTTTTTTTAATTCCAGGTTTAATTTAATTAAGTGAATTCCTAGCTGCCATGGTGGGATTTGAACTCATGACTCACCGATTGATTAGTCCAGGCCTCTGCTCGTCCAGTAATATAACCACTGCTACTGTACCCTGTAGCCTAATGTTTCTGTTCATTTCTTCTCGTCCTGTGATCACAATGTAAATTAAATAATTCGCTTACACCTGCACTGTGTGCCCCTTTTAACACCTTAAAGACCTGGATTATGTCCCCTCTGATGACTTTGTTTTAAATTCCAGAATTACCCTGCTCTCTCTTTCAAGTTGTTGTTGTGACTTTGGAGGTAAAGCATCCATTACTTTAAATGGGCTATCAATGAATTTTACGACATTACAATGCTCTATTGTGGCTAGAATGATGTACCCTCAGGATGCTTTCACATTATTCAGTAGTCTATTGAAAGGCATTCAGTGAATGGTCAAGAATCACATCTTTCCTTTCCTGGCTTTGCAAACGGGCAGCCATCCCATGATGTACATGTTCCAGTCACCAATATGCATTACCGTACATTTTTCAAGATTAACTTCCATCTATTATTTCTTGATCATCCATTTAATTTGTCCATATCTTTTTGAATATTATCTGTCTTTCTTACAGTAATCACCTGACCACAGAAATTAAGTAATCAGTAAATGTCGTCATATTATTTGCTTATACCCTCCTGCATATTGCTGCCCTTGAAAAGGTACAGGGGGTAAGCAGCACGAATGATTCCAACTATCAGGAATTTATGTTTTGAGGAGAAGTTGAAAGAAATTGAGTTTGTTCTGGTTGAATGCTTTCCAGGACGATAAAGAGGATAGTCAAAGCTAATCTCGGCAAATTGTTCACTATGGTGAAGGGTTAAATCCGAGGGGACAGGACACACATTAAAAATTAGGGAGTTTGGAGCAAAACAAAAGTGCATTTCTTCTTTTACACAAAGGGTAATAATGCATGGATTAAATTACCAGATTAAACCATTGAAGTGAACAATATGAGTGGATGGAAGAGGCAATTGGGTGTATTGTTGGAGAAGGCATTCGGGGATATGGTGAGAGGTTGGGTAAATGGAATTGAAATTTATCCCAAAAAAAGGATCAGCTTGATGGTCTCACTGACTTTTTTCTGTTCCAAAATACATATTATGTTGATTTTGGTCAGAGGAATGCGAGTGGAACTGTGATTAATTATTTTAAACAGCCATATTTATTTATTAAAAGTACTAATTATCGATTCAGTGTCTGGTTTTCTGAATACTCACTCATTTGTAGTGTCCCTACCTATAAAGAGTCAAATTATGAGCAGAATGGTGATGAAGAAGAGTGATTATCTGTACTACAACAGAATAACTTAATTCTCCTGATTCAACATTCACTAACACTGAATATTTTGTTTTCTGGGCTGTAGGCAAAAATTCAAATTTCCATTTGCGGTGCAGGCAAGATCATATAAATACTAAGGTGTGAGAGAAAGAGCGAGAGGGAATGGACAGTGCCTGAGTGAGGGGAAAGGAGAGTGAATGAAAAAGACACAGGGAGTGAGAGGGGAATTGGGAATGAATGATAGCGTGGGGAAATGGAAATAATGAGAGAGCAAATAGGAAGTCAACGAGTGGAAGGGGAACTGAAAGTAAATAGGAGGAAGAGAATGAAAGAGAGAGGAGGGAGTGAATGAGACAAAGGGGAATGGTGAGTAAATGAGTGAAAGAATAGGGGAATGGAGTGAACAAGACGGGAATGGAGAGAGAGAATGGGCAAAGAGGCAACAGAGAGAAAATGCGAGGGAGAGTCGGAAAAGAACAAGTGCGAGAGGGATAGAAGTGATAATAAGAGAAAGGGGAATAGAGAATGAGAGAAGCATGGGTTTATGAACATGCATAAAAGTGGGAATGAGTGGAATACTGATGTAGTAAAGTGTGAAATAGGTATTTTTGATAGAAAACCAAATCACGGGTATATGACAGCATATAACTAAGTGGCCATGTAACAGAGAGACAGACATTGAAAGAGATTGTGTAAAAGAGAGATGTTCGAATAGACAAGAGAGACACAGAGAGGAGAGGAGATAATGAGAGGGGAGATGAAGGGTTGCATTTTCATTGACGGTGGTTTGTTGGTAGTGCACCGTATTGTCAAATCAAATGACATCCACGAAACCAGGTATCACCCCATGAAAACTAAATCCCAACACGATCAGAGTGACATCTATCCGAGTGTGTCACAGCATTAGAAGTTTGGTATGTGAAAATTCAAATCACAGGGAAAGATTGTTGTAAGGTAGGGTGAATCCCACAAAAACCAGTGACCATGAGATAACTGTATTCTTACTACCATAATAACAAACCATTAAATAATATGAGGAATATCACTACTCCGCTCCTGTCAGTGACTGTCACACCAGCACTCAGCAACCCTGGACTGACGTTTGCACCGTGAGCAGCGGCTGGTTTGAGAAACACCCATAGCAGAATCATTTAGTTAGATTTTTATTGATATTTAGATAAATTTAAAACGCTTTAATGTATTTGAATCACTGGCTGTTCCTGCCGCATGCCCTTAAAGATGTTCGGACAATGATTTTCCCAACATGTATTTGCAATAGTTGATGCAAATAACCTGCAAATTGTTAAATCATATTGGAAGCAATGAAAAAATGGTCTTAACTTGATACAAAGGTTTATATAAGAAACAAATGTATTTTTTTTCCGGAGGAGGGGCGAGAGGGTGCAGCCTCACTTTAAGGAGCCGCAGCGCGATGCTGGTTCTGGTACCCAAGCAGAGTACCAAAGGAGGCTGTATGTTTCTTCTAATTCCGCGCGGTCCTACAGACCCGGGCAATCATCTCCTGCACATTGCACACAGGCCGCACACCGACATCAGTGCGAAGCAGACGCGCAATAATGGAACATCTAACCAGCAGAAACTTGTTAAAGCAACAGTTTAACTAACAATCACACACTCGGAGAAGACAAAATATATATATTTTTTAAATCAACTCAGATTTCATTGCGATTTTGGAAAAACAAAAGTGATGTGGAGAATGTTTAAAATTTGCGCACTCAGCTCGTTAATTGTCTGGATCAGAATAGATCGAAATTTTATACATTCTATTGCATGTTTTAGAAATGGAAATGGTTGAAAGTGCTAAATAGGCATGCACACATCTAATGAAATGGGTGTTGAAATATAAATGAAATAGTCCCCAAACAATTAGATGTTATAATGACAGGATGCTGTATTTTTTCTTGGTGAGACTGGCAGATTGGACGCAGATGGATATGCTGAAGTTCTGAAGATGCAAATGAAACCCAGATCCTCCTGGTTAATGTATAATTTGCAACATATGGTATTTTAAAATCCAACCCATGCTTTTGTGAAGAGGATAACTCGGTGTACGACTCGCTAATGATCTCCAATTATTCATTAACAGTCTCCAAGACCAGATCTCTATGGATTTTCATTTGCTAATATTTGCTCTTCAAATATTTTGTGAAACGTTTACAACATATTTTATCTACAGACTCGGCCGAGAACATCTGTGATCGTTTTCACAGCAACATTTTATTAACAGAGAGCTGAATGGCCCATCCACCATTGCCCATATTTGCCTCTATTTGCTCATACACACACAAAAAAAACCCGTAATAAAACGGAATAATAGGAGAGATTTATGATTTATCCCGAGCAAGTTCACGTGAACATATGGCAGGCGTTGTTTGAGAAAGTTCTCTGCTCACTTGAGAGGGGAACAGATCTGAGAGTCAGAACACTCAACATCAGCTTCTGCAGCAAGGCTACATCAGTCACGTGACAAGGTCCGTGCAGGAGCATAAAGTGATGCGAACTGAATCATTCCCTTTAAAACACAAAGTATAAAATCCCCACCCGTGTTCTCATTCCCACCACAGACGCCCCCCAAACACGTGCCAGCACAGATATCTATCCCCCCAACCCCAGGCTGAAATTGAACATCTCTGGTTTCTGTGCAACTTCAGGATGATGGGGACAAATTGTAAACTGGGACCAGAGATGTTGAGGTAATAACTCCCCGGACTCTTCACGTTAAAAGAGGCCCCTTCAATACTCGGTCCCACTTATTCCTCATGTGAACTTTTTTTTTTTGATTTGTGATCGAGGCAGTTTTGTTTTTGTGTGCGATTTGTCTGGAGATGTGATTCCATGCACCTTATCCACTGGAGAGGTTTGCACCGAGCTGCTTGTTGTCGCTGTGACATCTAGACAATTGAAAAGGAGCCTGTGTTTCTCTATTGATTTAAACTGGCTTCTTTATTGGGACACCACCTCCCGGGGAATCTGTCAGTTGTGTCCTAACGACTCCTGTTCATCGACAAATCCAATTCATCATCGGGTATACTAAGTTCTGCCTCTTAATAGATAATTTTTTTAAAAAACGAGTCAATTTGTTGGGATACTTGTGTTGTATCAGTACTGTCCAGGCCTGTGCAATAACATAGATTTCTTGCACAATTATTCTCCTTTAATGTATCACTTTCTGATACAGTATATTGTCCTCAGTCTAAGTTAAACTGCCTGAGGTGAAATCCTGGTAACGCTTCCATCGCGTTTGGATACAAACTAAGAGCTGGATATTTCTTGAATGATTTTATAACAAACCCAATATTCCTTATTGGTTCTGGAACAACAGCTCACTGTCCCTTCTGTCTGTGATCATCTAGAAAAAATATCAAACTATTGTAGGGAAATATTTCACACATCATACAGATTATAGTCACTCCTCTCCATCGGCGGATAAGGGGAGCGCGCCACTAATGAAACGCCACGCACACGCAGCAAATTTCTCCAGTGACAGATGCGCTTCCCTCCCCCCTGGAAAGCCGCCTCCGGCTCCCTGAATCCCAGATCAGAACGGGGGAAAGTTACACGCCGGAGTTGCTGGGCACCCTTTGAAGGGCCAATTTTAACCTCACTTCTTTAGTTCGGTGCGCTCTCCCCCCGCCAGGATTCGGACCATTAAGACGCCGCAGTAACTCGCTCTCAAACCAGCCCCACGTGTTGAGTATTCTGCGCAACATTATTATTGCCCACTTGGAGATATCTGCCACACGCGCAAGTGTCCCGAATTCACCGTGCGCCAAATATCTTGGCGAGTGCCAATCCATTCCTCGCGCCTTACTTCTGGATCTGTGCACAGAAAGAGACCGCAGGAGAAACGCAGTGTCTGAACGGCGCATCTCCCGGCGGCAGAGGGTGACCGGGGTATCTGGGGAACTCCCAGCGGCTTCACTTCTTTAAACCCACTCCGTCTGGGTTTCTAAATGGACCCCGATCACTCATTTAATTCAAGATGTGGAGATGCCGGTGATGGACTGGGGTTGACAATTGTAAACAATTTTACAACACCAAGTTATAGTCCAACAAATTTATTTTAAATTTCACAAGCTTTCGGAGGCTTCCTCCTTCCTCATTTAATTCAAGGCGGTAGTGTTGCTATTAATGAAGTGTATATTTATTAATAGAGGATAATAGTATTTGAACAGTACGCACCGACTGTGAATAAAACTTCGATTCAAAGTTCGCCCCTCTCGTTTTAAAAAGTTAACTGAGACGAAAACTTTTTGCTTTGGAGAGGGGTGCGGGTTATTTCGTTAATCTGGTTCAATTCTGATTTATTTAGGTGTTTTTACTGTGGGTGAAAGCGCCGCACACACTGATCCTCCTGATATTCCTGTTCATTCATTGTAGGTGACGCGCTCCCAGGGACCCGGCAAAGCGCAAAATAAACGCAAGACTTCTCTCAGTCTGTCCCGCAATGAAAGAGCTCGGCTAAGCGTGCTGTCCATTTGAAACAGGGATGAGATGAAGAATGCACTTTTCTGGTTTAAGTTTAAGTCCATGATGTACTTTTTATATCAGGCAAGAAACTCCAAATCGGCTAAATGCAAAAGCAAAAAAGTAAGGTTACTTTTAAACAGGGAAAATGAATATTGAAACTACACATTTATAAATCATTTATCAGTTTAAATATTAAACGTTTTGCTTTTTCAAACATAACTATGTGTATTAGATTTTAATCTGTGTGAAATTCATAAATTACATTAATAATATACAAGCTTGCAACATTTCTAGAATTGCGCATTGGATCCAGATCAAAGTCTAAAATGTAACGAATTTACAACACCAAGTTATAGTCCAGCAATTTTATTTTAAATTCACAAGCTTTCGGAGGCTTCCTCCTTCCTCAGGTAAATGTTGCTCAACCCCAGTCCATCACCGGCATCTCCACATCATAAAATGTAACGATCCTAGATCCTGATACAGTCCAATCACATTCACCCCAAATTTTAGTCCCGAGGACAATCCGATCCCGGGCCTATTTGGGGATTGCTGGACCCGGAGTGGGTTCCTCCTGTTACTGCCCCGTACACACTCCGCTCACTGGGGGTGGATTCCGGCCTCTCCCAGTCTAATTGTAAAACGACCGTTCCGATCGTGTGATCTCGGGGATCAATCTGGTTAAATTGTTTGTGATAAATGATCCCGACCAGCTGTGAAAGGATGGGAGCAACACTTTGAATTCTTATTGATTTTGTTTTCAAATTCTGCATGATTTCGGTTACAGTGTGAGAGTAATTTTCTTTCTACAATAATGATTTTCCTTCTCTCCCTCCGGTGCAGTCAGTCCTTGCAAGTGGGCACCCCCTATTCTCAGGGTGGGGGAGAGGTCCCAGGTTCCAGACCCTGCACTAGCTGGAAGTGGGGGGGGGGGGAGGTTTGGGGAGATGAGGTTTAACCCTGGGGCAGGCGAGCTCTTTAATCTTGGTCAATAATCCCCGACCGGAGTCTCCTCCCTCCCAACCTGCGTTCTCCTATCAGTGTCTCCTTGGCTGAGTGTTAAACACAACAGGAGGCAGGGACAAAAGACTGTGTTAACACTCAGGACCAGCCCGCAGGAGGATTACACCGAGAGAGAGAGAGAGAGAGAGAATAACGCGCTGAATTCATCCCACACAAGGTAACAATCCTGAACTCGCGGTACAACTAATTCTCTTTATCTTTGTAGTTAAATACATGAGAGAGGAGAGGAGACAGTGACAGTGAGAACCCTTAAATCGGCCTGAAGTTCCTCAGTGGAGGATCCTGGGGTTGTGAGAGAATTAACTTGGAAAGTCATCGTAAATGATTTAAAGTCAAAGGAAAAAAAAAGTTTTTTTTTATTAACGAAAGATTAGAATTGAGTCCATTCTTATAAAAGTTCATTGGATGTAAATCTTCTAAGGTCCGTTCTGCTGCACCCAGGATGCCGAGACGCACTCTTTTATTTCCTTGTCCGGCTGGATATTTTGCTTCGGATCGTCTTCCTTTGAATAAGCTCGATTTAGGAGTTTGGTGGAGGACCCGGTTTTCGCGCTAACATAAACACGGGGGTCCCACACACTTTATAAATCGATTAGAATTACCGTTGAGATTTAGATTCTTTGTATAAAAACACGCGAAATTCGGGGGAAAGTGACAGAAATTCTAGAGTGAACTCAAATCAGAATTTAGTATAAAAGGAACATTTTCGAAGAGACGATGGGTCCGTCCCGCGCGGGGGACTAACAATGATAATCCACGATCACATCCGTCTCAAACTTTAATGGACGGATTTGACTCCATCCTTTAAAGCAGTGGGGCAGATCTGGACTTTGTGCGATTGTGTAAAACCGCCAGTCGGCAGCCCCTTTTACATCTCTCCTCATTTTTATTTCCATAATCTTCACCTGTTTTAGACTGTCCCACAAAGTCGAGATAACGTATCTCCCGGTTACAGTGATCTGCGGGAACTTGCCTTTGGTGATTGGAGAGGAATTTCCAAGATTTTACCCTTAAATGGGCCTAGCGTTTTTCTCTTTTTCCCCTCTCCCAGGGGATGGCGAGGCAGTTGGGGGAGCAATGGGGGGGGGCGGTGTTAATAAAGTTAAGTTCCAATATGACAGTATGGGACAGGCTTGATGGATCAATCGGATTTTTCTGTTTGTGTTTTTTGTATCTTCCTTTGTTTCCATATCCTGAAGGTTCTAGGTCAGCTCTTTGCCCAGTAGATTCCCACCTGCAATCAGCAGAATTGTGCTTAGTCGTTTATTCAGTGATTTGTTGATAAGCCATGTGACTGAGACTGTAGCAGAGTGACTGTGGATATCTACTGGCATTAGGACATTGCTTTAAAGAACTGAGCCATTTTGCATCGTTCTGCCTATTTCTTACATTGCAAAGATCTGAGGTAACATTACAATATCAACAATGCCATGATTCTTCCACAGTCGGGAGTTTACCATTTTAAATATTGTTATACTTAGTACTTTAATTTGAATTATTTAGTAAAAGATCCATTGTAATCACATCAGGAGAAAGGCTGGGGGATCTTTAGCAGGGAATTTGGTGAAAAGTAGTTGTCTTCTTGCTGGTTTTAGCCATAATGTCTGCTGTCAGAAATTGGCTGTTTGAAGAGGATGAAATGGAGAAGGGAGAGATGAACCTTGCGATGCTACATAGCTTACTGAACCTTTTGGGAATCAGCCAATAAGGAGCTGGAGAAGCATCTGAGGGCCAGCCAGGTGCAGACTGAAGGACCAACCAAGCAGAGGTGACGGAAGAGACGAGGGGCACCCTGAAAGAAGAGACGGAAAGATAGTGAACATGGAGGCAGGTCTCAAGAAATATCCGAAAGCCGGACGGAATTAACTAAAAACTGGGCACGAAAAGTTTATAGTCAGGCAGGAAAAATACTAGAGGTGGGAACAGAGATGGGTTGGTTAAGAAAGGCCTCTAAGTGGGACCGAAAGTTAACAGGACAAACCGGGGGGGGGGAGAATGAATTGGCTCAGAAAGAGCTGAATAATATCATCTCCAAAGTGATCGAGGGAAGAAAGGGAAAGACAAGAGCGACTTTGAAACCTTGAGGAATACAAACTGGGAGTGGGGCTGAGAAAGAAGGTAAAAGTTGGTATTATCCAATTATCGCCTATCCAGGACAAAATAAAAATTGTGCAGGAGCCAAGTACCAACTTTTTTTTTATCATTGCTCGATATTATTTAATCACGAGGCACGTAATTATTCGACCTCTTTGCTTTGGAAACAATTAAACTAGCCACATACACTGATGGCTGGATTGTGTAAAGACCAATCATTACAATGTTTGAAATCACCAAATAAACCAATGGAATGAAACCCAGAAATCGCTGTTTATGAAATCTTATTTGAAGGACCTTCCCTCTTATTGGAAATCTATTTGTCGTGGATCAACTAAGACTGAAGTTACACTGCCATTCTTGCACTTTAGCAGAGTGACTGTAGGCATTTACTAGCAATTAGACAGACCAGAATTCCTTCTAACAGAGAGTCGCCAGTACCATTCAGGTCTGATTAGATTATTTATTAGCACCGGGAAATTGGGAATACTTGATCCCCAGTCATAGTGATGAATTTAACAGAGGAAAAAAAGTAATTCTTGAGGTGTGTCTTTCTAGATGAATGACCTAAATCAGGCCAAGTGACCTTCCTTATCATTGTGAACACGGGAATCGACAGAAAACAAGAGTCCATTGGATGAACAGTAGCGTCAAAATCCATAGAAACATGGAGGATGAATTCCGTGGGGGATCTCCAGATTGTTTATCGTAATTTCGGCGGAAGAACCACGGAAGCCCAGAATGCCGTTTACACTGTTTCCCGGGGATTCGGCGGCTCTTCCACTGAAGTTACGGTAGATGATCCGGAGAAACCCTGCGGAATTCACCCCCATCATCTATGGGACGTGGCATTGGCGATACACCTATCCCAGGTGTTAATTACTTTTTGCATGGAGAAGAACTTCCTGACTTTGGTCCTAAATTTGCCTTTCACGAATTTGAACCCGTGACCTCTTTTACTTTCCTGGTACGTTTTGAAGAAGTGCTTAGTTTAATGTATATTTCTTCCTATATGCACTCCTTCCAGTCACCCATGTCATTCCTCAACCGGGAGCAGGTGGTCCCTCTGTGAAAAGAGCTCCACTCCCCCAGCACAGACATTCCTCATCCGAAGGAACTCAAAAATTCAACACAAAAATATTAACAAGAAGTTGTCATGATTGTTGACTTTCTTACAGAACCGGGATCAGTGATGACAACGGTGAAAAGCTGGAGTCCATGAACCTGAAATAATGTCACATAAAGGTATTTTGTCTTTTAAAAAGCATTTGGACAGTTACATGGGTAAGATGGGTATAGAGGGATATGGGCCAAGTGCAGGCAATTGGGACTAGCTTAGTGGTATAAACTGGGCTACATGGACATGTTGGGCCGAAGGGCCTGTTTCCATGTTGTAAACTTCTATGATTCTATGAAACCATTTCATTCTTCCATGCGACAGGAAAAGTGCAATGGTTCAAATGTATTTCTTAATTAATTGCCTTTTCCTGTAGTTAACGCAGACAGTGATGGAAAAATACATGTCAGGTTGATCAGCATCTGAAAGGGAGGATAGGTTAATGTTTGGGATGGGACTTTTCATCTCCACCAATCAGGTTGAGAAAATTCTCAAATAATATTACTGCAGCACACGAGACTGTGAGCTGCACCAGTTACTACATTTCGAGTTCAGTTCCAGTGTGCATTATTTCAACACAGGAGGAACTGAATCCCTAAATAATATAGTGGCACGTGAAATGCATTAAATGGTATAAAGAGCCTGTATCAATCCGCTATCGCTGCCGATTGCGGACGCACGCAATTTTCCGTCTGTTGATTTTACAATAATTTGGGCCGTGAATTGGGCGTGCTGCGCCCCCCACCATAACTGAAATTCCGATACGCTATCTCGATGTGCGAAGCTCTACACCGAGAGCGCTGTCCATAGTTCTGTACAGTAATACTCTGGGTGAATGCGCAGTGTGGAGCGGGACTGAGCCCAGGTCCTAGGTTCGAGTTAGCCAGTCTTAACTGGGGCCGCGGCAGGGACAGTACAGTTGTCCTCAGTGCCATTGGGCTGAGGATGGGACCAGGGTTCCTGCTCCTGACTACTAGGCAACGATTTTTTTCTTGTAAGTGAGTGTGAATAGTGGGTGAGAACAGGATTGGGTGCCCCCCCCCCATAGTCATTGGGCTGCTGGGTATTCACTGTCTGGCCTCAGGCATGAAAATTGACAACTTGGGTGGACAGAATTGCTTTTTCTTATATTGATTACTCTGCTTCTGTATTTGCAGGTGTGGGCTGTGTCAACCAACTGGGAGGGGTCTTTGTGAACGGACGCCCCTTGCCGACCTGTAAGCGAAAGAGGATCATCGAGATGGCAGCAGGTGGCATCAGAGCATGTGACATCTCCAGGATTTTACAGGTAAACAAGGTTTAAATCTTGCCTGAGCTCCTTCGGGTTTATCAAAACACACAGCAGGAGGACCTGTTCTTTCGCTTCTGGGCCCAGGTATTAATCCAGCCCAGAATAATGTGATGAAAGCCTTCCCTGTCTGCTGGATATAAAGGTCCTAAGTGAAATGAATTGGGTTATTCACAACTGAATTGCTAAGGCCAAGTCCATCTCAAAAAAAACTGCCCACAATTCAAGACAAATTGGTAATCATACTCAGAGAGGAATGAAGGCAGTCCTAAAGAAAGACTTGCATTTATATAGTGCCTTTCATGACCCCAGGCACTTTAAAGCCAATGAAGTACTTTTTGAAGTGTAATCACTGTTGTAATGTAGGAGCCAATTTGCTCACAGCAAGGTCCCACAAACAGCAATGTGATAATGACCAGATAGTGTTTTTTAGTGATGTTGGTTAGTTAATACCCAGATTATGGGCTCAAGTCTCTGGAGTGGGACTTGAACCCACAACCTTCATGACTCAGGCAAACATGCTACCTACTGAGCCATGGCTGACTCCTACATAGTGAACGCTACAGACGACTGCCTTAAGTTATGGATAAGCCAGAATCTTCTTCAATTGAACATTGGCAAGACCAAAGCCACCCTATTTGACTCCTGCCAAAAATTCTATAGCCTTCCTCTGACTCCATCCCTGACACTTCACTCAAGCTGAACCAGAAGGTGCACATCGTTGATGTTGTGTTCGACCCTGAGCTAAGCTTTAAATCTCATATCCTGTCCATTACTAAGACCACTTACTTCCACCTCCACAACACTGTGCAGCTCCCCCCACCATTACCTCTTCCCCACCGCTGAAACCCTTGTTCATGTTTTCATTAACTTCACTCTCGACTTCTCCTGGCCCTCCCCATCAGTTTGTTGAACTCCACCCAACACAAACTCTAACTTGTCCAAAACTCTGCGCCCACACCCTATCCTGCTCACCCCTCAATCTACTGTTGACTCCTCATATTCACCACATTAAATTTGAAACCCTCAATCTAGTTTGCAAATCCCTCCATCACCACCCCCCACCCTGCCTCCACAATGTGCTCCAGTCCTACCTCCCAGCATGTCTCCTCCCTCGCTTTGCTCCACCATCAGTGGCAGAGCCTTCAGCCGTCTCGGCTCTACTTTCTGGAACTTCCTTCCTAAACCTTTATTGTCTTTCCTCCCCACTTTTAAAAGCCTCCTCAAAACCTGTATCTTTGACCATGCTTTCAGCTAGCTCTCCCATCTCTTCAGCTATCAACTTGCCGTTGGTTTGGCCCCCACGTAGTGTCCTGGGTCATTTACTACTTTAAAGGTGCTATATAAATTCAGGTTGATGACTTAGCCATCATCATTGCCCCCTGAGCAGAGATGACTGTACCTTATTTCACCATACGACACCTTACTGCTTCATCTCTTCACTGCAGGTCTCCAATGGTTGTGTGAGTAAGATTCTGGGCCGATTCTACCAGACGGGCTCTGTTGGTCCAAAAGCTATTGGTGGGAGTAAACCACGGCTGTCGACTCCAGAGGTGGTGGCTAAGATCGCTCAGTTTAAATGGAACAACCCATCGATGTTTGCCTGGGAAATCCGTGGGAAGCTACTGTCGGATGGAATCTGCACCAGGGACAAAATTCCTAGTGTGAGTTTTTGGTTTAATTCTTCTTTTATACGTATAAACTCCAGCTTCAGAAAAGGTCCCGTGACTGGTAGATGGCTATCACAGTGTATTTTCACCTCTAAATTGGTTGAAATGTAACCCACATTGATCGGATGAAAGTCTCCTCTGTCTGTCGGTTGTAAGGGCTCAATGTAACGGGGCAGTTTCAGCCTGGTTCACAGAAGGCGAGGAGGTCACAGTGCCAAATTAGAAGCATTTTTTCCCCTATCATTAAGAAGGCAATCTCACTCGGGTGGTAAGTTTAACCGTCATTGGTACAGTAAAAGGCCGTCTCTGGGTTGGGTTGAGACACACTGTTAGGGCAGAGTAGAATGAACTTTACTTAGTCTAACCTGAGCTATACCTGACCGTAGAGTGCTTTAAGGTCAGACACAGCCCGGGATAGACAAAGTAAAAGAAAAAGTGTTTTGTTTCCCAAGTTAAAATGTTAGCATCCTCTGCCAGCTTTTTTTAGATTTACAGGTACTTGTGTCAGTCCTAACTGCACCAAGGTAGGATTTTCTTACTTTTATTTTTGAAGGTAAAGTTGTATTGGGAACAGGAGTGGGCCATTCAGCCCCTCGAGCTTGTCCCACCATCCTTATTAGATCATAGCTGATCAGTACCTCAACTCCATTTATCCGTCCTGGCTCCAAATTCCTTGATACGTTTACCTAACAAAAATCTATCAGTCAGTTGAATCTATCATTGAAATTTTCAATTGACCCAACGTCCACAGCCTTTTGGAGGAGAGAATTCCAGATTTCTACTACCCTTTGTGTGAAAACGTGCTTCCTGATTTCCCTTCTAAATGGACTCGCTCAAATTTTAAGATTATGCCCTTTTGTACTGGATTCCCCCAGCAGAGGAAATAATTTCTCGGTATCTCCCAATCGAATGCCGTTATCATTTGGAACACCTCGATCAGATCAACCCCTCAACCTTCCAAAACAAACCAAGTTTCCGCAACCTGTCCTCATAATTTAACCCTCTAAGTTCCGGTATTGTTCTGGTAAATCTGCACTGCACCATCTCCATAGACAATCTATCCTTCTTGAGATTCGGTGCCCAAAGCTGAGCACAGTAATCCAGTTGGGATCTGACCAAGGCTAGATTGTCCTTCTGTGAGGCACTTTGGGACATTTTTCTAAGTTCAAGGTGCTATATAAATGCAAGTTGTTGTTTTGTTGTTGTTGCATCAACATGCTTTGAAACGTATATCAGCAAATCATTACATTTATACTGTTTCACATTGACAGATCGCACAGTTATGAATGGCAATAGGCTCTACAAAAAGTACATTCATTGGCAAGAGTCAACCATGCAGATAATTGTAAACATTCTTTGCACCTTTTCTAGGTTTCATCTATTAATCGAGTCCTGCGGAACCTACATTCTGACCTGCAAATCTCTGCATCTGAGAACACAAGAGAGCAATGGACAGGAGGTGAGGCTGCTTCTTATGTGGAAGCAATTAGTAATCAGCGAGGTAGAATGCTAAATTGCAACTGAGGTCAAGCAGCTTGATCGAAGGACAAGACTGTAAGACCCTAAATTACAGCCTGACCGCTATCTCCTTACTTATATTTTAAGAAGCTGAGATTATAAGGACATAGGAACAAGATTAGACAATTCAGTCCATTAAGCTCGCCCAGTTTATTTATATCCATGTCGAGGAGTTGTTCAGACAATTGTCATCTCCCTGCTACCTGGATCTGGATCCCTCTGCTCCTTGTTGAATCAGTAATGGGTCCAATTCTTCTTCCTACCTAACACCATCATGGGAGCACCACCAGCAGTCGGATGCAATGGTTGGAGGAGAAGGCTCACCGTCACCTTCTCAGGGCATCGAGGGATGGGCAATCAATATGGCTTTTCCAGCATTCCCCACATCCCAAGAACAAACATATATTAAAAAAAAAAATCACTGTATGGGCTGGTAGTCTATTCTGCATGTTAGCAGCTTTAATTGTGAACATAGGAACAGGAGTAGGCCATTCAAAACTGGAACTAAGAAAGAAACAAAAACTTGTGTTTATTTAGCCCCTTTTACGACCTCAGGACGTCCCAAAGGGCTTTACAACCAGTGAAGTACTTTTGAAGTGTAGTCACTGTTGTAATTTAGGGAATGCAGCAGTCAATTTGCACACAGCAAGATCCCACAAACAACAATGTGATAATGACCAGGTAATCTGTTTTAGTGATGTTGGTTGAGGGATAAGTATTGGAGAGGACACCGGGGAGAACTCCCCTGCTCTTCTTCGAAATAGTGCCATGGGACCTTTTAGATCCACCCAAGAGGCCTTGGTTCAATGGCTTATTCGAAAGATGGCACTTCCAACAGTGCAGCACTCCCCCAGTACTGCACTGGAGTGTCAGCCTAGATTATGTGTTCAAGTCTCTGGAGTGGGACTTGAACCCATGACCTTCTAACTCGTCATAAAGACGGCTGGTGTGACAAATGAAAACAATTGTGCTGCTGCAGATGGAGGTACAGAAGTTTTTTGAGATTAGAATTGAGGAAGATTATTGCGACAGTGTAGAAAGAGCTTTACTCTGAATCAAACCTGTGCTGGACCATCCCTGAGATTGCTTGATACCAGATCAAGTGTTCTGTTCCGAGCACTGACCTCTACTTACCCTTTGTGTGTCCCCCTCTCAGATTTTGGAGAGCAGGAAACAAGTGAAACTCCGAACATCTTGGTATCTGACTTTGCCGAGGAGGTTCAACCAAACTATCAGCAAAGGAACCGAACAGTTTTCACACACGAACAGGCTGAGGAGTTAGAGAAAGGTATGGGCTGGGACCAAAAAGGACTGGGCAGTAATAGCAAGCTGTTAGCCAAAGTCCCACAGATTGTACAGGAAAGTGTTATATAACCTCTTTCACATCCTCAGTACAGCCCAAAGCCCTTCACAGCCAATGAAGTACTGTTGTTATGTTTGCAAATACAGCAGCCAATGTGTGCACAGTGAGATCCCACAATCAACAATGAGATTAATGACCGAATAATCTGTCTTTGGTGGTGTTGGTTGGGGGAAAGCTATTGGCCAGGGCACCAGGATAACTTCCCTGCTCTCCTTCCAATCGTTCCATGGGATCTTTCATGTCCACCTGAGAGGGCAGACGGGGCCTCAGTTTAACATCTCAGACGAAAGACGGCACCTCCGGCAGTGCAGCACTGAGGTATCAGCCGAGATTATGTGCTCAAGTCTCTGGAGTGGGGCTTGAACCCATGACCTTTTGACTCAGAGGTGAGAGTGCTACCACTTTGATGGAACTTATGTTAAAATTACCGTAGGGGAGCAGGAGAAACCTGAAGGATGTTAACCCTCTAAGATTCTAACTAGGAGGCATATCATAAAATTAAGGCCAGTGATACTGGAGAAAACTAGGGGATAGACCAATAACAGAGAAGAGAAGCAAAAAGGGAGATTAGAAGAATCAAGAGAGTCTGAAAGTAAACAGGCAGTCAACAAAGAGAGTAACAGGAAATTATTTTATGAGCACATGGAAAGCAAAAGGTAGATGGGGGAATGCAGTAGATGTAGTTTAGGAAAGCCTTTGACAAGGTACCACATGGGCAGGTACAGCACATGGGAGATTACTAGTGAAGATTAGAATTAGGGAGAGGATAGCAAACTGGATTAAGAATTGGTTAGAAGGGAAATAACAGAGAGTAGGAGTGAAGGGCAGTTTTTCAGAGTGGTTGGAAGTTGTGTCCCACATTCAAGGGGCCGTTTCTGTTCAGTGTGTCTATATCATTGATTTTTGGATATATTCCTAGAGGGTGTGGTGTTAAAATTTGCAGATGATACCAAATTAGGAGGTATAATTAGTTCTAGAAGACCAAAGTAAGCTACAAAGGGCAATTGATCAGATGGGGGAACGGGCTAAAAAGTGGCAGATGGAATTCAATCTCAGTAAGTGTGAGGTGATGCAATTTGTTAAAAAATAATAGCAGTAATTATGCACTGAATGAAAGTAGGATTGGTACAGTGGAATGGCAGAGGAATTTAGGGGACAAGTTCACAGGACATTAAAGGCAAAACCTCGGGTTGATAAGGCTGTGAGAAAAGCTAATGGAATTCTAGGTTTTATCACAAGAGGTATAAAATATAAAAGCCAAGAGTTAACGATGAGCCTGTGTAAAACCTTAATGTGACCTCAGTTGGAGTATTGTGCACAGTATTGTGCTCCACACTATAGAAGGAGCTTTACTCTGTGCTGTACCTGCCCTGGGAGTTTTTGATTCCAGCATTGAATACAAAATGTGTTCTCTGCACTTCAGTACTTTTTTTTATAGAGACTCTCCCTTTCTTACTCAATTTCCCCCTTCCCACGTCATGCATTTCTCTGTGCCACATTCTGACCCAGACCAAGAGAGTGGGCCATTGTAGCTGGTGCCAAACCTCTACCAATCTCACTCTGGAGCTAGCAGTCAGGAGGTTGGTGAGAACCTTTTTTTATTATTCGTTCATGGGATGTGGGTGTCGCTGGCGAGGCCGGCATTTATTGCCCATCCCTAATTGCCCTTGAGAAGGTGGTGGTGAGCCGCCTTCTTGAACCGCTGCAGTCCGTGTGGTGACGGTTTTCCCACAGTGCTGTTAGGAAGGGAGTTCCAGGATTTTGACCCAGCGACATTGAAGGAACGGCGATATATTTCCAAGTCGAGATGGTGTGTGACTTGGAGGGGAACGTGCAAGTGGTGTTGTTCCCATGTGGCTGCTGCTCTTGTCCTTCTAGGTGATTGAGGTTGTGGGTTTGGGAGGTACTGTCGAAGAAACCTTGGCGAGTTGCTGCAATGCATCCTATGAATGGTACACACTGCAGCCACAGTGTGCCGGTGGTAAAGGGAGTGAATGTTTAGGGTGGTGGATGGGGTGCCAATCAAGTGGGCTGCTTTGTCCTGGATGGTGTCGAGCTTCTTGAGTGTTGTTGGAGCTGCACTCATCCAGGCAAGTGGAAAGTATTCCATCACACTCCTGACTTGTGCCTTGTAGATGGTAGAAACCTCCTGGGGATGTGACTTCTGTAGATTTATCTCCCCATTTTTCCTGTGGGCAGTGGTGGAACTCTATCTGGCACCTCCCAGTGTGACTAGTCCGAGATTATTGGACTCAATATTTCAACCCAGGTCCTGTTGCTCCCTGGTGCCGTGTTATGGAGAAACCCTGTTTAATAAAACACTTTAAAAATGCTTTTGTTGCTTTTGTGTGATGTTTCTGTTGTGGTTTCAGAATTTAGTAGAGCACAATATCCAGATGTGTTTGCGCGTGAGAAATTGGCTTCAAAAATATCCCTTCCAGAGGCCAGAATCCAGGTAAGTGTTTCATCTCTATTTCCAGCGAGCAATCTTCCAATTGTCTTCCAATTGACGTGTAATTGATACTAGAGTCCAGTTCAACAGGAGTGGGCTGACCACCTGGTCCCTCACTCAAGTGACCACTTCTTTTCTATGAGGCTAAACAGCATTTGTCAGTAGGCTATTTGACTCTGGGAGGCATAGGAGGAGTTGATAATTGGAGAACAATGGTTCCAGAGGGATCCATTCTGGGACCCTTTGTTGATGATAAAGTTGCTGATTGCACAGAGCTATGTGGGCAGATAATGAGTAAAAAGGAGTTTGATTGTTTTCAGAGGGACTTGGAGCAATTGTATAGATGGGCCGAGATTTGGCAGATGGATTTTAATGTGGACAAGTGTAGGGTAATCTAGGATAATAAATATAGGTAACAATAAATGTGTGAACAACATGACAGGATCCCTACTGACAAAGCCTCAAAAGGAAAAGGATTTGAGAGTAGTCATTGATTATATCCTGATAGTGTCTGGTCAGTGCAACAGACTTATCAATAAGGGAAATCAAGGTGGGATGTACATGATGGCCATCGGATTATAAATCAGAACAAATTCTACTTACACTGTACCAATCAATGATGGGGCCGATTCTGGAGTATGACACACAGTTTTGGTCATCCTACCTTAACAAGGATGTACATTCATTAGAACGGGTTCAGAGAGGAGAAACCAGGATAAATTCAGCCCTATGGCGATTAAGTTTTGGGAAAAAAAAGGCTTAAGCAACTAAACTTGTTTTCATTGAAGGAAAGAAAACTGAGGAGAGATGTGGTCCAGGTCTGAAACATAATGTAAATTATTGGTAGCATACTGACAAAGTACTGGTAAAATTGAAATAAACAAACTATTTTAAGTTATATGTGGAACACAGGACTAGAGGACTCAAGTGCAACAAGTCATAAGCCTCGAGCGAGGTTAGAGATGAGGAAAGAACAATTCCCACAGGATAGTGGATGTAGAAGAGACTACCAGAGAAGGGAGTAGATTGAGGGTCAATTGGTACCGTTAAAAGGAGTTGGATTGATATCTATTGAGAAGGGGGATTGGGATAATACAGATGCTGGGGGTCATTGGAAATTTTCAAGACTGAAATCAATAGATTTTTGTTGGCTAAGAGTATCAAGTGATACGGAGCAAAGGTGGGTAATTGGAGTTGAGGTACAGATCAGCCATAATGAGATAAAATGGTGGAACGGGCTCGAGGGACTGAATGGCCTCCTTCTGTTCCTCTGTTCCCAAATGCCCACGTTGAATGTCACGTACCAGGTTTACTCACTACCAACTGCTTAATGCAGATCCTTACGTGAGGGGCCATTGGGAAAGAGGTGTGCCCAAGGTCAAGTGAACGGTTTAAGGGGTGGCTGATCCGATATCTGGAAAACTTTCGCCCAAAGTCAATATTACTCCCCATGGTGTGCGATATGTAAACGTCTAGGGGTGGGTGAAGTGAAACTGAGGCCTCTGATACTGATTCACAATTACTTCATCTTCACCTAGGTCTGGTTTTCCAATCGACGGGCAAAATGGAGACGAGAGGAGAAGGTGAAAACCAGATCCGGCTTTTTAAATGGTAAGTCCACCTCACCTACAGTTTCACCCTTTTAACATCACCCTATAACTATCTGCAATCTCTTTAAGAGTGAGGGTTATTATCAAGGATCTGTTCTCGCTCAGATATTCTTCCCGATACTCCTGAAAGTGGTGATTCATTGGGTGCTGGCAGATCTCTGGTGCTTCGCTAAGGTGTCTGCCCTTCATGTCTGAGGCTATTCGAATGTGTGTGTGTCCTCATGACAGAATAGCCATCAGACACTCGCTGTCCAGGCTTACACATGACAAATAGTAACTTGACGAGGTGCTACAGGGCTGCTGACACCTGTGGAACTGTATTCCAGCCAGCGCCAGTGCCTTTAGGACATGATGGGGAGCAAGATTAGAGGGAAAATCCCACGTTTGGACAAACAGACAACTGAGAGTGTAATGAACCGGTCATAAACTGAGATTAGACAGGGTTTGGTATCATTGCACACCTTTCTACCGCTTTACCTAAACCTTAGCTCAAGGCCTGTTGTTATTTTTCACCACTCCATTCAGCAGCACATGGAGCAAGCCTTTGGCTTAGCGGTAGCATTCCTGCCTCTGAGTCAGAAGGTACAGGGTTCAAACCCCACTCCACACAGTCCCGGTGGGTGGAGACCAGAGCTCTGGCTCTGAATTCTGGGTTGATTTCCAGTGGGATACTTGTCCCCTGTGGGTGTGGGTGGACCCCCTCCTCATCATATGGGCTGTGGGAGCCCAGAAAAAACTCCTCCCCCCCCTGTATAGGACTAACCACCCTATTGGTTGGTATAAAGATGGTTACAGTTAAGGATGGAGTGTTCATGTTAATCAGTCTGTAAATCCTTCCACTATTCTCCAGGGGAAGATGTGAAGATAGCAAAACAACAATGACACAGCAGGACTAATTAAGTTGCTTAATGAATTAGATGTCTCATTGAACACAGGGGATCCATAAATTACTAACTGTAAACATCTCTTACCCTTACCTTTTGACGATTCTTTGTTTGGCTTGTCTTAGAATGTTGAACATGTTCTTCATGTCTCACATAGGTACCACATGCGGTTTGATGTTGAACCCATTACAAGCCTCATCTCATGGTTTTCCAACTTTTCACCCATCAACAATGACTGACAGTCTGTCTTTGCAGGTGAAGTTCTAAATTTTTTTCCTCCAAATTTCTCTCCCCTCCTCTCCTGGGAGTGTTTAATGGCGCAGTGTAGAGGGAGCTTTACTCTGTATCTAACGTGTGCTGTACCTGCCCTGGGAGTGTTTGATGGGACAGTGTAGAGGGAGCTTTACTCTGTATCTAACCCGTGCTGTACCTGCCCTGGGAGTGTTTGATGGGACAGTGTAGAGGGAGCTTTACTCTGTATCTAACCCGTGCTGTACCTGCCCCGGGAGTGTTTGATGGGACAGTGTAGAGGGAGCTTTACTCTGTATCTAACCCGTGCTGTACCTGCCCTGGGAGTGTTTGTTGGGACAGTGTGGAGGGAGCTTTACTCTGTATCTAACCCGTGCTGTACCTGCCCTGGGAGTGTTTGATGGGACAGTGTAGAGGGAGCTTTACTCTGTATCTAACCCGTGCTGTACCTGTCCTGGGAGTCTTTGATGAGACAGTGCTGGAAGTGCTAAATTCTGACTCTTGGTGTCCAAAGCAGAAAGTTTTGCATTCCCCAATGTCATGTCTCTCACCTTGTTGGTTCTAGAACTTCATTGAAAAAATATAATTTTATGGAAAGAGAGTTGCCGACAAATTTAAGATCATGGAAACATTAGGAACAGGAGGAGGCCATTCAGCTCTTCAAGCCCTCTGCCATTCAACTCGATCACGGCTGATCTGTATCTCAACCATTTTTTAGCCTTTGCTCCATATTCCTTGATCCCTTACCTAATGTAAATCTATCGATCTCAGCCTGAAAGATCCAATTGACCCCCAGCACCTATAACCTTTTGGGGGAGAGAGTTCCAGATTTCCACTACCCTTTGTGTGAAAAGGTGCTTCCTGATTTCATCCTGAGCGGCCTAACTCTAATTTTAAGATTATGACCCCTTGTTCTTGATTTCCCCCACCAGAGGAAATAGTTTCTCCATATCTAACCTATCAAATCATTTTAACATTTGAAAGACCTCGATCAGGTCACCCCTCAATCTCCTGTACTCGAGGGAAGCGGTGTTGATTGAGGGAAGAATGTTGGCCGGGATTCCCCTCAATCCTCTACACTCTGGCAGATTTGGCCAACTCACTGCACCATTGGGTGGATGACAGAGTCGGTTTTTCTGTGTATTGCAGCCTCATCAACCTTCACATTCACCTCGTGCCCTTCTGATGCCCGAGACCCTGAAGCCACATGGATATGGCCTGTACCGGGCGGCAGAATCGCGACTACGCCTGAACACCGCTGCAGAGGCTTGGAAGGTACACGGCGTTGATCTATACAGGACATTGGAGTCACCGCCATACCTCGGCCCTGGGCCAACATATGCTTCGGATGTCTCTAGCGGTAAGCCAGGTTCCACACAGAAAGGGTTTATGCCGTGTCAAGGATGTTATCTGTTACTCACCGATTCTTCATTAAATGACAATGTTTCTTACTCAGAGGCCACTCACAAATGATCCAAGATACTGAAACACAGAGTCATGGGATATGGGTCTGTGCCTGTATTTCTAGACATGATGCTAGAGTTAGGCACCTCCACACAGAAAAGAAAAATACTATTTGCGCAATAGTGTCGGCCGTGGCTCAGCGGGTAGCATTCTCACCTCTGAGTCAGGAGGTTGTGGGTTTAATTCCCACCCCAGAGAATTGAGCACGTGATCTCGGCTGACACTCCAGTGCAATACTGAGGGAGTGCTGCACTGTTGGAGGTGCCGTCTTTCAGATGCGATGTTAAACTGTGGCCCCGTCTGCCCTCTCGGGTGGATGTAAAAGATCCCATGGCCACTATTCGAAGATGAGCAGGAGAGTTCTCCTGGTGTCCTGGCCAATATTTATCCCTAAAAACAGATTAATTGGTCATTATCTTATTGCTTTTTGTGGGATCTTGCTGTGTGTAAATTGTCTGCCACGTTACCCATATTCCAACAGTGACTCTACTTCAAAAGTACTTCATTGGCTGTAAAATTGGATGTTCTGAGGTCATGAAAGGTGCTACAGAAATGCAAGTTCGATTATTTCTTCTTTATTGCAACTTAGGTTCTGTGAGTTTTCCCTTGTTCTTTAAGTGCTGGGACATCCCTGTCTCCTAATCACATCACTTCCACTCCCTGGACAGTGAAAGGCAGATGAACCACGATAATCTCAGCGCAGGTCAGGTGGGCTGTCAATGGAAGCCTAGAGACATCCAGAGCAGCCGGGCTGCCGGGGCCACAGATGAAGGGGAATGGGACCACCAGTGGATTACGAGGGCCATTGTTCTATAGTCAAGTGGGGAGGTAATGCAGAATCTCCAATCCAAAACTGAAGCACAGAAAACCTTAATGGGACCCTTTTAACGATTGAGTTTCACAGGATGGCGCTGGTGGATGGCATTTAGAATGGAGGAATGGAGGTTTCATTCCCTTCACCAAGTGGAGTGCAGGCGTTTCCCAACAGGAGACGGGAAAATCAGAGGGAGGGTCAGCTGAACATCGACACTGGGGGAAGCCTGGAAGCATCACAGGAGGTGCATCACCCAGTGAGATCTACATAGGGGGAAAAAGGGGGTAAATGGAAACAAGGGAAAGACTTGCATTTCTTTAGCACCTTTCACAACCTCAGGACGTCCCAAACCGCTTTAGAGCCAATGAAGTACTTTTGAAGTGTAGTCACCGTTGTAATGTAGGCAAATGCGGCAGCTAATTTGCGCACAGCAAGGTCCCACAAACAGCAATGGGATAAATAGCCAGATATACTATTTTAGTGATGTTGGATGAGGGATAAATACTGGCCAGGACACAGTTGAGAACTCCCCCGCTCTTCTTCAAATAGTGCCGTGGGATCTTTTACGCCCACCTGAGAGGGCAGACGACTCAACTTCTCAAGGATGCACCACCCCCTCAACAACAACAACAACAAGAAGAAGTTGCATTTATATAGCACCATTAACATAGTAAAACGTCCCAAGGCGCTTCACAGGTGCATTATCAAACAAAATTTGACACCAAGCTACATAAGGAGGTATTAAGACAGGTGGCCAAAAGTTGGGTCAAAAAGGTAGGTTTTAAGGAGCATCTTAAAGGAGGAGAGAGAGGCTGAGAGGTTTAGAGAGGGAATTCCAGAGCTTGGGGCCCAGGCATCTGAAAGCACGGCCGCCAATGGAGGAGCGATTAAAATCGGGGATGCGCAAAAGACAAGAATTGGAGGAGCGCAAAGATCTCGGAGGGTTGTAGGGCTGGAGGAGGTTACAGGGATAGGGAGGGGTTGAGGGCCATGGAGGGATTTAAAAACAAGGATGAGAATTTTAAAATCGAGGCGTTCCTGGGCCAGGAGCCAATGTAGGTGAGCGAGCACAGGGGCGATGGGCTCCACCATTGGCGGCCGTGCCTTCAGCTGCCTGAGCCCTAAGCTCTGGAATTCCCTCCCTAGACCTCCGTGTCCTATCGGGACTCTATACACAGCAGTGAATGGGAAGGGGCTTGACCCATTGGCATTCAATGGAATGAGTTCAGCTCTGGACGAAGTGTTGCTTGTTATACATTTGCTGCCTGTAATTCCTTGCACCAGATGGCATCAGAGCTTTGGAAAGGGTGCACTATGCCGTACAATTGCTGTGCATGGCTTGTGCCAGCAGGTGGCAGGTGTGGCATTTAATGGAAGAAATCGCAGTTCTGAAAAGCAAAGCAGTTTTAATTTTGAATCCTAACATTTTGCCTTTGCCAGCCACAGCTGCTAAGTTGCCAGTGATAGTTTGCCATGGATAGTTTCTTCTTAATTAAAACGTATATGTTTATCCAGGGTACCCTCTTCGCTCATTAAGCATACTGTCGGAACCGAGACACTGTCAGGTAGAATGAATCTTAGAATCAAAGAATCGTACAGCACAGGAGGAGGCCATTTGGCCCATCCTGCCTGTGCCAGCACTTTGAAAGAGCCATCCAATTAGTCCCACTCCTCTTTCTCTTCCCCCACAGCCCTGCAAATGTTTCCCCTTCAAGTATTTATCCAATTCCCTTTTGAAAGTTACTATTGAATCTGCTTCCACCGCCCTTTCAGGCAGTGCATTCCAGATCATCACAACTCACTGCGTAAAAAAAATTCTCCTCATCTCCCCTCTTGTTCTTTTGCCAATGACCTTAAATCTGTGTCCTCTGGTTACTGCCCCTTCTGCCACCGGAAACAGATTCTCCTTATTTACTCTATCAAAACCCCTCATGATTTTGAACCCCTCTATCAAATCTCCCCTTAACCTTCTCTGCTGTAAGGAGAATAATCCCAGTTTCTCCAGTCTCTCCTCTGCTTTAAGCCTGCTCCAAGGTTTATGTGCTCGCACGGTCTGCTAGTTCAGCACACCTTTCCCTGCGTCCAGTGTAATGTTAAGACTATCCTGCACGGCCAGGACAGGCATGATCAATGGACCCAGGAGGCGACCTCAATGGCTCAATGTCTAAACGCACTGCCCAGCACAGTGCTTAAACATACAGACCGGGAAGATCCCAGATTTGATCCCTGGGTCCCTGCTATGTTTCTGATCGCAGCTGAGGAAGTGAGAGACCAGGATCATCGGCTTCAATTTGCCCAGGGTAGGAAAAATTGTCATGGTTCCTGTTCCTAACCGTTGGCTCATTGTAGAAGCTTTGCCCGTCTGGGCCTTAGCGGAGGGCAGGATCGGGGCAGAATGTGATGGTCCCCTTGGTCAAATAGCCTGCCAAGACCCACCATCCAGCTTTACATCTGATAAGTGGCCAATTGACTGAGGTAGATGCATCCTGCCTGTTGAGACTTGGTGCTTAATCAGAAATGGACCAGTTCATATTACTCCAACTACGAACATACAAAATTGATGGGCAGGAAAAGACCAGCTGGTCCATCAAACCTGCCCCAAGGGGATGGAGAGACACCACAAGGTATCAATCGAACCTTCGGAAGGACATATTGGCCTTGGAGGGAATGCAACGTAGGTTTACTAGAATGATACCCGGACTTCAAGGGTTAAGTCATGAGGAGAGATTACACAAATTGGGGTTGTATTCTCTGGAGTTTCGAAGGTTAAGGGGTGATCTGATCGAAGTTTATAAGATATTAAGGGGAACAGATAAGGTGGATAGAGAGAAACTATTTCCCCGGGTTGGGGATTCTAGGAGTAGGGGGAACACTCTAAAAATTAGAGCCAGACCTTTCAGGAGCGAGATTAGAAAACATTTCTACACACAAAGGGTGGTAGAAGTTTGAAACTCTCTTCTGCAAACGACAATTGATACTAGCTCAATTGCTAAATTTAAATGTGAGATAGATAGCTTTTTGGCAACCAAAGGTATTAAGGGATATGGGCCAAAGGCAGGTATATGGAGTTAGATCACAGATCAGCCATGATCTTATCAAATGGCGGAGCAGGCACGAGGGGCTGAATGGCCTACTCCTGTTCCTATGTTCCTATGTTCTGATCTGTCGCAGCACTTCCGAGACTTGCTATCTCCCATAAACAGCGCTCAGTTAACTATGTAAGAGTAGGAACAGACTGGATGTTAGGCGGTTTAGCTATGCGCCAGAGCATCATGACTAAACACTTAATCCCACCCCCCACCACCAACATCTCCCTCCCCCCCCCCCCCCCCCCACCTCGCCCTCCGCAGCAATGTAATCTCCTGAGAGGCAAAAAACCAGGGCAATAAGGAAAGAAATGCACTGGAAAATTCCTCTCCGACCCCCTCAGGCAATCGAAACCAGTCCAGGAGATCACACGGACCAAGTGTTAATCTGCCTTCTAATATGATGCGATCTCTGCCTCAGTCAGTAACCGGTCCAGCTCCCTGTTGAAGGCAGAGAGTCAGCACTCACCACACTAGCCGGCAATATATTCCAGAGGCTCACTACTCTCTGGGAAAAGAAAATTCCTAACACCCGGTCTATCCCTATTCTTACATGGTTACTGAGTGACAGATCAGGAGGTTCGATTGATACCTTGAGGTGTCCCTCCATCACCTTGGGAAGCAGGGAGTTATTGCAGAGTTTTACGAAACCATAGTTACTGTCCCTCATCAGAAGTTTGAAAGGGCAGAATTATATAGAGGGAACAGGCTGGATAAACCAAATGGCCTTTTCTCATTATGTTGCTATGATTTTACAGGTTAGGAAATACGGGTATTAACAGTGCATGCTGTTTTTTTCTGGGACAAGGGTATTGGGGAAGAGTGGGCTTGGTCAACTTAAAAATTAAACCCTGGCTACAGCCATGTGACTCCAAGTAAGTATAACCACTGTGTGAGTGGGAAGGGGTTTGGCCCATTGTAATGCTCTTATATTGGATGTTATTTTGAGTCTATTGCATCATATTTCCACAATCAGTCAGGTGGAACATTCGGAATTATCAATATTTTTTTTAAAAATGCTTTTCCAGGACAGATTCACACTGGGATTCCACTTCCGGATCATACATCAGTGGCTATTCCTTCTGGCACTTCGATATCACTTCCTGCCCCTGGCACAGATTATACTTCACTTTATCTTCCTGCCAGAGAGTGCACATCCTTTCCTGTTTCCGTTGGGACGCACGTGTCACTGTCCCAGGCTGTTACGGACAACGTCCCAGCCTCTACTGCTGGATATTTGTTGGATAACCCGCAGCAGTATTTTAATACGTCGAGTTACAATCCTTTACTGTAGCAATCCCTCCTCTCCCGCTATCGATCCCTTTTTGTAATTCTGTACCTGCAAACGGACAACATAATTCGCTGGAATTTCCGACTGTGAGATGAGTGAGATTGTCACCGATTGGTGATAACAGGCACTGTCCTGGGACCGTATTGTACTCCCCTCCCTTTTCTCCCTCCCTCTCTGGAAGACGCTGACCCTGTGCTGCGATTCTGAGGACATCAGCAGAACTCCTTCACTTTGTCCAAATCGGCCATTCTTCCTGTGCACGTCCAGACTGTGAGTGTTGGAGGATTATTCACCGCAATCGAGGCCCTCATCCAGCATCCAAACACCTCCATTACCAATCGTGGTAAAAACCAAAGTGGTGATTTAGAATCCAAAGGTGGCACAGTGAGACTCTCTTGTGCTTTTATAAATAGATTGGAGCTTAGAAATTACTGCCAGCACTTAACGTGTTCATGTCACTTTCCTCTGTCTGCTAGTTAATGTCGCTGTTAAAATAGTGAAGGAACATTATGCACAACACAATGCGTTCAAACACTAGTTCCACAAATAGTCGTTTCTAAGTCCATTAGTAGCAATTTAAGTTAAACGTAGAATGCAGACACAAAACAAAGTCCAGGTGTGTTTAAGAGGCATTGTTCAATGCAGAATGTAGAGCACAAATCCTCATTAAACTTTTCATGTATGAACGGCCTTGGTATTTGGTGTAAATTATCCATTAGCTGGTTGGATGATGGAGGAGAGGAAGTGACAGTAAACAAGGGTCTCATACAAAGGCAAAAAATGAAAATGATGCCATTGACCAGTAACCATTGATGCTGACCTGTGTAATTGTAATCCATGGTAATACTAACCTATGGTAATATTAATCTATGGTATTACTAACTAGCGGTGGTACAAATCGGGAATCATTGGGGTTACGCTGTGGTAATATTGCTCTCGTACTTCATTTTTCCTATAACTGGATAGCGGCCAAGAGTGGGAACCCCGGGTAATTTCCCAGGGCAATTGGTAACTGATGGCAATTGTATGAACCATCCTGTTACACTGACTGAAGACAATTAACTCGGCACAAACCTGCAATCAAACCTTGCTGGTCTGTATGGTTTAGGCAGTGCACTTACACACTGAGCCATCACTGGGGTCTGTTGGGGTTTTGTTTTAAAATCTAGGTATGAATTGCATGAAAGAAATATGAATTATGTGAAATTATACATGCACTCAGAAATATTTACCCTCTGAAGATTGCACTAAAATGATAAACATAATATCAAAGTTTATTGGTTTATTTGTCTGAATCTCCACCCGGTGTAAGTGTGAAGGTCGACGACAGAATATCCTCAATCTCACAATAACCAGATCAGAGTCCCCCGCCACACAAGGAACATCTTTGAAGAAGACAATATGGTGGGGATTGTATCAAGATCACCTCAGACAGTAACGCCCGCGGCTTCACTCTCAGGGCTGATGGTGCCTCTAACTCACAATTTTTAAGCGGGGGTTCCTGTGAGGCCGGGAACCCCATCCCCCCTCCCACGGAAATGACACGACAAGGAAGGCGACTGGCCAAGGGTGTACGGTGAGATAGAATACCCTGGAGTGTCGCTTGATTGACCTCTGGGAAGATGGAGAAACTTTGGAGAAGCTGAGTGAGGTTGGATGGCGAGCAGATTGTACCGAGGAAGTACAATTCTCAGTGCAATCTGGTGGACTCCATGTCCTCTCTTCATCCAAATGCTTTCTTATGTTCTTAAATTCTCTGGCATTAAACTTCCAAACTTTGATATTATGTTTATCATTTTAGTGCAATCTTCAGAGGGTAAATATTTCTGAGTGCATGTATAATTTCACATAATTCATATTTCTTTCATGCAATTCATACCTATATTTTAATTCTTTTTAGCACTGAGCATCATGGCACCCATTCGCTGATATACCCAGAGCCATAGACTGTTTTCCAGTGATAACATATCACTCATGCTAAAAATGCCCATTGGGAAGGTGAAGCTGTGACTCACGGAGGTGGGGGGGGTAATTTTAATTTTTACTGCTTGGGCGGTGAACTGGCAGGGTAGATCCAATGGAAATGAAAATCGTCAGGTCTCTATAACGGGCCCAGTGAGGAAAAACAAAATTACCACCACACGGAGTTCGCCTCACGTATTGGGCTTATACAGGATATTGTCATATATCCCTATTGCACGTATGCGGAGGCATTATAGGATATTGTCATACATCTTTTACCTCTGATATAAGTTTGAGAACTAGGAAACATTGGAACATCTGATTAATACTCTTTATTTAATCAAGTCAATGAGATAATAAAACACAATCCCTTAAATGCAGTGTACGTGAGATTATTCTCACATACCAAGGACTCCTCAGGAGGTCGCAAGCATGTCAACTTGACTGCTAATACTAGCCTCAGCAGGACTAGGCCAAAGTCCCCAAGGAGCTCCAGCATGTTGTATCTTTTATAGGTTTAATGACGTAGGACAAATTTGGCTACAATACGTCATCACGCCCTGTGTGTATGCTGCTGACACATAAGCTCGTTTAGTGGTAAGGTTACTTGTGATTATTTGTTGCGCATGTCCATTAATGTTTTAGGTTGTTTATTATACTCCGGACAGTCCACACATGAGTGCTCATTAGTTCTCTGTAACCTTCAAAGTCTTATCTCTTCCCGGTACATTCATAACACAAGCCTATTTATACCAGGCTACGCCTTTACTGCCTCCTGACTCTCTGGCTATATTTCTTATCTCTCTTCATGGACGGTTAATGAGGTAATATCTTCTGTTCTCCAGGCCTGACCCTGTATGGTCATTGCAGAATGAGTCTTTAATATGTGGATATATATTTTAAAAGCTTACTATGGCTATTCTACCGGGTGCACCTATACTTGCATCACGCGCCATATTCCCATGGACCATGGGAATCATACCCATGATTCTGCATCGAGTGAATGGGGGAGGTGCACAGTCAAGGTGGGATGTTTCACATCAGAATAGGGACAGCCCAAGAGGTGAAGGATTACTTCCATGTGCTTCACCCTGACTGGGTATTCAGCTGTGGCAGCAGCACAGAAAGTGAAATTAAGTTCTCCATTTGCCTTCTCAGCAGGGTAGGCTCTACCCTGAAATGGAAGATTACAAAGACAGCTCCTCGTCCCGGTTTTCTCACTCGAAGGCGGTGACTCGTTACCTTTCCGCAGGTGCTGACACCCGCTGGTACCTCACCCCGAGTGGCCATGTTTCATGTTTGAGCCTGGGCACGTTCAGCAGGCTATTGCACTGGGAAGGGCATCACAGGCAAGCATGACCCCTTCCACTCACACACGCGGGGAGTCACTGGATAACAATCAGGTGCGGGAAAGCTGGCTGATTTTCTCCTTCTTGTCCCGGTGACACAGAGGCCAGTTATGGTGCTGAGGTGGGCTAATTTAACCCGGCATTGAACCTGGCACCTTCCTGATCATCATGGCTCAGTACCACACTAAAGAAAGAAAGAAAGAACCTGCATTTATATAGCGCCTTTCACAAGCTCAGAATGTCCCAAAGTGCTCCACAGCCAATGAAGTACTTTTGAAGTGTAGTCACTGTTGTAATGTAGGAAACGCGGCAGCCAATTTGCGCACAGCAAGATCCCACAAACAGCAATGTGATAATGACCAGATAATCTGTTTTAGTGATGTTGGTTGAGGGATAAATATTGGCCCAGGACACCGGGGAGAACTCCCCTGCTCTTCTTCAAAATAGTGGCTGTGGGATCTTTTACGTTCACCTAAGAGGCAAACGGGGCCTCGGTTCAACGTCTCATCCGGAAGAGGGCACCTCCGACAGTGCAGCACTCCCTCAGTACTGACCCTCAGACAGTGCAGCATTCCCTCAGTACTGACCCTCCGACAGTGCAGCACTCCCTCAGTAATGACCCTCAGACAGTGCAGCATTCCCTCAGTACTGACCCTCCGACAGTGCAGCACTTCCTCAGTACTGACCCTCCGACAGTGCAGCATTCCCTCAGTACTGACCCTCCGACAGTGCAGCATTCCCTCAGTACTGACCCTCCGACAGTGCAGCACTCCCTCAGTACTGACCCTCCGACAGTGCAGCATTCCCTCAGTACTGACCCTCCGACAGTGCAGCACTTCCTCAGTACTGACCCTCCGACAGTGCAGCACTCCCTCAGTACTGACCCTCCGACAGTGCAGCACTCCCTCAGTACTGACCCTCCGACAGTGCAGCACTCCCTCAGTACTGACCCTCCGACAGTGCAGCACTCCCTCAGTACTGACCCTCCGACAGTGCAGCACTCCCTCAGTACTGACCCTCCGACAGTGCAGCACTCCCTCAGTACTGACCCTCCGACAGTGCAACACTCCCTCAGTACTGACCCTCCGACAGTGCAGCACTCCCTCAGTACTGACCCTCCGACAGTGCAGCACTCCCTCAGTACTGACCCTCCGACAGTGCAGCACTCCCTCAGTACTGACCCTCCGACAGTGCAGCGCTCCCTCAGTACTGACCCTCCGACAGTGCAGCGCTCCCTCAGTACTGACCCTCCGACAGTGCAGCGCTCCCTCAGTACTGACCCTCCGACAGTGCAGCATTCCCTCAGTACTGACCCTCCGACAGTGCAGCACTTCCTCAGTACTGACCCTCCGACAGTGCAGCACTCCCTCAGTACTGACCCTCCGACAGTGCAGCACTCCCTCAGTACTGACCCTCCGACAGTGCAGCATTCCCTCAGTACTGACCCTCCGACAGTGCAGCACTCCCTCAGTACTGACCCTCCGACAGTGCAGCACTCCCTCAGTACTGACCCTCCGACAGTGCAGCACTCCCTCAGTACTGACCCTCCGACAGTGCAACACTCCCTCAGTACTGACCCTCCGACAGTGCAGCACTCCCTCAGTACTGACCCTCCGACAGTGCAGCACTCCCTCAGTACTGACCCTCCGACAGTGCAGCGCTCCCTCAGTACTGACCCTCCGACAGTGCAGCGCTCCCTCAGTACTGACCCTCCGACAGTGCAGCGCTCCCTCAGTACTGACCCTCCGACAGTGCAGCGCTCCCTCAGTACTGACCCTCCGACAGTGCAGCGCTCCCTCAGTACTGACCCTCCGACAGTGCAGCGCTCCCTCAGTACTGACCCTCCGACAGTGCAGCACTCTCTCAGTACTGTGCTGAGGTGTCAGCCTAGATTTTGTGCTCAAGTCTTTGGAGTGGGACTTGAATCTTCTGACTCAGAGGCAAGAGTGCTACCAACTGAGCCATGGCTGACAACGGGTGCATATACTTACCAAAGGACCTTGTCTAGAAATTCGGCCACTTAGCGTCCGTTGTTTTGACGCTGTGCGGCCTCCCAAAGTGCCAAGATGGCATCTTGGATGCGCACGCACGTTTCCAGTGTGACGTGTGCCGGATACCATCTTGGTAAAGGAGTTAGCGCAGGCGGAAATACCGAACGCTGGCAGCATGTAAAGTAAGGAGAAAATGGATACAATCAGTGTGCAACGCTGATTTAAAGTGACACCATTTTGGAACTTAATGCTCAACTCAACGCACAGTCTTAACCATGACCATCTGAACGTGTCTTAAGAGTGCCTGGAGGACCCCCCACCAGCGCTATTTAAAGGGACCATGCAGGATTTACAGGTTAGTGGCTGGATTATTGCTTCTGACTGCCGAGACATTTGTAACTGTTTTTGGAGGTCTCCTATACTTGAATACTAGGACGCGGGGACATAGTCTAACAGTTAGAGGCAGGACGTGCAGGAGTGAAGTTAGGAAATGCTTCTACATGAAAAGGTTGGGAGAAGTTTGGGAAGCTCTTCTGCAAACGGCAGTTGATGCTAGCTCAATTGTGAATTCTAAATCTGAGATTGATATATTTCTGTGAACCAAGGGTATTAAGGGATATGGGGCTAAGGCGGGTATATGCAGTTAGCTCACAGGTCCACCATGATCTCATTGAATGGTGGAACAGGCTCGTGGGGCTAAAGGCCACTGCCACTTGCTGCCTCCTGATATGCGCCACTTTCTCCTGCAAGCAAGCGGGTCATGTGTCTGGGTAATGTGCCTGTCATGGTTGAACAGCTGCCAATGTGTGTGGCCTGTGAGTTGTGGGTGGGCGGCTTGCAACAGTGGTAATGTGTAAGGGTGAGAGGAAGCATCTGATTGGAAGAGTTGAGTACTGATGGAAAGAGTTTGTTGGTAGGTGGGTGATGGGGGTGCAGTGCGTGGAGCAGTGGATGCGGCTAGTGGTGCAGTTGGTAGGAGACTCCACTTGACAGTTGACCTCATTCACCTTGACCACTCGTGTCAAAGCACTGAACTACTTCCTGCACTGCATCGTGATGCTGTGCACCTGGCATTGACTTCATGCCCTGCTGCCTTCCACTGCCTTTTGGGCATATGTCTGGAGGGCCTCTCGCCCAGCATCCCCCCCGGCGGATATAGGATGTCCCTCCTTCTGTCCACCTCTTGCACCAAGGCCTCTAGTGCATCATCTGACAACCTTGGTGCACGCACTCTTGAAATTAAAATAAAGGTAAGATCCTGGGCGGGGGTCCAGCTCTCCCAACACAGGGAAGGAGAGGGAAATCAAGGCAAGTATCATCCCGGATTGTGCTGGTGTTGGAGTGGGATTGGCAGTTGTCTGGGAGCACCCCCCGGTCACCTGTCCCCACCCCCATCTCCTCCTCCACCCTAAGGTGCTGTACCAGTTACTCATGAAGACCAAATTAGGCAAAAAAAGAACTTAAAAAAAGAAAATACATTCCCCTCAACATTTCACTCACTAAAAATAAGGGAAAGCTCAGCCCACATTATCCAAGAGATATAGGAATCACTTTAGATACAGGCTTAACATTGATCAGAAATTCTCAGATAAGACAGCACAACTTCCTCAACCTTCTTCTTCGTCATCGAGAGGGGGCACAGTCTGTCGAGCTGCACCCCCGACCTTTGGTCACCGAGTGCTCTGAATCTCTCCGTCTCACCTGAATAAACGAAGCAGAATTGAGTTAGAATAATCTGCGACCTCCGCCCTGCCACAGACTGGAATTTTAATAAAAGGGAGGTGCTGAGTAGAAAGTTCTGGTGAGCAGGGATTCTGTTTCACGCCGGCTGACTGAGGCGAATTCAGTTATTACGAGATGGGATTACAAAGTTTCCCAGGACTTTTACCCTGGGCTTTGGCGTCCCATTCGGCATTTCCAACTGTTGATAATCTGGCCCACTGATTGAATAAGTCACATCCTGTTTTTATTAGATGGAATTGTGGGTTTTCACTGGTGTTTTTTAGGGATTGTATCCCGTGATTCCGTCCACTTTTCCTTGCTGACGGTTACCCGATTTACCAGAATGGGTACCAGGGATGAGGGAATTCAGTTATGTGGAGAGATTAGAGAAGCTGGGGCTGTTCCCCTTACAGCAGAGAAGATCAAGAGGAGATTTAATAGAGGTGTTCGAAATTACGAGGGATTCTGATAGAATAAATGTGGAGAAATTATTTCCACCGACAGGAGGGTCATTAACTAAAGGACACAGATTTAAGATAATTGGCAAAAAAGCCAGGGGGAAGATGAGGAGAAATTTTTGTGCTCAGCAAGTGGTTATGATCTGGAATGTACTGCCTGAAATGGTGGTGGAAGCAGATTCAATAGTAAGTTTCAAAAAGGAATTGGATAAATACTTGGAAAGGGAAAATTTGCAGGGCTATGGGGTAAGAGCAGGGGAGTGGGACTAATTGGACAGCTCTTTCAAAGAGCCAGCACAGGCACAATGGGCTGAATGGCCTCCTTCTGTGCTGTTTCATTCTATGATTCTACCCCTGGTCCTTATTATAGGGAGTGGGCTCAGTGATCGTATAGTCGCACGGTCGCATGTATAAATGGACTCCCACGGGTTTCGGACAGGACGCCGCTCACCTGTTTTCTGGCCTGCGCCAAAATGGCTGCAGGTCAGAGGTTGGCGGGAACGGGATGGTAAGTGACGCACTTCCAATGTCATCCCATTCCCGCCCGAAAACGGGGACAAAAATCAACCGCCCTCCGTCCCCCACTGCCGTACTCCTGCGAATATTTCCCCAGAGCAATGTCACACTCAGTCTTTCAACTGATTTTGCCCTAGATTTAATAAAACGCAGCAAAAAAAATCTTTGGGAAGGTTTTGCGAAAAGCTGATCGGTAGAAGACCGGGAAATGCCCCCCCCCCCCAACCCCCCTCCTCGTTGCGGGGCAAAGCTCACCTCTGTGGGGACTGAGGTCTAGAATTCCCACAGGCTGTTGTTATTGATGTCTGTGCTGGATGCGCTCAGCACACCGTTGTGGTCACTGCACAGGTAGCAACCGTTGGGAGCCAGGACTGCCAGTAGGTTGTCTGCGTGGATCTCGATGCAGAAATCCAGGGGCACGTCTCCCGAGACGGAGAAAGTACCGTTCGCTCCCGTGCACCAGAATTTCCTATTGTTCCCTGTGGAATGAAACAGAAAGAGGGTTCTCGTGACGTGTGCTGCCAAACGGAACAGGATCATCTCACCGCCTGGCTGTCTTCCCTTTGTCTTTACCTTGTGAGAGAAATAATAAAACAGAGCAAGAGGTTAAAAAAAAAAACAATGCAGTACGCCAGAGATTTGTAGCAAGGTCACAGTCACTCAAACACATTGACTGAGCACGGTCTACAACAACAACAACACCTACTACTACTACGACTTGCATTTATATAGCGCCTTTAACGTAGTAAAACGTCCCTAGGCGCTTCACAGGAGTGATTATCAAACAAAATTTGACACCGAGCCACATAAGGAGATATTAGGACAGGTGAGAGGTAGGTTTTAAGGAGTGTCTTAAAGGAGGAGAGAGAGGTGGAGAGATTTCGGGAGGGAATTCCCTAGGGCCTAGGCAGCTGAAGGCTCGTTCGCCAATGGTGGAGCGATTAAAATCGGGGATGCCCAGGAGGCAAGAATCGGAGGAGCGCAGAGATCTCGGGCGGTTGTAGGGCTGGAGGAGGTTACAGGGATAGGGAGGGTTGAGGGCCATGGAGGGATTTGAAAACAAGGATGAGAATTTTAAAATCGAGGTGTTCCCGGCCCGGGAGCCAATGTAGGTCAGCGAGCACAGGGGTGATGGGTGAACGGGACTTGGCGTGAGTTAGGATACGGGCAGCAGAACAAGTCAGTGAAGGAGGAATGGCATTCTCAGCGGGGCAGAGAAAGTTCAGATGGGGACGCTGGACAATGCCATTGACTCCGGCCCTCGCCATGGACTCCATCCCCCTCCCTGGCCACAGGGCTGAACCAGACTGTTCTCAACCTCAGGCGTCTGACTTGACCCTAAGCTGAGCTTCTGCCCCTGCGTCCTCTCCCATCACCAAGACCGCCTACTTCCACCTCCGTAACATCGCCCGCCTCCACCCCTGCCTCAGTTCATCTGCTGCTGAAACCCTCATCAGTGCCTTTGTTACCTCCAGACTCGACTATTCCAATGCTCTCCTGGTCGGCCTCCTTCCCACCCTCAATAAATTTCAGCTCATCCAAAACCCTGCTGCCCGTATCCTAACAGGTGGGGGGGGGGATGGAATGGGTGGCCTGGGTAACGGAGTTTGTGGCGGGGACCGAAGTCACTGCTTTAAAGCCTTCGTTACAACGTTGTTACAGCCAGTCACTTGCCTTGGAAGTGATAGAAGCCTCGTTTGCAGGGCGTCAGCAGGATGATTTCATAGTTGATTCTGTTGCACAGTAGCTGGTCTGAGTGGCAGTCGGTGCCAATGTAGCCGTGCCTGCCACGCAGGATCAGGAACGGGCGGTTCACCAGCCTCATAACAAACTCCTCATTCGGCCCTGAAAAAAAAAAACCACACAGCTCCCAGAGATAGTCTTTGAGAAAAGGTTTACAAGACGTAGCTCCGTTGTGTGCAGCACACTGGGTTGTGCTTAATGAACCTTGTCTGTCAAACCATCAGGACAAGGAGTGACGCAGGGCTGGAGAGATGCACAGAGTGGAGTCTCCCAGGGATCGGTGCTGGAGAGACGACTTTTTCTGATCTACGTTAATGACCTGGATTCGGAAACGCAATGTAAGGTGGTCAAATTGACAGGTGACACTAAGCTGGAGGAGGAGGGGCAGTCGAACCTGGCGAAGCAAATGAGGAATTACAGAAGGACCTGGACAATATCTGCGTGTGGGCAAAACTATAGTGGATGGGATTCAGTAGCAATAAGTGCAAGGTCTTACATGTTGGGGAAAGAAAATGGGGGAAACGTACTTTTAATTGAAGTGGCTGGGGGAGAGGCTGAAAGTGATGTGGGAGTGGCAGTAGACTTAACAGAGATCATGTCCAGTCATTGCAAAGCAAACATTAACAAACTGAATGCTGAGCTACGTTCTCCTTAGAGCAGAGAAAGTTACGGGGAGATTTGATCGAGGTGTTCAAAATCATGAACGGTTTTGATAGAGTAAATAAGGAGAAACTGTTTCCAGTGGCAGGAGGGTCGGTAACCAGAGGACACAGATTTAAGGTGATTGGCAAAAGAACCAGAGGGGAGATAAGGAGAATTTTTTTACGCAGTGAGTTGTGATGATCTGGAACGCGCTGCCTGAAAGGGCGGTGGAAGCAGATTCAATAGTAACTTTCAAAAGGGAATTGGAAAACACTTGAAGGAGAAAAATTTGCAGGGCTATGGGGGAAGAGCAGGGGGAGTGGGGCTAATTGGATAACTCTACCAAAGAACCAGCACAGACACGATGGGCCGAATGGCCGCCCTCTGCGCTGTATCATTCTCTGATTCTAAACCAGTAGACCTTGAGTCTCAGGCCATCATGCTGATACTGTACAGAGCTCTGGCCAGGTTTCACCATGTCCCATCGAAGGCCTCGGTAAGTGTTGGGGCCAGACAGGAGGGACAGGAGGTGGTTGCAAGGACCACTCCCTCCACATGGTGAACTCAGGGCCGTTACCACTGCTTCCCAGGGGCCTTTTGCCACCTTCCCCAGGAAGTGGCAGGTACCGCAGGGAAGTCTACCCGGTACCCGGGACCCCCATCGCCATTTACATACGGCAGGTGGGGAGGAAGAGGCCAACATTGGTTCTGGTGGATCCATGGCCGGCTGCTCTGGTGCTATCATGGCGTCACCACTCTTCACATTGGTGGGCTCCCTCTTGGCAGTGGGAATCTCGCTGGGAGTCCCCCATGAATTGTGGCACATTTAGAGGTGGGAGGTGGGGAATTACTACTCCTAGAAGAGGAGAATCCTAGACATAGAATACGAAAGCGAGGAGGTAATGAAATCGTACAAAACCTTAGGTCACAGTTGGAGTGCGGTGCACAGTTATGGGCGTCTCATTATAGGAGGAATGGAAAAGCAATGGAAAAAGTGCAGTGTAGATTCACCTGGATGTTACCTGGGATGGTTATGGGATAACTGTTATAAAGAGAGATTTGAAAAGTTACATCGAAACTACAGCACAGAAACAGGCCATTCGGCCCAACTGGTCTATGCTGGTGTTTATGCTCTGCACGAGCCTCCTCCCTCCCTACTTCATCTCACCCTATCAGCATATCCTTCTATTCCTTTCTCCCTCGCGTGTTTATCTAGCTTCCCCTTAAATGCATCTATACTATTCGCCTCAACTACTCCTTGTGGGAGCGAGTTCCACATTCTCACCGCTCTCTGGGTAAAGAAGTTTCTCCTGAATTCCCTATTGGATTTATTAGCGACTGTCTTATATTTATGACCTCTAGTTTTGGACTCCCCCACAAGTCTACATCTACCCTATCAAACCCTATCATTATCTTAAAGACCTCTATCAGGTCACCTCTCAGCCTTCTCTATTCCAGATATAAGAGCCCCAGCCTGTTCAGCCTTTCCTGATTGCAGGTCAGTTCCTGGATGCTGAGAGATCCAATTCCTTCTCTAACTTTACGGTCTTTGGGTGCAAGTCCATATTGGACGTGTGCTCTGAGTGTTTGGGCAGCTGTGAGGAGATCCTACTGGGTTGTATATTAGGTGGACCTTTTCCGATCTGCCTGTACACGTGCTCTCTGGAGCAGGAGGGTGAGTAGGAAGCTCTGCAGAATATGCCCGAGCAAACAGTCAGCACCAGAGGAGGAGAGCTCCAACTGGGAGGTGTGTGGGTGTGTGATCCTAAAGGGGCTTTCTTGAACCGAAGTGCCTATGGAAGCTCCAGTTCAGTAGCGAGGCTGCCAGAGAGTTGTGTCCATCAGTCCATACGGCAGACAACAGATCTGTTGTGTTTACCGGTGTGAGACAATTCATTGGGGGTAATTTTCACCATCACCGTTGATTTCAATGGGATGACAATCGGGCGGTTTCTACAATGGGCAGGCGATCCGCTCTGCCAGATTACTGCCCGGGGGTGAAGGTGAAATGTATCCCCATTGTGTTTGGGGGATATGGGGCTAAAGCGGGTACATGGAGTTAGGTCACAGATCAGCCATGATCTCATTGAATGGCAGTACAGGCTCGAGGGGCTGAATGGCCTACTCCTGTTCCTATGTTCCTGTGTTTCCTGTGGATGCTGGGGAGCAGCAAACATGTGCCCTTGGCTTTTAATGACTCCCCGGGTCGTCCAGTGGTCAGGGAGTAATACATGAGCCCTATGCGGGGGCTTCACACTCCTGTAGAGAGCAGTGCCCCTTACATGAATAGAAAGAGGTACTATCCAATAAATGGACACCTTGTGTGCAACAAAACAATGCAGGTGAGAGCCCTGATCTTGCACAAAACCAATTGGTCAGCATGGGTCAGGTGGTACAACTTCATTAGTAAATTAAAAACATTTGCAATCTGTATAAATGAATATTAAAATGGATTACATCACTTTTAGCCAGGCTAAGGTGATTAGTTTTTTTTAATCACACTCTGGGTAATCCGTAAATCAATAGTCACTCTGCGCTGACCTCTCTGTACTTAATATAAGGCCTTCATGCCATTTTGGCTCATGGTGATTTAATTCCTTCACCTCAGTCTACATTCTCTTCATAAGTATATTGATCTATTTTCATGCACAATATACACAGCAGCTGCTATTCTCTATAACTCTACAATATACACAGGGGCTGATATTCCCCATAATATACACAGGAGCTGCTATTCCCCATAATATACACAGGGACTGCTATTCTCTGTAATATACACAGGGACTGCTATTCTCTATAAGATACACAGGGGCTGCTATTTGTAATATACACAGGAGCTGCTATTCCCCATAATATACACAGGAGCTGCTATTCCCCATAATATACACAGGAGCTGCTATTCCCCATAATATACACAGGGACTGCTATTCCCCATAATATACACAGGAGCTGCTATTCCCCATAATATACACAGGGGCTGCTATTCCCCATAATAAACAGTGTCCTCGGCCCAACCATCTTCAGCTGCTTCATCAATGACCTTCCCTCCATCATAAGGTCAGAAATGGGGATGTTCGCTGATGATTGCACAGTGTTCAGTTCCGTTCGCAACCCCTCAGATAATGAAGCAGTCCGAGCCCGCATGCAGCAAGACCTGGACAACATCCAGGCTTGGGCTCATAAGTGGCAAGTAACATTTGTGCCAGACAAATGCCAGGCAATGACCATCTCCAACAAGAGAGAGTCCAACCACCTCCCCATGACATTCAACGGCATTACCATCGCCGAATCCCCCACCATCAACATCCTGGGGGTCACCATTGACCAGAAACTTAACTGGACCAGCCATATAAATACTGTGGCTACAAGAGCAGGTCAGAGGCTGGGTATTCTGCGGCGAGTGACTCACCTCCTGACTCCCCAAAGCCTTTCCACCATCTACAAGGCACAAATCAGGAGTGTGATGGAATACTCTCCACTTGCCTGGATGAGTGCAGCTCCAACAACACTCAAGAAGCTCGACACCATCCAGGACAAAGCAGCCCGCTTGATTGGCACCCCATCCACCACCCTAAACATTCACTCCCTTCACCACCGGCGCACTGTGGCTGCAGTGTGTACCATCCACAGGATGCACTGCAGCAACTCACCAAGGCTTCTTCGACAGCACCTCCCAAACCCGCGACCTCTACCACCTAAAAGGACAAGAGCAGCAGACACATGGGAACAACACCACCTGCACGTTCCCCTCCAAGTCACACACCATCCCGACTTGGAAATATATCGCCGTTCCTTCATCGTCGCTGGGTCAAAATCCTGGAACTCCCTTCCTAACAGCACTGTGGGAGAACCTTCACCACACGGACTGCAGCGGTTCAAGAAGGCGGCTCACCACCACCTTCTCAAGGGCAATTCGGGATGGACAATAAATGCCGACCTCGCCAGCGACGCCCACATCCCATGAATGAATAAAAAAAATACACAGGGGCTGCTAGTCTCTATAATATACACAGGGGCTGCTATTCCCATAATGTGAACAGGGGCTGTTAGTTCTTATACAAACTGGGCCTACATGACACAGTTGGTACCACCCTTGCCTCTGAGTCAGGATGTGTTTAATCCCCATTCCAAGACTTGATGATGGGAAGCCAGTGTCTAAATCACCGTGCTGTAAAATATCTTCTGTCGTGCCCTTTATGCTCACTGGCACAAAGACCAGTCAGGAAAAGGAGTCTGCCATTCAGCCCCTCCCACCTCCCGTTATTCAATTAGATCATGGCTGATCTGTACCTCAGCTCCATTTTCCCGCCTTCGCTCCACCGTGATACCCTCACCCAACAAAAATCTATCGACCTTAGTCTTGAAAGCCCCAGTTGTCCACCCCCGCCCCCGTGTCCACAGCCTTTTGGGGGGAGAGGGTTCTAGGTCTCCACTACCCTCCGTGTGAAAAGATTATTCCTGATTTCCCTCCTAAATGGCCTAGTGCTGATTTTAAGGTGAGGTGTCGTTAAGCTCTCCCTTACCTGCCTGCTGAGCACTGGCTACGATCTGTCCAATGGGTTTCATTGTCAGGTACTGTTTGTTAGCGGCTTGTAACATTACTTTGCCTTGGCACCATCTCACGGTGAAGTAAGTGGCCTCCTCAGTGTCCTTCCCGTCAGCCAGGATGGCGGCCTGTCTCCGCTACGCAGAAAGTCAGATCAGAGAAGTCAGGCAACTTTTTGTTATTTAAGGATCAGTAAAGTCAGTTTTTATTGCCAATTTAAAAAAACAATTGGATGGGCAAGGGCCGGGCTGAACTCCCTCAGGGTTCCTCCCGCTGCTCCTGGGGTTTGACGGAGACCTCCGTCTAGGCACCTAAACCAGGCTCCTGCCGAACTTCCTCCCCCTCCGTAAACTTGAGCTCAGCCAAAACTCTGCTGCCCATTCTCTCCAGCTGAAACACTGAGAGAATTCAGGGGCACATAAAGCAGGAACATCCAGATTTTATGGATTGATTCTCCCTCATTTTCTCCCTTTCCCCTTCTCTCTCGCTGGGGTACACTTCCCCTGGGGGACGGTGCCTCACTCACCTCACCATTACTTGGTGCGACGGCCTTAACACAGAGGCGCACAAATTAAATCAACATGAACCAAAATGGCATGAGGCAAAGCTGATTGGCTCTGCAGCTAAGTACAGATAGTGCCAGTAAAGAGGATTACCAGGCATGTGATTAAAAGAAAGTTGATCACCTTGAACGGACGTTTTTTATAAATTTTTGAACTTTACAACCTTTCCAAATCCCTCCAACTGAGTCTCGCCTCTGAGTCAGAAGGTCTAAATCCAGGCTGACACTCCAGTGCAGTACTGAGGGAGTGCTGCACTGTCGGAGCTGCCGTCTTTCAGATGCGGTGTTAAACTGAGGCCCCGTCTGTCCTCTCAGGTGGACGCATAAGATCCCACGGCCACTATTTCGAAGCAGAGCAGGGGAGTTCTCCCTGGAGCCCTGCACAATATTTATCCCTCAACCAACATCAATAAAACAGATGACCTGGTCATTATCACATTGCTGTTTGTGGGATCTTGCTGTGCGCAAATTGGCTGCTGCGTTTCCTACATTACAACAAGTGACTACACTTCAAAAGTACTTCATTGGCTGTAAAGCTCTTTGGGATGTCCTAAAGTTGTCTCAGTTGCTACATAAATGCAAGTTCTCTTTCCTTTGTCAGCCTCCATCCGGAAAGCATTTTGGGACATTTCTTGTTACAGTCAAGACACTGTATGAATTGTTGTTGTAGTTTTGTTTCTGGGAGTTTTCACAGCAGGAGCTGAATGCTTGTTTCTCGATTGTGATTTCCTTTCTTTAACCTTGATCAGGGTATCTCCACTCTGACCCTTTAACCTTGTTTCTCTTTAACTGTACTTTTTTTTTCACCTATCTGATGGACTCCGGGAGGCCATTCAATCAATCAGACTTCCCCAACTAAATTCGGATAATTTTATTTTATGGCAAATTGAAGTTTTAAATGACTTTGACCTAATGCCGAATCTATCGAGACATCAACAGAATCAGAGAATGTTACAGCACAGAAACAGGTCACTTGTCCTATCGAGCCTGCACTGGAGGTTTAGGGGTGATCTTATAGAAGTCTATAAAATAATGAGGACATAGATAAGGTAGATAGTCAAAATCTTTTCCCAAAGGTAGGGGAGTCTATAACGAGGGGACAGAGATTTAAGGTGAGAGGGGAGAGATACAAAAGGGTCCAGAGGGGCAATTTTTTCACTCAAAGGGTGGTGAGTGTCTGGAACGAGCTGCCAGAGGCAGTAGTGGAGGGGGGTACAATTTTGTCTTTTAAAAAGCATTTGGACAGTTACATGGGTAAGATGGGTATAGAGGGATATGGGCCAAGTGCAGGCAATTGGGACTAGCTTAGTGGTATAAACTGGGCGACATGGACATGTTGGGCCGAAGGGCCTGTTTCCATGTTGTAAACTTCTATGATTCTATGATTCTATGATTTCTCCACACGAGTAACAGTCTAATCCCACCCTGCTGCGTGCTCCCCAGTATTCCTCTTTTTCAAGAAACTATCTAATTCCCTCTTAAAATCATAGAATCATAGAATCATAGAAAGGTTACAGCACGGAAGGAGGCCATTTGGCCCATCGAGTCAGCGCAGGCTCTATGCAAGGGCAATCCAGCTAGTCCCACTCCCCCGCCCTTTCCCCGTAGTCCTGCAATTTTTTTCCTTTCAAGTACTTATCCAGTTCCCTTTTGAAGGCCACAATTGAATCTGCCTCCACCACCCCCTCGGGCAGTGCATTCCAGATCCTAACCACTCGCTGTGTATAAAAATGTTTTTCCTCATGTGACCTTTGGTTCTTTTGCCAATCGCCTTAAATCTATGTCCTCTGGTCCTTGACCCTTCTACCAATGGGAACAGTTTCTCTCTATCTACTCTGTCAAGACCCTTCATGATTTTCAATACCTCGATCAAGTCTCCTCTCAACCTTCTCTGTTCCAAGGAGAACAACCCCAGCTTCTCCAGTCTATCCACGTAACTGAAGTCCCTCATCCCTGGAATCATTCTAGTAAATCTCCTCTGCACCCTCTCTAAGGCCTTCACATCTTTCCTAAAGTGCGGTGCCCAGAACTGGACACAATACTCCAGTTGTGGCCAAACCAGTGTTTTATAAAGTTTCATCATAACCTCCTTGCTTTTGTACTCTCTGCCTCTATTTATAAAGCCCAGAATCCCCTATGCTTTTTTAACCACTTTCTCAAGAAGTTATTGACCTTTTTTTTCACAGTAGTTTGTGGCTGGGGTTACCAACTCTGGTTGGACATATTCCTGGAGCTTTCATTGTGTGACAACACCGCGTGACAACACCACATGACACACCGCGTGACAACACCACATGACACACCGCGTGACAACACCGCGTGACAACACCACATGACAACACTGCGTGACAACACCGCGTGACACCACCACATGACACACCGCGTGACAACACCGTGTGACACCACCACATGACACACTGCGTGACAACACCGCGTGACAACACCACATGACAACACTGCGTGACAACAATGTGTGACACCACCAAATGACAACACTGCGTGACAACACCGCGTGACACCACCACATGACACACTGCGTGACAACACCGCGTGACACCACCACATGACACACTGCGTGACAACACCGCGTGACACCACCACATGACACACTGCGTGACAACACCGCGTGACACCACCACATGACAACACTGCGTGACAACACCACATGACAACACTGCGTGACACCACCACATGACAACACCACATGACAACACTGCGTGACAACACCACATGACAACACCACATGACAACACTGCGTGACAACACCGTGTGACAACACCACATGACACGCCGCGTGACAACACCGTGTGACAACACCACATGACTAGACCGCGTGACAACACCGTGTGACAACACCACATGACGTACCTGCGCCAGAAGCTGCCCATCGATCGTTCTCAGCCTCACACGGTCAGAATTCAGATTGACTTCAAACTGAAACAGCGAGAGCTGACTGAGAGTCTCAAAACGGGCATAAACTTCCACCCCTAGGAGAAAGAAAAAACACATAGGAGAGTTCGATAATCGTCAGCTCATGATACTCTTACGTTTTATTCCATTAAAGGTAAATCACAGAATGGGACAGGAGAACTTTAATGATTGTACAGCGATAATGAGACGTTAAATCGAGGCCCCATCTTCCCTCTCAAATCTCATGGCCACTATTTCGAAGAAGAGCAGGAGAGTTCTCCCCGGTGTCCTGGCCAATATTTATCCCTCAACCAACATCACTAAAAAACAGATTATTTGGTCATTATCACATTGCTGTTTGTGGGATCTTGCTGTGCGCAAATTTACTGCTGCCTTTCCTACATTACAACAGTGACTACACTTCAAAAAAAGTACTTCATTGGCTGTAAAGCGCTTTGAGACGTCCTGAGGTCATGAAAGGCGCTATAGAAATGTAAGTCTTTTTATGAGGTGTGCGTGCGAGACAAATTTGCTGAGCAGAACGATAACAGGCCTGCTAAAGAAAGATATAGGAAGCTACTGCACACACTTCTTCCCATTATAAGTCCCCCCTCCCCCACTTTGGAGCGTGGAAGGGTTCTGGAACATTCCCTTTTGGAATTTTCTATTAAAAATGGTGATTTTTGAACTTTTTTTTTCACTTTCAATCTTATAAAAAAACAAGCGACAACTTATGTGGAGTTCAGAACTCAGGTACCTGGAATCGGATACTCAGGGTTAAAGGGCAGAAGGCCTGAGACTAGGAGGCACAATGAATATAAATTATAGGCTTGAGTTTATTGCCAATTTCCTTAAACGATAAAGTTGTGTAAAGATGTCTGCTTGAATTTACCAGGAAATCTTCTCCTAGATTTTCCTGGACAAACCCGCGAGAATTCCGCTGGTGTAGACAGGGTCTGGCAAAGGACACCCAGCCCCAAAAAATTGGCCATTATGATTTTCCTGGGATGGCCCATGTGTATCCTGCGGTCCCCCCTCCCCCCGAGCCTGCCCCGCCACATGTAGATAAAGACAATCTTTCCCCTTCTTTCCAGTGAGTTTCTGGGTCCCCCTGGAAACACCTCCACTGTAAAGATAATGTGAGGGGGTGGGGGGTGGGGGGAGGGCAGGACAGTGTCCTAGAGGCGTGAAAGCAGGGTGAAGGCCAAAGGTCAATGAGGTCAATCAGGATTGTGAAGATTGGGAGTGACTGCTCTTAGACCTCAGAACTGACTGATTAGGCTCTAACGGCAATTGCTGCTATTTCCAATGAATGTAAAGTGAGAATAGTGTTGTAAATAAATAATGGGTTTTCCTCTTGAAATTCCATTCTTTTCATGCTTTGAGGAAGAGGATGATGAGGACAGGGAGGAGGTTTTATCCATTCATGGGATGTGGGCGTCGCTGGCGAGGTCGGCATTTATTGCCCATCCCTAGTTACCCTTGAGAAGGTGGTGGTGAGCCGCCTTCTTCATGAACCGCTGCAGTCCGTGTGGTGAAGGTTCTCCCACAGTGCTGTTAGGTAGGGAATTCCAGGATTTTGACCCAGTGATGATGAAGGATCGGCAAGATATGTCCAAATTGGGATGGTGTGTCACTTGGAGGTGGTGGTGTTCCTATGCACCTGCTGCTCTTGTCCTTCTAGATGGTGGAAGTTACCGGTTTGGGAGGTGCTGTCGAAGAAGCCTTGGCGAGTTGCTGCAGTGCATCCTGTGGATGGTACACACTGCAGCCACGGTGCGCCGGTGGTGAAGGGAGTGAATGTTTAGGGTGGTGGATGGGGTGCCAATCAAGCGGGCTGCTTTATCCTGGATAGTGCCAAGATTCTTGAGTGTTGTTGGAACTTCCCCCATCCCAGAAAGTGGAGAGTATTCCATCACACACCTGACTTGTGCCTTTGTAGTTGGAGATGAACCACTCACCGCAGAATACCCAGCCTCTGACCTGCTCTTGTAGCCACAGCATTTATGTGGCTGCTCCAGTTCAGTTTCTGGTCACTGGTGACCCCCAGGATGTTGATGATGCAGGTCTCGGCGAGGGTGATGCAATTGAATGTCAAGGGGAGGTGATTATACTGAAGATGGTTGGACCTAGGATGATACCCTGAAGAACTATTGCAGCGATGTCCTGGGGCTGAGATGATTGGCCTCCAACAACCACAACCATCTTCCTTTGTGCTAGGTATGACTCCAGCCACTGGAGAGTTTTCCCTTTTACTAGGGCTCCTTTGTGCTACATTCGGTCAGATGTCAAGGGCAGTTACTCTCAACTTACCTCTGGAATTCAGCTCTAGTGTCCACATTTGAATCAAGGCTGTAACGAGGTCTGGAGCCGAATGGTTCTGACGGAACTCAAACTGAGCATCGGTGAGCAGGTTATTAGTGAGTAAATGCTGCTTGATAGCACTGTCGATGACTCCTTCCATCACTCTACTGATGATTGGGAATAGGCTGATGGGCGGTAATTAGCCAGGTTAGATTTGTTCTGCTTTTTGTGGACAGAACATAACTGGGCAATTTTCCACATTGTTGGGTAGATGCCAGTGATGTACTGGAACAGCTTAGCAAAGGGACAAGGCTAATTTTGGAGCACTTCAGCACTAGTCGGGAACTCTGCTGCCTGGATCCTAACTCACACCAAGTCCCCTTCACCCATCACCCCCTGTGCTCACTGACCTGCATTGGCTCCCGGTCTGGGAACACCTTGATTTGAAAATTCTCTTCCTTGTTTTCAAATCCCTCCATGGCCTCGCCCCTCCCTATTTCTGTAACCTCCTCCAGCCCTACAACCCTCCGAGATCTCTGCGCTCCTCCAGTTCTTACCTCTTGCTCTTCCCCGATTTTAATCGCTCCACTATTGGCGGCCGTGCCTTCAGCTGCCTAGGCCCTAAAGCTCTGGAATTACCTCCCTAAACCTCTCTGCCTCTCTCCTCCTCTTTTAAGGCACTCCTCAAAACTTACCTTTCTCATCAACCTGTCCTGATATCTCCTTATGTGGCTCGGTGTCAAATTTTGTTTGATAATCGCTCCTGTGAAGCACCTTGAGACGTTTTACTTCTCGGCAAAAGAACCAAAGGTGACATGAGGAAAAACGTTTTTACACAGCGAGTGGTTAGGATCTGGAATGCACTGCCCGAGGGGGTGGTGGAGGCAGATTCAATCATGGCCTTCAAAAGGGAACTGGATAAGTACTTGAAAGGAAAAAATTTGCAGGGCTACAAGGATAGGGTGGGTGAGTGGGACTAGCTGGATTGCTCTTGCATAGAGCCGGTACGGGCTCGATGGGCCAAATGGCCTCCTTCCATGCTGTAACCTTTCTATGATTCTATGATTCTATTAAAGGCATTGTATAAATGCAAGTTGTTGTTTTTTTATTATTGGGACCGGCAACCTTTGCTCTGTCCAGTGTCACTCAGCCATTCCTTGGTAGCACTTGGAGTGAATCGAATTGGCTGAAGACTGGCATCTGTGATGGTGGGGACCTCAGGAGGAGGCCGAGAAGGATCATCCACTCGGCACTTCAACCCGGTGAGGAAGGAAGTTCAGTGAATCTGGCGTCAGTGTACGTAGGCACAACCTGTCATGTCAGTGCCCACGCTAGAGGGTTTACAGGCCATGGAGATTATATATAGAATTCTGTGTTATGCCAGCTCTTGGCACGAGTCCCGCTGCCACTTTCTACCAGGGACACAGCCTTGCCAAATGGGTGTAAAAAAATAACAAAAGCTCTAAATTTTTATGCCATCGGATCTTTCCAGGCAGCCTCGGGTGGCATTAGTCAATCAGCAATGCACCTCTGCAGTAAACAGGTGACCGATGCCCTGTTCAGGCAGGCCACAGGTTTAATTTCCTTCCCCCATTAACCCACCAAAGCATAGGTAGCGAGCAAGGGAGTTTTACTCAGTGGTGGGATTTCCCCAACTATAGGGTGTCATTAAGGGTCCGGACTGAAAACACCCTAGATTTCATCAACAGGAAGAGATTTCATTCTGTGAATTGTGCAGCTTGTGGGTGTTGTCAGCCACCTCACCACGAATGTGGATGCGTGCAACCCTGGAAACTGCCATGATGTTATGGCAGATGGCATGGAGAAGATATTTCCACCTGTTGGGGGAGACCAGAACTAGGGGCCATAAATATAAGATAGCCACTAACAAATCCAATAGGAATTTCAGGAGAAGCTTCTTTACCCAGAGAGTGGTGAGAATGTGGAACTCGCTCCCACAAGGAGCAGTTGAGGCGAATAGTGTGGATGCATTTAAGGGGAAGCTGGATAAACACGCGAGGGAGAAAGGACTAGAAGGACATGCTGATAGGGTGAGATGAAGTAGGGAGGGAGGAGGCTCTTGTGGAGCACAAACACTGGCATAGACCTGTTGGGCCGAATGGCCTGTTTCTGTGCTGTACATTCTACGTAATTCTATGTATTCTTCTACAACAATCAAATATACCTGCATTGTTCAGCCAGAGCAAAGTATCGGGCGGGTTGCTTGGGAACCATTTCAACCATGGTTACGATGACTGACCTCCGACAACCACGACCATCTTTTGTGTCTGGTGACCCCCCCCCCCCGCCACCCCACCAATGACCTCCATTGTTTTCGCTCGGGCTCCTTGGTGCCAACACTCAAATGCTGCCTTTGATGTCGACGATGTCTATTCTCTCCTCTCCTCTGGTATGCGACTCTTGTCGGCCATGTCTAGGTGAAGGCTATGACCAGGCCTGGAGCTGAGTGGTTCTGGAGAAACCCATCCAGAGAGTACCAAACATTCCCCTCATTGCCTCATCCAACTATTTCTTAAATGATTCCAGGGTTTTTGTCTCCGCTCCTCTATCTGGACGTTCATTCCACATGTTGATCTGGCTTTCTTTGAAGAAGAATTTCTTGGTATCAGTCCTAAAATTACCGTTTACTAGTTTGAACCTGTGCCCCCTTAGTTCTACTGCTGCAGTTTAACTTGAAGTAATATTCCGAGGGGGTTAACTTTTTCTATATCCTTAACAATCTTGTACACCTCTGTAAGATCACCTCTCAGGTGCCTCCTTTCAAAGGCTGAAAAGGCCAATTTTCGCCAGTCTTTTCTCGTAACTCAGACTCCCGACACTGGAGAAAAGCCTCGTGGCTTCTCTCTGCTCTGCCTCCAGTGCTCTGATATCTCATTCCCAGAACTGGGACGTGGTGTTCAAGGTGCAGTCTGACCAGAGCCATGTACAGTTTGACTGTTATCACCCCGGCTTATATTCCATTATTTTTACCTGTGTAGTTCAACATCCTATTGGCTTTGTTAATTGGTGCTCTCCATTGATTGGACACGTTTAGTGTCGAGTCCATTAAGACTCCTGGATTTTTTTCGCAGACATCCTTATCTGTTTCAACACCATTCATGGAGTACGTGTTTCATCTATTCCTCCCAAGGTGTTGCACTTTACATTTGTCTGCATTAAATTCCTTCTGCTGTAGTTCGGCCCACTTGCTTATCTTGTCCAACTCATGCTGTAATTCCTTAGCTCCCTCTTCCAATTCCTCTTCCCCTCCTTGTTAGCTGTCATCTGTAAATTTGACCACTTTGTGTCGAGCTTCTGAATCCAGGTTGTTTATGACAATTAGGAACAGTCGTGGTCCCAGCAGTGAGCCCTGAGGCTCCCCACTCGCTACTCTCCCCTTCCCCCCCCCCACTCCCATTCCTGCATATCTCCTCTAATGAGTACTCGTTGTTTCCTATCCTTCAATTGGTTATCTTATCCAATCCCAGGGTTTAGTCTGGATCCCCATAGCTTTCAGTTTAACTAATAGCCTTTCATGTGGAAGTTTGTCATCAGCCCATTGAAGGGTCAGGATACACCATGACATAGGGTTCACCTGACTTGTAACTTCCTCAAAGAAGTCGAGGAGGTTAACCAGGTAGGATGCTCCCCTTCTGAATCTGTGTTGACTGCTGTTTACGACATTGTTGTTGTAAAGATCGTTCTCAAGTTTACTCTTCCTCTTCCTCATCCTTCCCCCTCGTTACTCTCCCTCATTCCTTTCACCCATTCATGTCGCTCATTCCTCTCCCTCAAACCAAATCTCCTTCTGTATCCTTCTCTTGACCTGTGCAATTTTCTACCCCTGTTCTCTTCTGGGGCTTCCCTCTCATGCTAGAATCTGGTTCGATGGGTATCTCTGGGGAACTATCCCCAGCAGCTTCGCAGCGTTGGGCAGTCCGAGACATCTCAAAGTGCAGTGACTAGTTATGTCGGCAAATGTGGTCGCCATTTTGTGCACAGCAAGCACACACAAAAAGCCAAACTGGAATTAGTTGAGGGTGAAATGTTGACCAGGGCACTGCGGAGCTCCTTGTTCTTCTTCAAATAGTGCAGTGGGGACTTCATCTACCTGAATTGGTTTTGGTTTAACATCAATAACAGCAGATGGGGTTAGATGAAAAGGGGGTGGGAGGAGGCTCGTGTGGAGCAAACACTGGAAAGGACCAGTTGGGCCGAATGGCCCGTTTCTGTGCTATTCGTTCTATGTAATCATCTCTGACAGTGCAGCACTCCCTCAATACAACACTGGAGTGTGAACCTGGATTGTGCACTTGTGAGCGGGGCTTGAACATATAACCCTTTGGCTCGGAGGGAAGCATCCTGACGAGCTAATGGCCCAGATTTTGCTGTCAAAATAACGGCGAGGTTAGTGGCGCTCACCGTTATTTATTCGCAAATTCTACAGCAACTTTAGGCGAGGAGAGGATGCGCGGGTTAAGCTCAAAAATCCAGAGCTTGCTGTCCGAGATGCATCGCTCTGCCGCTAGCTTCATGAAAGTGGCATCTCGCCGTCTGCCTCGCAGCTGAAATGCATCGAACGGCGTGAAGTTGCCGTATTTGCACGGTGGATACGGACTAAACTCACCACAGGAAGTTAAGTCTTTTCCATTTCAGTCTAAGTAACCCTTTAACAACACGATAAGCGTTAATTACTGGCACCGCAAATTAACTATTACAAGCGCAGAGTCTCATTCCTTCAGGTTTTAATTGTTGGAGATTTAAAAAATGTCAAACTTTAAATAAAACTTTGTTTTTAACTTTTCCTTTCTGTCTCTTTATTTTCTCTTTCTCTCTCTCTCAATCCAATCTTTCTTTCCCTCTCTTTATTTCTTACTGTACCTGATTTGACATTGAATTCATCCACTCTCATTTACACTTCCCTCTCAGTCCTTGAGCTATTAATTTCACAATTCTTCAATGATTGGTTAAGGAGATACCCAGTTGCTTTCCCTGTTCACTCAGGTCCTAGATACCCTATTCCCCTCGCTGCGACCTTATCAGCTCACACTGTCTGCAAATTGCCACCCAAAAATTTTTTAAAACCTAAATATGCAAGGGTACGTCTAACTAACGGCAAACGCCATTAGTTGGCCTGCTACAGCAAAATCTGGGCCAACGTTTGGCAATTGGAACGATAAAGAGAAAAAGTCGACTCCACACAGAAGTGAAGGTTGGACCTTCCAGTTTCCTCACCATAATTAATTGTCACATATTTCTTTGACTTGGTCTTCAGTGAGATCCAAGGCTTGCTTCTCTTGATGATGAAGATATCCTGCATGTCTGATGGGTGCGTCCCAATGGACAGAAGACCGGTTCTCGAGTGAGGGTACAAGACCCCCCGCCTTCCAGCGGAAAAGGAAACCATGTAGCCAGCCTTCAGGTGAAGAACGAACCCTGTCTGCTTCGAGCGTGTGCTCAGCAGCTGATTCTCAACGGACAGGTAGCGACGGTCACTTGTTTGGAGATGGTACTTCCCACTGTCAAAGTGAATTAAGAAGATGCATTCCTCGGAAAAGGGAGCTGGAGCTTCTGCCCAGCTTTTGCCCTGGTTGCAGTCCACACGTACATAGTTCTTGGATTGGGGGTGGTATAATACAATTTGGGGGTGGATGGCGAGATGAGGGATCCATTGCTGGAATTTTGTTGCCTCCTTCAGTGCACAACGGACCTTATCTGTATTTTTCTCAAGGTAAGTTCCAAATATTAAGGACCTGAAGACCCAGGATCCGTTAGACTGGTATTCTAAGAGAAACAAACTGGACTCGTTGGGGGGAGCACATTTAACTAAACCATCTTCATTAGTCTGCAGAGCCATCCCGTTCGATCCTATCAGTTCCACGAGGACCTGAAGCCCTTTACTGGACTTGAATCTCACTTCCCAGATCTGCACAAGAGAGAATGAGAGACAGATTTCACCTTTGGAGGCCACCATTGCCAATAGAAGTACAACAGTCAGCTACAACCCAATTACCATCCCCCCCCCCCCACCCCAGCCCCACCGACCCCAAAATAAATGTTTTCCCCTCCTCTCCCATCCAGGCAGTGAAAGTGCCTCAGTACTTGCCCAAGTGGCCATTATTCATCATGTCAGCCTGGAGAAAGAGTGGCCAAATACTATTTGGCTTTGGGAGCCATCACAGTTGAGCCCGATCCTCTTCTCACCCAACAGCCCAGACCTGGGCGTTTTGCAAAAAGGGGGTCACTCGGGCCCGGAACCAGCCTTCTCAGCATGGTGACACTGACACAATTGTCCCCCAACCCAACTGAGATCAGCCAACACAGCACAAACCAGGAATCGAGCTTGAGATCTCCCTGGCTTGGTATCCACTGAGCCATCAGGATAGCCCCGGACAGGAAATCGTTTTACTTGTTTTTATTTTTCATGGTATTACATAGAATTTTACAGCACATAACAGGCCATTCGGCCCAACAGGTCCGCGCCAGTGTTTATGCTCCACACGAGCCTCCTCCCACCTTACTTAATTTCACCCTATCAACATATCCTTCTATTCCTTTCTCCCTCATATGTTTATCTAGCTGCCCCATAAATGCATCTACACTATTCGCCTCGACTGCTCCTTGTGGGAGCGAGTTCCATATTCTCACCACTCTCTGGGTAAAGAAGGTTCACCTGAATTCCCTATTGGATTTATTACTGACTATCTTATATTTATGGCCCCTAGTTTTGGACTCCCCAACAAGTAGAAACATCTTCCCTACGTCTACCCTATCAAACCTCTTCATAATTTTAATGACCTCTATCAGGTCACCCCTCAGCCTTCTCCTTTCTAGAGAAAAGAGCCCCAGCCTGTTTAATCATTCCTGATCATTTATAACCTCTCAGATCTGATTTTCCATTATCCTCCCCTCCTTTCCTGAAGGTGCTGACTCATGTTTCTGGGTTTCAGTTCCAAGTCACTCTTCATATCTGCATCCAGGGAGTGAGTGTGAGCAGGCTATTCAACTGTGGAGGACATCACAGCTGAGCATGGTCATGTCTTTCGTCCCCTGCCTACTCAAACACAACTAGAGGGCCATTGGATAATGGTGAGGGGTGGGGGTCTCGGGCTAATTTCCCCTCTTTCCCTCTCTAGTTTAGAGGGACTGAAGGTGAGTTAAGGTTGAGATCAGCCAACTCAACACAAGTCAAGCTGAGGACCTTCTCAATGTATCCAGCTCGGTGACACCCCAGACACTCCAATGACCAAACTGAGCCAAGTGAGGGATCTCTGTAAACTGCTCTAAAGTAAGTTGTATTGAAGTACACATGAGTGACTGCACAACAACAACAATTTGCATTTATATAGCGCCTTTAATGTAGTAAAACGTCCCAAGGCGCTTCACAGGAGCAAAGAAAATTTGACACCAAGCCATATAAGGAGATATTAGGACAGGTGACCAAAAGTTTGGTCAAAGAGGTAGGTTTTAAGGAGCATCTTAAAGGAGGAGAGAGAGGTAGAGAGACGGAGAGGTTTAGGGAGGGAATTCCAGAGCTTAGGGCCCAGGCAGCTAAAGGCACGGCCGCCAATGGTGGAGCGATTAAAATCGGGGATGCACTGAGGCAAGAATTGGAGAAGCGCAGAGATCTCAGAGGGTTGTAGGGCTGGAGGAGGAGGCTACAGGGATAGGGAGGGGTGAGGCTGTGGAGGGATTTGAAAACAAGGATGAGAATTTTTAAATCAAGGACCGGAAGCCAGTGTAGGTCAGCGAGCACAGGGGTGATGGGTGAACGGGACTTGGTGCGAGTTAGGATACGGACAGCAGAGTTTTGGATGAGCTCAAGTTTATTGAGGGTGGAAGGTGGGAGGCCGGCCAGGAGAGCATTGGAATAGTCCAGTCTGGAGGTAACAAAGGTAAGGATGAGGGTTTCAGCAGCAGATGAGCTGAGGCAGGGGCCGAGACGGGCGATGTTACGGGGGTGGAAGTAGGCGGTTTTGGTGATAGAGCGGATATGGGGTCGGAAGCTCATCTCTGGGTCAAATAGGACGCCACGGTTGTGAACGGTCTGGTTCATCCTCAGACAGTGGCCAGGGAGAGGGATGGAGTCGGTGTCTAGGGAACGGAGTTTGTGCAGGGACCAAACACAATGGCTTCGGTCTTCCCAATATTTAGTTGAGGGAATTTTTGATCATCCCCGGACAAGGAGTGTGACAAATGAGAGACAGTGGAGGGGTTGAGTGAGGTGGTGGTGAGGTGGAGCATACTTAGGTCAGCGTACATATATCTCCAACAGTGTTGAATAGCTACCTGTTTTGGACCAAGTGATGTCGTCACCAGTGATACAATATTCCCAAATTGCTCTGCTGTCAAGTATTTGCCACAACTGGTTATCAGTCCGACTTTAACCACGTCAGTGTTTGCCATGGCAACGGCTAACTGCACTCTGTTGCCAAGCAGCGGTGCGAACCACAAAAAAACACTAAACACTTTCTGCGCGTAAATAACGGGCCCGCAAAGTCTCCCCACAAGAAACCGTTCATCTCTCAGAGACTCCCTCACCACCACCTGGTGTGGATCCTGCGATGCAGTCAGCTGAGTTTGATTGAGGCTGCCTTCATGATGTCATAAACGGGTAGGGGGAGGGAGGTGATGTCATAAACGGGTAGGGGGAGGGAGGTGATGTCATAAACGGGTAGGGGGAGGGAGGTGATGTCATAAACGGGTAGGGGAGGGAGGTGATGTCATAAATGGGTAGGGGAGGGAGGTGATGTCATAAACGGGTAGGGGGGAGGGAGGTGATGTCATAAACGGGTAGAGGGAGGGAGGTGATGTCATAAACGGGTAGGGGGGAGGGAGGTGATGTCATAAACGGGTAGAGGGAGGGAGGTGATGTCATAAACGGGTAGGGGGAGGGAGGTGATGTCATAAATGGGTAGGGGAGGGAGGTGATGTCATAAATGGGTAGGGGAGGGAGGTGATGTCATAAACGGGTAGGGGGAGGGAGGTGATGTCATAAACGGGTAGGGGGAGGGAGGTGATGTCATAAATGGGTAGGGGGAGGGAGGTGATGTCATAAATGGGTAGGGGGAGGGAGGTGATGTCATAAACAGGTAGGGGAGGGAGGTGATGTCATAAATGGGCAGGGGAGGTGATGTCATAAATGGGTAGGGGGAGGGAGGTGATGTCATAAACAGGTAGGGGAGGGAGGTGATGTTATAAATGGGTAGGGGAGGGAGGTGATGTTATAAATGGGCGGGGGGAGGTGATGCCATGGTGATTCAGTCATGGGCGGCGGCTGTATGCTGGGGGAGGGGATGGAAGGAGAAGGAGGGAGGGAGGGGTTTTGGTAACATGGTGTGTGGTGGTGTATAAAATCACACAACAGGCCGGATCCGGGATGGCTCAGCTGGTAAGTGACTGCCTGGTGTGGTATTGAGCCTCGCAGTGTACAATTTGTTAACAGACAGTCAGCATGCACTCAGGGATAGGAGTTGTTCTGATCTGGAACGCGCTGCCTGAAAAGGGGTGATGGAAGCAGTTTCAATAGTAACTTTCAAAAGGGAATTGGATAAATACATGAAAAGGAGACATTTGCAGGGCTATGGGGAAAGACCAAGAGGAGTGGGACTAATTGGATAGCTCTTTCAAAGTGCTGGCACAGGCACGATGGGCCGAATGGCCTCCTTGTGTTGTATAATTCTATGATTCTCTAAGAGGTTGTGTTTAACTAACCTGCTGGGATTTTATGCAGATCATACTGTTACGGTGGACAGAGAAAGTGCAGCTAATATATTATATACTTGGATTCTCAAGAAGCTTTGGACAAGGTCCCTATATTGGCCATTACTGGCTAAAGTAAGGAGTCACGGAACATAGAAACAGGAGGAGGCCATTCAGCCCCTCGAGCCTGTTCCACCTTTCAATTAGATCATGGCTGATCTGCACACAAGCCTCCCCCTCTGGCCAGCAAGTTGCAGGTATTCCAATTCAACCAGCACTGGCTCGTCTTCACTCCTGCTCGATGATTCTTCAAGTGCCAGCTCCTGCAACTTACTAGTTGAACCCTAGGGCTCATGTATCTGTCGGTGTTAGTGATGCAGGGTGCTGTGAAGTGCTGGGGCTGAGGCCTCTGGTCTGCTTGTCATGGGAACCTGCAGGATCAGAAGAAGGTATTTTATAATGTTTGTCACTGAGGTACCACTTCAAACACAATCTACATGGCAAGAGATTGCGGTAGGTTTTCAGCTGCACATTATAGAAACTGCCCAATTTTCACTTTACATACATAGTACATAGAATTACACAGTCATTACAGCGCAAAAAACAGGCCATTCGGCCCAACAGGTCTGTGCCAGTGTTTATGCTTCAAATGAGCCTCCTCTCACCTTACCTCATCTAACCCTATCAGCATATTCCTTTCTTTCATGTGTTTATCTAGCTTCCCCTTAAATGCATCTACACTATTTGCCTCAACTACTCATTGTGTTAGCGAGTTCCACATTCTCACCACTCTCTGAGTAAAGAAGTTTCTCCTGAATTCCCTATTGGATTTATTAGTGACTCTCTTATATTTAGTTCTGGACATCTCCACCAGTGGAAACATCTTCTCTACATCTACCCTATTGAACCCCTTCGTAATTTTAAAGACCTCTCTCAGGTCACCCCTCAGCGGCCGATCTGCAACGCCAAGTTTAATGCCCGGGGGGGGGGGTGGGGCACGTTGAAAATCTACCCCAGTGTGAGTTATGCTGCTTTAGGCCGCTCTATACCTGTGAGAGAATGAGTGAGTGAGCGAGGCGAGTGAGTGAGTGATTGAGTGAGGCGAGTGAGAGAAGTGAGTGAGCGAGAGGAGCGAGTGAACCAGCAAGAGGAATGAGGGAAGCGAGTGAACGAGAGGGATGAGCGAGCAAGATGAGTGAGCGAGAGGAATGAGTGAGCGAAAGGAGAGAGCGCGCGAGAGGAGTGAGAGGAGTGAGCGAGTGAGAGGAGTGAGCGAGTGAGAGGAGTGAGCGAGTGAGAGGAGTGAGCGAGTGAGAGGAGTGAGAGGAGTGAGCGAGTGAGAGGAGTGAGCGAGTGAGAGGAGTGAGTGAGTGAGAGGAGTGAGCGAGTGAGAGGAGTGAGTGAGTGAGTGAGTGAGAGGAGTGAGAGGAGTGAGCGAGTGAGAGGAGTGAGCGAGTGAGAGGAGTGAGCGAGTGAGAGGAGTGAGTGAGTGAGAGGAGTGAGAGGAGTGAGCGAGTGAGAGGAGTGAGCGAGTGAGAGGAGTGAGCGAGTGAGATGAGTGAGAGGAGTGAGAGGAGTGAGCGAGTGAGAGGAGTGAGCGAGTGAGAGGAGTGAGCGAGTGAGAGGAGTGAGCGAGTGAGAGGAGTGAGCGGAGTGAGCGAGTGAGAGGAGTGAGTGAGTGAGAGGAGTGAGAGGAGTGAGCGAGTGAGAGGAGTGAGCGAGTGAGAGGAGTGAGCGAGTGAGAGGAGTGAGCGAGTGAGAGGAGTGAGTGAGTAGGGGAAGAAACAATAAAAAACACAGCATGGCACTAGTCTTGAACAGGAGGAAGGCCTTCAACATCACCCTCTCTAAATCCCTCATCCATGCCTTTGTTACCTCTAGACTTGACAATTCCAATGCTCTTCTGGCCGGCCTCCCACCTTCCACTCTCCATAAACTTGAGCTCATCCAAAGCTCTGCTGCCCGTATCCTAACTCGCACCAAGTCCCGTTCTCCCATCACCCCCTGTGTTCGCTGACCTACATTGGCTCCCGGTCCGGGAACAGCTCACTTTTAAAATTCTCATCCTTGTTTTCAAATCCCTCCATGGCCTCGCCCCCTCCCTATCTCCGTAACCTCCTCCAGCCCTACAACCCTCCGAGATCTCTGCGCTCCTCCAATTCTGGCCTCTTGCGCATCCCCGATTTTAATCGCTCCACCATTGGCGGCCGTGCCTTCAGCTGCCTGGGCCCTGAGCTCTGGAATTCCCTCCCTAAACCTCTCTACCTCTCTCTCCTCCTTTAAGACGCTCCTTAAAACTTATCTCTTTGACCAAGCTTTTGGTCACCTGTCCTAATATCTCCTTACGTGGCTCAGTATCAAATTTTGTTTGAAAATCACTCCTGTGAAGCACCTTGGGATGTCTTAATACGTTAAAGGCGCTATATAAATGCAAATTGTTGTTGTTGATTAGATCCACAATCTGCAGGGTCCTATCCTGTTAGGGGTTAAGGGCCCTATGCTTGGCGTGCGTACATATGTTGCTGGACACGCATGACCTGCTGCTACAAGTAGGTATAAAGGGGACTTGTGTTGAAACGGTGAAATGTGTGTCACACAAGTGTGCAGCCCATCCTCTACCGTAAGCAGGTCCTTGAACGCGCAGCAACATGTTTGTGCTTTGCATGTTGTCACACATCCTGAGCCGCAGGGCAAACGCAATGGCATGGCAGGAATAGAGTAGGCAGCAAAAAACATGGCCATCCCTGCACAGTCGGGAAGTAGATGAGCAGTTTTAAGATGACCAGCAGCCCTTTAAAAGCTGCTGGCACCTAGCTGACCCAACCCTTGACTCCTTGCGTGTTGTGCCCTGTGCTCTTCACAATGATATATTAATGAGGTGATTGTGCATTATGTTGCCAGGTCAGCGACTCAACCTGGAGCACATTCTTGGTCCTATGGTCTCATCTTACATTATCAAACTCTCTGTGGTAGAGACTGCCACAAAGGCCAGAGTTTTACAGACTTAAGCAACTAATATCTTTATTTGCAATAAAAATATGAAGCACAGTAATTGACAAAAATTACAAAAGTACACAGGTATAATATATTAAAATCATTCAGCATCTTTGAATTTCTCTTGACTTGGCTCAGTGGTGACACTCTCATCTCTGAGTCAGACAGTCGTGGGTCTGAGCCCCACTCCAAGACCTAATCACATAATCCAGGCTGACACTTCAGTGCAGTACTGAGGGAGTGCTGCACTGTCAGAGGTGCCGTCTTTCAGGTGAGACATTCGACCGAAGCCCCGACTGCCCTCTCAGGTGGACGGAAAAGATCCAACGGCCACTATTTGAAAAAGAGCGGGGGAGTTCTCCCCGGCGTCCTGGGGCCAATATTTATCCCTCAACCAACATCACTAAAAAAAAACAGATTAACTGGTCATTTCTCACATTGCTGTTTGTGGGATCTTGCTGTGCGCAAATTGGCTGCTGTATTTCCTACATTACAACAGTGACCACACTACAAAAGTGCTTCAATGGCTGTAAAGCATTTTGGGATGTCCTGAGGTTGTGAAAATTGCTATATAAATGCAAGTTCTCTCTTTGATTGTAACACTTGGTGCATTGAAATCAATAGGTTAGGCAGTAATGGTGACAGTAATGGCTGCTATCCTTCCTTCCTCTGTGGGGGTGCTGTTACTTCTTTAAAATAAGTGACAAGAATTGTGTTCTCCGGATGTGGCACTGTGACCTCTCTTAGGACAAAAGCAGCAAAAAAGGCCATGTCATTTCCCCAACTGACTGTGGGCAGGGCCGTCGGAGAGTCACTGATATATAAAAAGGTCAGAAATGGCTCAATTACTCTTCAAAAGAACAGTTTCAGTATTGGTTCAGAAACCTCTAACTTTCAGTGAACAAAGTTAACAGCAAATTTAGACTGTTTTCACCCTCCTCGGCTCAAATTTTGGTTTACCTTTAAATGACCTTTTCTTTCTTCCGATTCAACTAATCATTTTTGAAAAGCCTCGCGGAGAGCTTCAACTTCCTGCTTTTAACCCTTTCTGTGCCAAACACAACACAGTCAAATGCTTTTGAGGTAGAGATGTACAGACACCCTCAAAAATAAAAACCCCATACGTACATCATAACAATAGAAAATAAACGCCAAATATACCCTGGAAAGTATCTCCACCTTGCAGGTCTGTGTCGATCACATAAGAATCTACTCACTGGAATCAATCCAGTTCTTTCACATCAAAGGAACGACTGCCATTAATTCAATCATGAAGGTAACCACTTTGGTACTGTATGTAAACGAAACCAGCAATACACACTTTTGCTGTGTCTGATATGGAATTTAAATAAAATTTCCCCCCCCAAAAAACGCCCACCTGTGTGTAAACAATGTGCTCTCTTTTATTAATTTCTCCAACAGGCTCCCAGAAGTTTCCGATTGGGAAGTCCGACGGGGGGGGGGTGTGTGAAGGATCTAAAACAGGACGGGCTGGGCTGCCGAGATCTGTAACACCCGGACAGGCTGGTTCCCCTTTTCTCCCTGAGGGACGGGCCCCTTTTCTTGTCCTTCATAATTTGGACGGTAAAGGCATCATGCCGAGGGAGTGCAGGAAGTTGTGTAGAGCGCCTTGGTATTCCTGGGGGTGCTGCCTCAGGTGACCGGCGTGACGGGATATCTCCCAGCTTTTCCCGTGTACGTGGATGCCCTTCCTCCGCCAGCCCCGCAGCAGGGCCTCCACCTCCGCGTAGTCGCTCAGCGGGTCGTTCTCGCTGTAGAACATCAGAATGGGGGCACGGCACGGCATTTCCCAGAATGTCTTGATGGCGGTTTCGTAGTGAATGACGGTGTAACCACTTAAAAGCCAGAAATAGAAGAGTGTGGCCCTTGTGAGAAATGACTGAAGGAAGGAAGGAGCCAGCATCTGTGAAACACCTGGAATATAAAACAAGTAAATTAGAATTACACTCACCGTATGTGAGTAACTAACAGAGGTTTTCACATGTGGGGGAGACCAAGACTAAGGGCCATAAATGTAAGATAGTCACTAATAAATCCAATAAGAAATTCAGGAGAAATTTCTTTACCCAGAGAGTGGTTAGAATGTGGAACTCGTAGTTGAGGCGATTGGATAGATGCATTTAAGGGGAAGCTAGATAAACACACGAGGGAGAAAGGGATAGAAGGATACGCTGATAGGGTGAGATGAAGTAGGGAGGGAGGAGGCTCGTGTGGAGCATAAACACTGGCACAGACCAGTTGGGCCGAATGGCTGTTTCTTGCTACATTCTATATAATTCTATGTAAGGTAGATTCCTCAATGTGGAAATTTTTTTCCTCTTTAGTTTTCTCCCCTGCCAGTGTGCTATATTATTGTATAGATGAGTGGTATATCCAGTAGTGCACAGTGTGCTATATAATGTACACGACTGGTATATCCAGTAGTGTGCAGTGTGCTATATAATGTACACAACTGGTATATCCAGTAGTGCGCAGTGTGCTATATAATGTACACAGAAGAGATATATCCTGTAATGCATGGTGTGCTATATAATGTTCAAATGAATGCTATACCCAATAATGTACAGTGTGTGTTATATCCAGAAATGTACAGTGCGTGTTATACCCAATAATGCACAGTGTGTGTTATATCCAGAAATGTACAGTGTGTTATATCCAGTAATATACAGTGAGTGTTATATCCAGTAATGTACAGTGAGTGTTATATCCAGTAATGTATAGTGAGTGTTATATCCAGTAATATACAGTGAGTGTTATATCCAGTAATGTACAGTGAGTGTTATATCCAGTAATGTATAGTGAGTGTTATATCCAGTAATGTATAGTGAGTGTTATATCCAGTAATGTACAGTGCGTGTTATATCCAGTAATGTATAGTGAGTGTTATATCCAGTAATGTATAGTGAGTGTTATATCCAGTAATGTATAGTGAGTGTTATATCCAGTAATGTACAGTGAGTGTTATATCCAGTAAAGTACAGTGAGTGTTATATCCAGTAATGTACAGAGTGTTATATCCAGTAATGTACAGTGAGTGTTATATCCAGTAATGTATAGTGAGTGTTATATCCAGTAATATACAGTGAGTGTTATATCCAGTAATATACAGTGAGTGTTATATCCAGTAATGTACAGTGAGTGTTATATCCAGTAATGTACAGTGAGTGTTATATCCAGTAATGTACAGTGAGTGTTATATCCAGTAATGTACAGTGAGTGTTATATCCAGTAATGTACAGTGAGTGTTATATCCAGTAATGTATAGTGAGTGTTATATCCAGTAATGTACAGTGAGTGTTATATCCAGTAATGTACAGTGAGTGTTATATCCAGTAATGTATAGTGAGTGTTATATCCAGTAATGTACAGTGAGTGTTATATCCAGTAATGTACAGTGAGTGTTATATCCAGTAATGTATAGTGAGTGTTATATCCAGTAATGTACAGTGAGTGTTATATCCAGTAATGTACAGTGAGTGTTATATCCAGTAATGTACAGTGAGTGTTATATCCAGTAATGTACAGTGTGTTATATCCAGTAATGTACAGTGAGTGTTATATCCAGTAATGTATAGTGAGTGTTATATCCAGTAATGTACAGTGAGTGTTATATCCAGTAATGTACAGTGAGTGTTATATCCAGTAATGTACAGTGCGTGTTATATCCAGTAATGTACAGTGAGTGTTATATCCAGTAATGTACAGTGAGTGTTATATCCAGTAATGTACAGTGAGTGTTATATCCAGTAATGTACAGTGCGTGTTATATCCAGTAATGTACAGTGAGTGTTATAATATATCAGGAGGTCCTGAGGTTGTGAAAGGCGATATAAATGCAAGTATTTCTTTCTCTCCCTGTTCTTAATCACTGTCCAGTGGCCTGAGGCGAATGTGTGGAAGTGGGGTGAGGAGAGTATCGGGCTTGGCTGTGATGCCCTCTTCCTCCCATGAAGAACGGGCGGGTGGGGGAAGGCACCGGAGGATAATCAGCGCCTGTGGAACTTCGCAGCCCTGAGAGTCGATGCCTTCAGGAGAGGAAGGAAATGTTTGGAAAGAGTTTCCGCTTTGGGCGCGATTGGGAAATCGGGCTGGTTAGGTCATAGTTCACGTTTCTGCTAAAATTCATTTGCATAATCATAAAAGCAAAATCTTCTACGAACCAGTGCAATCGGGCAACGTAACTGTTTCTTTTCATTTAAAGAGTATTCCTTGATATATTTAAGGGTGGTAAGCTGGTGCAATTTGATTAATACAACTGAAAATGGGTTTATCAGCAAAAAATAAAGCTTTTTTTAATAAGTGTCCAGTTCTCCACCTGTGAGAAACCTGATTTAAAATCACTGAAAAATCATTCCTTTTTAAAAAAAACTTTACTGAACCTTTCAATCGTTTTGTTGGTGTACACTAGTCAATTTCTTAGTAAATTTTTTTTTTGATATGGAAAATCATTTAAAAGGTGCCCACAAGCGCCTCTGTACCTAAGAAAATGAGCGTAATTTGAAGAGCCTTCCTGAATCAGCAGAATCTCTCAATTTCGACCTGGGAGCGTGGCCAGTTTTATGGGCGGGGCCTGATCCGGGTGGATTGAATCTTGAACCAGCGTTAAAGTTAAGAACATAAGAAACAGGAGTAGGCCACACGGCCCCTCGACCCTGCTCCGCCATTCAGTAAGGTCATGGCTGATCTTCGGCCTCAACTCCACTTTCCAGCCCGATCCCCACATCCCTTGATTCCCCTAGAGTCCAAAAATCTATCGCTCTCAGTTTTGAATATACTCAACGACTGAGCATCCACAGCCCCCTGGGGTAGAGAATTCCAAAGATTCACAACCCTCTGAGTTAAGAAATTCATAGAATCATAGAATCATAGAAGTTCACAACATGGAAACAGGCCCTTCGGCCCAACATGTCCATGTCGCCCAGTTTATACCACTAAGCTAGTCCCAATTGCCTGCACTTGGCCCATATCCCTCTATACCCATCTTACCCATGTAACTGTCCAGATGCTTTTTAAAAGACAAAATTGTACCCGCCTCTACTACTGCCTCTGGCAGCTCGTTCCAGACACTCACCACCCTTTGAGTGAAAAAATTGCCCCTCTGGACCCTTTTGTATCTCTCCCCTCTCACCTTAAATCTATGCCCCCTCGTTATAGACTCCCCTACCTTTGGGAAAAGATTTTGACTATCTACCTTATCTATGCCCCTCATTATTTTATAGACTTCTATAAGATCACCCCTAAACCTCCTATTCTCCAGGGAAGAAAGTCTCAGTCTATCCAACCTCTCCCTATAAGTCAAACCATCAAGTCCCGGTAGCATCCTAGTAAATCTTTTCTGCACTCTTTCTAGTTTAATAATATCCTTTCTATAATAGGGTGACCAGAACTGTACACAGTATTCCAAGTGTGGCCTTACTAATGTCTTGTACAACTTCAACAAGACATCCCAACTCCTGTATTCAATGTTCTGACCAATGAAACCAAGCATGCTGAATGCCTTCTTCACCACCCTATCCACCTGTGACTCCACTTTCAAGGAGCTATGAACCTGTACACCTAGATCTCTTTGTTCTTTAACTCTCCCCAACGCCCTACCATTAACGGAGTAGGTCCTGGCCCGATTCAATCTACCAAAATGCATCACCTCACATTTATCTAAATTAAACTCCATCTGCCATTCATCGGCCCACTGGCCCAATTGATCAAGATCCCGTTGCAATCCTAGATAACCTTCTTCACTGTCCACAATGCCACCAATCTTGGTGTCATCTGCAAACTTACTAACCATGCCTCCTAAATTCTCATCCAAATCATTAATATAAATAACAAATAACAGCGGACCCAGCACCGATCCCTGAGGCACACCGCTGGTCACAGGCTTCGAGTTTGAAAAACAACCCTCTACAACCACCCTCTGTCTTCTGTCATCAATCCAATTTTGTATCCAATTGGTTACCTCACCTTGGATCCCATGAGATTTAACCTTATATAACAACCTACCATGCGGTACCTTGTCCAAGGCTTTGCTAAAGTCCATGTAGACCACGTCTACTGCACAGCCCTCATCTATCTTCTTGGTTACCCCTTCAAAAAACTCAATCAAATTTGTGAGACATGATTTTCCTCTCACAAAACCATGCTGACTGTTCCTAATCAGTCCCTGCCTCTCCAAATGCCTGTAGATCCTGTCTCTCAGAATACCGTCTAACAACTTACCCACTACAGATGTCAGGCTCACCGGTCTGTAGTTCCCAGGCTTTTCCCTGCCGCCCTTCTTAAACAAAAGCACAACATTTGCTACCCTCCAATCTTCTGTAGCTGTCGATGATTCAAATATCTCTGCTCGGGGACCCGCAATTTCCTCCCTAACCTCCCATAACGTCCTGGGATACATTTCATCAGGTCCCGGAGATTTATCTACCTTGATGCGGGTTAAGACGTCCAGCACTTCCCTCTCTGTAATATGTACACTCCTCAAGACATCACTATTTATTTCCCCAAGTTCCCTAACATCCATGCCTTTCTCAACCGTAAATACCGATGTGAAATATTCATTCAGGATCTCACCCATCTCTTGTGGTTCCGCACATAGATGACCTTGTTGATCCTTAAGAGGCCCTACTCTCTCCCTAGTTACTCTTTTGCCCTTTATGTATTTACATTCAATGAGTGTGTCCCACACTCACCTGACGAAGGAGAAAGCCTCCGAAAGCTTGTGACAGTTGGACTATAACCTGGTGTTGTAAGATTTCTTGCATTTGTCAACCCCAGTCCATCACCGGCATCTCCACATCATGAATATATTTAAGATGGAGCTAGATAGATTTCTAGACACAAAAGGCATCAAGGGGTATGGAGAGAGAGCGGGAATATGGTATTGAGATAGAGGATCAGCCATGATCATATTGAATGGCGGAGCAGGCTTGAAGGGCTCCTATTTTCTATGTTTCTATGTTAATCTCTCCTCATGGGACAACCCTCTCATCCCAGGAATCAATCTGGTGAACCCTCACTGTGAACAGAAGTGGTTTTGGACGTAACTTGCTTACGCTTAAAATTTCCCACTATCTTTTTTTAAAATCTGCTGGTTCAGCCGATTGCACCCGGATTTGCGCTGATTTAACCAGCGAGAAGCTCGGACCTCGTTATGTTATTGGTTTCGTTTGAAATGACGAAGCAAGGGGGGGGGGGCCTCACCTTTTGCCATCAGGTCTATGTTTCCTATCACCAGACTGTCGAAGACCTGGCCGGTAATCCTCGCCTGGATGTCCACGTACCGTGGCGTTTCCCTCAGTGTCCTCACGATCATTTGGGCAAACAGGAAGCCGCCGATGGAGGATGCGTGAATGACGAGCGGGCGGGAGGCGAAGGGGTCGCTGTGGAGCAGGTCCAGCACCTTTGTGGCGTAGGACATACCGTACCGGGGCCAGAGGAAGTGCAGGATGCTGCTTTCCACCGTCAGGATGTCGAAGCCGTACGGGTAGTAAATCTGGCGGTACCGCTCCACGGCCTGGGGCTTGGCTCCAAACCAGGGTAGGAGTAGGAGGAGTGGTCTTGGAACGAGGGTTTTGGTGCTGTTTTGGTAGAACGTGATGGTGCTGGAGAGCCTGTTCATCGTAATGTCCTGGGGAGCAGATTCAGACATTGGGATCAAATCAGCCAGCTGGAGGCGGGATGGATGGGGGGGGGGGGGGGGGGGGGCAGGGGGAGAAAGAAAAAAGACTAAGTTAGTCGCACACACACATATTGCTCCCCCCGAGCCTCTGCTGGATGCTCTGCCTCGCTGCAGTGCAATTCCAACGATACCAGCAACCCACCCCTCTGCTCCATCACCCACGTGGCCATTCTTTACACCTGCACCAACACATTGAGTAACAGACGGCAGGGTACTCAGTCCGGTTTGTATTGCCAAGGATTTCAGGTCCCGCGATCCCAGGAATCCCAGGATTCGCTATCTAAAAATCCCAGGGTTGCATTCATGTGAATTAAGCTCTCTGAAATCCGCATTTCCCATTCCCACCCCCGCCTCTGTAATCCGCTCCACTCCAATATCTCCATTCCCTCCCCCGCCTCTGTAACCCACTCCACTCCAATATCTCCATTCCCACCCCCGCCTCTGTAATCCGCTCCACTCCAATATCTCCATTCCCTCCCCCGCCTCTGTAATCCGCTCCACTCCAATATCTCCATTCCCACCCCCGCCTCTGTAATCCGCTCCACTCCAATATCTCCATTCCCTCCCCCGCCTCTGTAATCCGCTCCACTCCAATATCTCCATTCCCACCCCCGCCTCTGTAATCCGCTCCACTCCAATATCTCCATTCCCTCCCCCGCCTCTGTAATCCGCTCCACTCCAATATCTCCATTCCCTCCCCCGCCTCTGTAATCCGCTCCACTCCAATATCTCCATTCCCTCCCCCGCCTCTGTAATCCGCTCCACTCCAATATCCCCATTCCCACCTCCGCCTCTGTAATCCACTCCAGGCCTCTGTAACCCGCTCCAGTCAATATCCCAATTCCCACCCTAGGCTCTTCTGATTCTAGAAAGAACTTGCAATTATATAGCACCTTTCTTGACCTCAGGATGTCACAGCCAATGGAAGTACTTTGGAAGTGTGGTCACTGTTGTAATGCAGGAAACATGGCAACCAATTTGCACACAGCAAGATCCCACAAACAGCAAAGTGATAATGACGAGAAAATCTGCTTTAAGTGATGTTGGTTGAGGGATAAATATTGGCCAGGACACCAGGGAGAACTCCCCCTGCTCTTCTTCCAATAGTGGCCGTGGGATCCTTTAGCAACAACCTGAGAGAGCAGATGGAGCCTCGGTTTAACATCCCATCCGAAAGATGGCACCTCCAACAGTGCAGCACTCCCTCAGTATTGGCAGTGGAGTGTCAGCCTAGATTTTGAGCTCAAGTCTCTGGAGTGGGACTGGAACCCACGACCTTCTGACACAGTAAGTGAGAGTGCTACCCACTGAGCCAAGCTGACACTTAACTGTAGAACTGCTCAGTGGGGTTCACTCATCATCCTCGGCTCTGTTCATTTAGTTACTTCTGTCAAGCGAGGCATTCGCTGACACCTGTGCTACAGCCCTCAGTACCTGTGATGCCATACACAGCACCATTGTGAATTCACCAACTAATGATTCGACCACAGTCCCTAGATTTAGCAACCACCTAGTGATTTGACCACTGTCCCTAGTTTTAGCAACCAACTAATGATTCGACCACAGTCCCGAGATTTAGCAACCAACTAGTGATTCGACCACAGTCCCTAGATTTAGCAATCAACTAGTGATTTGACCACGGTCCCTAGATTTAGCAACCAACTAATGATTCGACCACAGTCCCTAGATTTAGCAACCAACTAGTGATTTAACCACGGTCCCTAGATTTAGCAACCAACTAATGATTTGGCAAATTTCAAATATGTCTCTTACTGATGTGCAATTCGACCAGTCGTCTCAGAACCGAAAGGAACTGTGATTAAATTACACTCCATTCAGTGAATAAAATAGGTTGATTTTGGGATCAAGCCATACTCGTGGTCCAGTACTTCCCCGGAGCAGAGAAACTACACCATGTTCTCCGCAGCCTTCAACATGTCATCGATGACGACGAACACCTCGCTATGGCCATCCCCACGCCTCCACTACTCGCCTTCAAACAGCCACCCAACCTCAAACAGACCATCGTTCGCAGCAAATTACCCAGCTTTCAGGAGAACAGCGTCCACGACACCACACAACCCTGCCACGGCAACCTCTGCAAGACATGCCAGATCATTGACACAAATACCACCATCACACGAGAGGACACCACCCACCAGGTACATGGTTCATACTCCTGTGACTCGGCCAACGTTGTCTACCTCATACATTGCAGGAAAGGATGCCCCAGAGCATGGTACATTGGCGAGACCATGCAGACACTGCGACAACGGATGAACGGACACCGCGCAACAATCGCCAGACAGGAGGGTTCCCTCCCAGTCGGGGAACACTTTAGCAGTCAAGGACATTCAGCCACCGATCTTCGGGTAAGCGTCCTCCAAGGCGGCCTTCGAGACACACGACAACGCAAAATTGTCGAGCAGAAATTGATAGCCAAGTTCCGCACCCATGAGGACGGCCTCAACCGGGATCTTGGGTTCATGTCACGCTACATGTAACCCCACCTGACGTAGAGTCATCCAGACTCTAGTCGTAGTTGGCTTGTTCTCCATACACAGATGCGGCCGGACCTGCTGCGATTTCCAGCAAAAAAAAAGTTATCTGTTTTTAATACAAACCCCAGCATCTGCTACATTTGACCCCTTGTAACCCCACCTCGGTATTCTTGGATGTAATGTTTCCCTGACTAACCTGTCTGAACACCATCCACTCCTTTGATTGCTGTGATTATCTCTCTGCTGAGGTGTGATAAAGGGCAGTTAGAAAGATTATCTGTAATCACCAGGCATTGTTGTCTGACTATATACGCTGTGCCTATATGCATCTCTTCACTTCACCTGACGAAGGAGCAAAGCTCCGAAAGCTTGTGATTTCAAATAAAGCTGTTGGACTATAACCTGGTGTTGTAAGACTCCCTACATTTTAAACACATTCCCTTTATTACTTTATTGAAATTGTCTCCCAATTTAGAGCATAGCTGCGTTCCCTTAAGGGATTTGCCACAGGGGTTTCTGGAGGCTGGCATTCTCCCAAATTAAAAATACCAGCTGGGAGGAGGGTTGTCACCTTCCGCTGAACCCAGGGGAGGGGCACGGTGAAGAGTGACGAGAGAGATCATTGCTCATCTTCTGATGGTGTCTCTCCTGGTGATGAAAATGAACTGAAAGCCTTCAAGTTAACTACACCGTTGTATTTTTACAACACTCCTCACGTGCAGGAAGATGTCTCACGGCACTTTACAATAAGGAGAAAAGAAAGACTTACATTTTTATAGTGCCTTTCATGACCCAAAGCACTTTACAGCCAATGAACATGAGAACATAAGAAATAGGAGCAGGAGTAGGCCATTCGGCCCCTCGAGCCTGCTCCGCCATTTAATAAGATCATGGCTGATCTTCGACCTCAACTCCATTTTCCTGCCCGATCCCCAAACCCTTGATTCCCCTAAAGTCCAAAAATCCATCAATCTCAGCTGTGAACATATTCAACGACTCAGCATCCACAGCCCTCTGGGGTAGAGAATTCCAAAGATTCACAACCCTCTGAGTGAAGAAATTCCTCCTCGTTCCAGTCTTAAATGGCCGACCCCCTTATCCTGAGACTGTGCCCCCTAGTTCTAGACTCTCCAGCCAGGGGAAAACAACCTCTCAGCGTCTACCCTGTCAAGCCCCCTCAGAATCTTAAATGTTTCAATGAGATCACCTCTCATTCTTCTAAACTCGAGAGAGTATAGGCCCAGTCTACTCAATTTCTCCTCATAGGACAACCCTCATCCCAGGAATCAATCTAGTGAACCATTGCACTGCCTCTAAAACAAGTATATCCTTCCTTAGATAAGGAGACCAAAACTTTCGCAGTACTCCAGGTGTGGTTTCACCAAAGCCCTGTAGAATTGTAGTAAGACTTCCTTACTCTTGTACTCTAACCCCCTTGCAATAAAGGCCAACATGCCATTTGCCTTCCTAATTGCTTGCTGTACCTGCATGTTAACTTTGTTTCTTGTATGAGGATACCCAATTCTTTCTGGACACCAACATTTAATAGTTTTTCACCATTTAAAAAATATTCTGTTTTTCTATTCTTCCTACCAAAGTGAATGACCTCACATTTCCCCACATTATACTCCATCTGCCATCTTCTTGCCCACTCACTTAATCTGTCAATATCCCTTTGCCAACTGTGTCCTCCTCACAGCTTACTTTCCCACCTAGCTTTGTATCATCAGGTTTACTACTCCTCTTTGTAACATTATAGGCCTCTTCTTTTAATCTAATACAATCCTCAAATTCTTTAGTTAGCCACGGGTGGTCACTTTTCCCGTGGAGTTTTTATTTCTCAATGGAATGTATATTCGTTGAGAATGTTGAAATATTTCTTTAAATGTTTGCCATTGCTTATCTACCGTCATATCCTTTAATTTAATTTCCCAATCTACCTCAGTTAACTCGCCCTTCATACCTATGTAATTGGCTTTATTAAAATTTAAGACTCTAGTTTTGGACTTAAGTACGTCACTCAAACTCAATGTGAAATTCATCATATTATGATCACTCTTCCTCAGAGGATCCTTTACTATGAGATTACTAATTAACCCTGTCTCATTACATAGTACAAGATCTAAAATAGCCTGTTCCCTGGTTGAAGTACTGTCACTGTTGTAATGTAGGAAACACGGCAGGCAATTTGCACACAGCAAGATCCCACTAACAGCAATGAGATAAATGACCAGATAATCTGTTTTTGGTGGTGTTGGCCTGGATTTTGTGCTCAAGTCTCTGGAGTGGGACGTGAACCACAACCTTCTGATTCAGAGGTGAGAGTGCTACCCACTGAGCCGTGGCTGTCAACGAGAAAGGGATATGGTGGACTCGGGCATGGGGAAAGGAGGGAAAGAAGAAAAGCTGGGATGGAGAGCAGTTGGAGAGAAGGGTTTTTCTTTTTGGTGGGGATTGATGTAAACAAGGACTGAGGCTGTAAACGGGAAGGGAACTGGGTTGGAAGTTTTGAGGAGAGGAGGAGGAACAAGCATCTGCTAGTGGTGAACTGGAGGGAGCGAGGGAGATGTCTGGCATTAGGGGTCCTCAAATAACGTTTCTCACATAAGAAAAATAATGGACAGAGTTTCAGAATTTGGTCCCCCCGAAACAGCAGTAAAAGTCCCAGAATACCGAGTAAGATGGAATTGCCCTTATTCAGTCACTGTAAACCAATGGTAATATATTGTGCTACATGGCCTGGTACTCCTGTTGTTATAAAACTCTGTAACCTCTGCCTCATTGTGAGCAACACCCTGGGAGATCCACTAGTACATAAATATTTTACGTCACGTCCGTCACATTCCAGATGTCACACTTCAGGCGTCACACTCTGTATAAAATACTACAATTGACCAATCATAACCCAAGGTATACAAAAAGAGAAAGAAAGGCAGCAATTGACCCTGAGGATGTCTCTGTTAATAGCAATTAACCCTTGTGGCCTTAAAGGGACAGGCCTGCACGCATGTACCTCTATCTTGATAGAACAGTAGTACATTGTGTGTTGGTTGTTCAAACATCCCTGTCCTTGTAAAAGAGTGAATCCTCCAACCTACCATGGGCAGTTCCTGCAAGTCAGTCTTTCATCCTTGATTTAAGATAAACCAATCATTCGAAACCTTAGTCTCCTTCCTTGATCTCAGTACGCTCCATAACACGCAGCATCTTGAAGCACCTCCAACCTGTAGGCGGACCTTTAAGTCACATTTGCACCTCTCTCTTTTCCCTAAGAGGTATATAGTCCTTCCAATATCTTGATTGCGCACCCTCCTTTGCTCATACTCACCCAAATCCTGCTTTATGCCAGGTTTACCTGAAACCCAGTGGCTGTTTTCTGGTTCTGTTCCCACAGCTCAATTCCACGTTTGGCTTTGTTTGTTGAACCACTGCTTCTGCACAGTCTGGATCACCGTCTGAAAGTAAGTGATCTCAGCCACAGCCCAGAATCGCACAGTTTCCCAATATTGCCAGGGCGGTTTGTTTCAGCCAAAAAAAAGGGGAACTGCCAATTCCAGTTGCTCCCGGCTTTAATCTGTGGTCCGTGTTGAGTCAGCCAACCAATGACGGTGAAGGCCTCCAAGCTCCTGGGCTAGGAAGGAGAAAACTGAACCTCAGCATGAGTCAGGGGATAAAAATGAAGATCAACGAGATGCGTTGACTTCACCCAAATACTGAGAACAATGAGTGTTCCTGCAACAGCCATGAATCATAGGGAATAACCTCACCAATTGAAATGGTCCCTTGTGCCTGCAGGCACGACAAAGCACGGACACAGAAATAGGAAGAGTTACATACAGAGATAAAGAGAGGTGCGCAGACAGTGACACAAGCACACACACACGTAAGTGTCACACAGAGCCAGGAAAAGGCAGAGAGAGAGTCCATTCACTGATAGCTAAGATGAGGCAAATGTAAGGAGTCTTACAACACCAGCTTTATTTGAAAATCACAAGCTTTCGGAGCTTTGCTCCTTCGTCAGGTGAAGTGAAGGAGGAAAGCCCCTTCACTCACCTTACATTTGTCCACCCCAGTCCATCACCGGCATCTCCATAAGATGAGGCAGTAATTGGAGAAGGAGTTACCTTGATGCTGGGAGATGAGGGGCTGAGTGAGGATGGACAGAAAAGTTCAACAGGTAATAAGGAGAATTGAAAAGGTAGCCACTCACTCTGAACTTGGCAGCAAACAGAGCAGAACTGGAAAGAAGAGCACGATGACTTTGATTGGGTTAAACGTAATAAGGGTGGAGGCTGAAGCAGGCAGCTTAGGGAGCGTCTACAAAATCTACAACTTACTCATCTGGAGTGTTTGAGTCTTATGTTAAATTGTTTTTAGATTCCTAATAACCCAGAATCGAATGATGAAGAAAAAACAACTGGAATTATTATGCTTTGAAAGCAACTGAGAACATACAGGCGACAGGCTGGCCTGAGGACTGGTTCATCTGCCCCTGATCTTGGCTCGATCAGTCGTTCCCTAATTCCAGGATGTGCAGGATCTCCAGATAGGGTGTATTTAGGGCTTTAGATTAATAAAGAAAGACTTGCATTTATATAGCGCCTTTCATGACCTCAGGACTTCTCAAAACACTTTATAGCCAATGAAGTACTTTTTAAGTGTAGTCACTGTTGTGATGTAGGAAACGCAGCAGCCAATTTGTGCACAGCAAGATCCCACAAACAGCAATGAGATAAATGACCAGATAATCTGTTTTAGTGATGTTGGTCGAGAGATAAATATTGGCTCTTCTTCGAATAGTGGCCATGGAATCTTTTACGTCCACCTCAGTTTAATGTCTCATCCAAAAGCAAAAAGGGTCCCTGTTAAAATAGCTTTTCTGACCTAAATGCGTCACTAGAACTACACTTCATGGCTAACTGGACAATCACAACCAGATGGTATCAGCCCATGACTCATCTCCTGTGTCCATTAACTCATCTTTAGATCTTATCTGAAGAGCATCAATTCTGGCAATCTCGATGGCACTGCTGTTTTAAAGGATAGAAACAAAAATGTGAACATTAGAGAAAGAAAGAGACAGCAAGCAGGGAGACACACATACACACACACACACATATACACACACACACACATACACACAGATACACACACACAGATACAGCCAGCAGACAGAGAGAGAGAGACACACACACACACACACACACAGATACAGCCAGCAGGGAGAGAGAGAGAGAGAGAGAGAGACACACACACACAGATACAACCAGCAGGGAGAGAGAGAGAGACACACATACACACACACAGATACAACCAGCAGGGAGAGAGAGAGACACACACACACACACAGATGCAGCCAGCAGGAAGAGAGAGACACACACACATACACAAATACAGCCAGCAGGGAGGGAGAGAGAGAGACACACACAGATACAGCTGGCAGAGAGAGAGAGACACACACACACACATACACAGATACAACCAGCAGGGAGAGAGAGAGAGAGAGAGACACACACACACATACACAAATACAGCCAGCAGGGAGGGAGAGAGAGAGAGAGACACACACAGATACAGCTGGCAGAGAGAGACACACACACACACACACATACACAGATACAACCAGCAGGGAGAGAGAGAGAGAGAGACACACACACACATACACAAATACAGCCAGCAGGGAGGGAGAGAGAGAGAGAGACACGCACACACACATACACAAATACAGCCAGCAGGGAGGGAGAGAGAGACACACAGATACAGCTGGCAGAGAGAGAGAGAGACACACACACACACATACACATACACAAATACAGCCAGCAGGGAGGGAGAGAGAGAGAGAGACACACACACACAGATACAGCTGGCAGAGAGAGAGAGAGAGAGAGACACACACACAGATACAGCTGGCAGAGAGAGAGAGAGAGAGAGACACACACACAGATACAGCCAGCAGGGAGAGAGAGAGACACACACACAGATGCAGCCAGCAGGAAGAGAGAGAGAGACACACATACACAAATACAGCCAGCAGGGAGGGAGAGAGAGAGACACACACACACACACAGATACAGCCAGCAGGGAGGGGGAGAGAGAGAGAGACACACACACATACACAAATACAGCCAGCAGGGAGGGAGAGAGAGAGAGAGACACACACACACACGTACACAGATACAACCAGCAGGGAGAGAGACACACACAGATACAGCCAGCAGGGAGGGAGAGAGAGAGAGAGAGAGACACACACACACACAGATACAGCCAGCAGGGAGGGGGAGAGAGAGAGAGACACACACACATACACAAATACAGCCAGCAGGGAGGGACGGAGAGAGAGAGAGACACACACACACGTACACAGATACAACCAGCAGGGAGAGAGAGAGACACACAGATACAGCCAGCAGGGAGGGAGGGAGAGAGAGAGAGAGAGACACACACACATACAAACCCCAAGCGGGGAGAGACACACACACATATACACAGATAAAGCAAGCAGGGAGAGACACACTCATACATACAGGTACAGTAGGCAAGGACACACACACACACACACCTCTCGATTAGATCACCCCTCAACCTCCTAAACTCAATGGAATACAACCAATTTAATGCAACCTGTCCTCATAATTTAACCTTTTAAGCCCTAGAATCATTGAATTGTTAGTGCGGAAGGAGGCCATTCGGCCCGTCGAGTCCGTGCCGGCTCTACGCAAGAGCAATCCAGCTAGTCCCACTCCCCCGCCCTATCCCCGTAGCCCTGCAAATTTTTTCCTTTCAAGTACTTATCCAATTCTCTTTTGAAGGCCATGTTTGAATCTGCCTCCACCACCCCCTCGGGCAGTGCATTCCAGATCCTAACCACTCGCTGTGTAAAAAAATGTTTCCTCATGCCACCTTTGGTTCTTTTGCCAATCACCTTAAATCTATGTCCTCCGGTTCTTGATCCCTCCGCCAATGGCAACAGTTTCTCTCTATCTACTCTGTCTAGACCCTTCATGATTTTGAATACCTCTATCAAATCTCCTCTTAACCTTCTCTGTTCCAAGGAGAACAACCCCAGCTTCTCCAGTCTATCCACATAACTGAAGTCCCTCATCCATGGAATCATTCCAGTAAATCTCTTCTGCACCCTCTCTAAGGCCTTCACATCTTTCCTAATGTGCGGTGCCCAGAACTGGACACAATACTCCAGTTGTGGCCGAAGCAGTGTTTTATAAAGATTCAACATAACTTCCTTGCTTTTGCACTCTCTGCTTTTATTTATAAAGCCCAGGATCCTGTATGCTTTCTTAATTGCTTTCTCAAACTGCCCTGTCACCTTCAACGATTTGTGCACATATACCCCCAGATTTCTTTGTTCCTGTACCCCTTTTAGAATTGTATCCTTTGGTTTATATTGCCTCTCCTCATTCTTCCTGCCGAAATGTATCACTTCACACTTTTTTGCATTGAATTTCATCTGCCACGTGTCCGCCCATTCCACCAGCCTGTCTATAATCCTCTTGAAGTCTATCACTATCCTCCTCACTGTTCACTACACTTCAAAGTTTTGTGTTATATGCAAATTTTGAAATTGTGCCCTGTACACCCAAGTCCAAATCATTAATATATATCAGAAAAAGCAATGGTCCCAGCACCGACCCCTGGGGAACACCACTGTACACCTCCCTCCAGTCTGTAAAACAACCGTTCACCACTACTCCCTGTTTCCAGTCACTTAGCCAATTTCGTATCCATGCTGCCATTGCCTCCTTTATTCCATGGGCTTCAATTTTGATGACAAGCCTATTATGCGGCACCTTATCAAACGTCTTTTGGAAGTCCATATACACCACATCAACCGCATTGCCCTCATCAACCCTCTCTATTACGTCATCAAAAAACTCAATCAAGTTGGTTAAACACAATTTGCCTTTAACAAATCCATGCTGGCTTTCCTTTAGGAATCCATACTTGTCCAAGTGACTGTTAATTCTGACCCGGATTATTGTTTCCAAAAGTTTCCCCACTACCGAGGTTAAACTGATTGGCCTGTAGTTGCCGGGTTTATCCTTTTTTGAACAAGGGTGTAACATTTGCAATTCTCCAGTCCTCTGGCACCACCCCCCGTATCTAAGGATGTTTGGAACATAAGAACATAAGAAATAGGAGCAGGAGTAGGCCAATCGGCCCCTCGAGCCTGCTCCACCATTCAATAATATCATGGCTGATCTGATCCTAACCTCAAATCTAAATTCATGTCCAATTTCCTGCCCGCTCCCCGTAACCCCTAATTCCCTTTACTTCTAGGAAACTGTCTATTTCTGTTTTAAATTTATTTAATGATGTAGCTTCCACAGCTTCCTGGGGCAGCAAATTCCACAGACCTACTACCCTCTGAGTGAAGATTATGGCCAGTACCTCTGCAATTTCTGCCTTTACTTCCCTCAGCAACCTAGGATGCATCCCATCCGGACCTGGTGACTTATCTAGTTTAAGTACAGCTAAACTTTCTAGTACCTCCTTTTTCTCAATTTTTAGCCCATCCAGTATCTCAACTACCTCTTCACTTACTGTGATTTTGGTAGCATCTTCTTCCTTGGTAAAGACAGATGCAAAGTACTCATTTAGTACCTCGGCCATGCCCTCTGCCTCCATGTGCAGATCTCCTTTTTGGTCCCTAATCGGTCCCACCCCTCCTCTTACTACCCATTTACTGTTTACGTGCCTATAGAAGATTTTTGGATTCTCTTTTATGTTGGCTGCCAGTCTATTCTCATACTCTCTCTTTGCCCCTCTTGTTTCCTTTTTCGCTTCCCCTCTGAACTTGCTATATCGTTCTGAAGCTTGCTAGTGAGAGGCAGGCGGGATATTTGACAATTTAGACCAGTCTTGACCTCACCACATAAAACCACACACACACAGTTGTACATTACACTGAAAAGCACTGAAGAACAACGAGTGGCTGGAAGCCAGATCTGGAAGTTTACAACTATCAGGAAAGATTGAATAGGCTGGGACTCTTTTCTCATTAAAAAAAAGAAGGCTAAGGGGTGACCTTATAGAGGTCTTTAAGATTATGAAAGGGTTTGATAGGATAGACATTGAGAAGATGTTTCCACTTGTGGGGGAGACCAGAACAAGGGGCCATAAATATAATATAGTCACTAATAAATCCAAGAAGGAATTCAGGAGAAACTTCTTTACCCAGAGAGTGGCTAGAATGTGGAACTCGTTCCCACAGGCAGTAGTTGAGGCAAATAGTGTAGATGCATTTAAGGGGAATCTAGATAAACACATGAGGGAGAAAGGAATAGAAGGACATGCTGATAGGGTGAGATATGAAGTATGGAGGGAGGAGGCTTGTGTGGAGCATAAACACTGGCATGGACTAGTTGGGCCGAATGGCCTGGTCTGTGCTGTACATTTCTTGTAATTCTATGATTCTTTTTTCTGCCTAGCCCAGGTTTACTGTTGCAACTCTGCTGCTATCCTGTCTGAGATCAGTACAACCCAGATTAGGGATTGACCTTGTAAGGGGTTTTTACTGTTTCTCGGGCTTATTATAGGTCAGCCAGTTATGTTTTTCCTGAGCTGCCCTGCCCGCAGTGCGGTTGCGAATCGCTTTCCCCTTCCTGATTCTGAGCTGAGGACTTATCGGGCGGTAACAAAGACAGACTAACAGACCAGTGGATTGGTACAAGGAAAACCAATGTTTATTAATAAGAAAACTAAAAACTACAAGGTAAACAGTATTATACAGAAGATAAAAGAAAAGAAATCGCTATGGATGCAATACAGTCTTACACTTAACGGGGTGGAAGAAACGGACACATCGAGGGAAAATTCTAAAATCACAATTTTAGCAATACCCCTTTAACTCCCACCCTTACACCGAGCTAGATTGTCTTGTGGCGGCCAGAGAATTAATGCTCACCGGTGAAACAGATGAAAAGGCCTGGCCCCTGTTTTAACCTGCTGCTGCCGTCGACATGTGGTTGCGAGGTTTACTGAATGGCCTTCCTTCTTAGTTGCGAGCAAGCAGACAGGACACCGGGCCAAGAGGCGAAGAGAAGAGAGAGAGAGAGATACTGGGAAGCCCCAGTTATACCCTCCCGGTAACAGGTTATTTTCGTGCCTCATCAGTTTGCTCCATTGTCCGATTTGGGCTGAAAACGTAAGACAAAAGGGGTCCCGATCTCTGGCCCATTTACATAAATGGCCGGTTCCTGTACTGATCGGTTCCATAACTGTTTTCCATTGTTCCGAATGTTCCTTGATGGTTCACCTTTTGTCCTGGGATTTCTCCTGCTCGAATTTTGACGTGTAGGCCGGCCATGTTGATGGCTTGCCTCAGGGCTTGAATGCAACTGCATTGTTCAAAGAAACCTGTCTGAAACACGAAGCCTGCCGAGCTGTTAGAGAAATGCTGCAGGCTTTTAGGCCATGTGTCTGACCGCAGCCATTTTGAAAGACCCTGGATTTTTTAAAACACAGTCACACCAGGGTTTCTTTAATAACTCCAATAAATCTTCGGGGGGTGGGGCGGGGGGGAACATGTGAAATTTTGGAAATCCCTTCAACCTATGCTGGTTTTTTTTTGATGCGGGTACTTATTGGATTAAACTCGTTGAACCCTTGATGGAAGGAATTGTCCGACGCTGCTTTTTTATCTTGCAGACGTGTTTCAAGGCCCCTGGTACCAGCCTCAGGCAGGGCTGCCCACTCCCTGATTTTAAAATAGGCGGTCCAGAAATGTCTTAAATGTACACGATAATGTCTGGGTTTTCGAAAATTAGGAGTCAATTTTCCTCAGTTCAATGAACTTTTAACAGTCGCAAAGCGAACTTTGGAATTTAAACCTCCATTTCACGTCCAGTTTTGGAGTTCACAAGAAGAGATTTTCTTTTTAATCAATGTGGGGGTTATGGGCGTTGCTAGCAAGGCCAGCGTTTATTGGCCATTCCTAGTCGCCCTTGAACGAAAGAAGAAAGAAAGGCTTGGATTTATATCGTGCCTTTCACGACCTCAGGACGTCCAAAAGCATTTCACAGACAATGAAGTACTTTTTTTGAAGGTGGGCCTTCTTGAACTGCTGCGTTCTGTGTGGTGAAGGTTCTCCCACAGTGCTGTTAGGGAGGGAGTTCCAGGCCCACCACCACCTTCTCAAAGGGCAATGAGGGATGGGCAATAAATGCCAGACTTGCCAGCATCCAAAAAAAAAATCAATTTTAAAAATATATGGGGGAAGCGCAAAACCACTTTGCAGGCCTGTGTGAGGGGATCTGAGTTGCTGAGTCTGAAACACAAAACAAAAATGAGGGATTTCTGCTTCTGCCAGCAGCCAGTGTTCTGGTTGCATTGAGATGTCAGGCCGGGGGACGATTAGGGATTCTATAACTGGTCTCAGTACCCCTGGTCAGGAAGGGAGAGTCGGCCAGCATTCCCACTCCTGTTTCCCTTCCATTGGCCTCCTAGAAAGAAAGAACTTGGATTTATATCGTGCCTTTCACGACCTCAGGACATCTCAAAGCAATTCACAGCCAATGGAGTACTTTTGAAGTGCAGTCACTTTTTTTTTTATATTCGTTCACGGGATGTGGGCGTCGCTGGCAAGGCCAGCATTTTTTGCCCATCCCTAATTGCCCTTGAGAAGGTGGTGGTGAGCCGCCTTCTTGAACCGCTGCAGTCCGTGTGGTGACGGTTCTCCCACAGTGCTGTTAGGAAGGGAGTTCCAGGATTTTGACCCAGCGACAATGAAGGAACGGCGATATATTTCCAAGTCGGGATGGTGTGTGACTTGGAGGGGAACGTGCAGGTGGCGGTGTTCCCATGTGCCTGCTGCTCTTGTCCTTCTTGGTGGTAGAGGTCGCAGGTTTGGGAGGTGCTGTTGAAGAAGCCTTGGCGAGTTGCTGCAGTGCATCCTTTGGATGGTACACACTGCAGCCACGGTGCGCCGGTGGTGAAGGGAGTGAATGTTTAGGGTGGTGGATGGAGTGCCAATCAAGTAGGCTGCTTTGTTCTGGATGGTGAGGAGCTTCTTGAGTGTTGTTGGAGCTGCACTCATTCAGGCAAGTGGAGAGTATTCCATCACACTCCTGACTTGTGCCTTGTAGATGGTGGAAAGGCTTTGGGGAGTCAGGAGGTGAGTCACTCGCCGCAGAATACCCAGCCTCTGACCTGCACTTGTAGCCACAGTATTTATATGGCTGGTCCAGTTAAGTTTCTGGTCAGTGGTGACCCCCAGGATGTTGATGGTGGGGGATTCGGCGATGGTAATGCTGTTGAATGTCAATGGGAGGTGGTTAGACTCTCTGTTGTTGGAGATGGTCATTGCCTGGCACTTGTCTGGCACGAATGTCACTTGCCACTTATGAGCCCAAGCCTGGATGTTGTCCAGGTCTTGCTGCATGCGGGCACGGACTGCTTCATTATTTGAGGGGTTACGAATGGAACTGAATACTCTGCAATCATCAGTGAACATCCCCATTTCTGACCTTATGATGGAGGGAAGGTCATTGATGAAGCAGCTGGTTGCACCTAGGACACTGCCCTGTTACAACTACTGTTGTAATGTAGGCAACGTGGCAGACAATTTGTGCACAGCAAGATCCCACAAAAAGCAATAAGGAGATGACCAGGTAATCTATTTTACTGATGTTGGTTGAGGGATAAATATTGGCCAGGACACCGGGGAGAACTCCCCTGCTCTTCTTCAAAATAGTGCCATGGAATCTTTTACAGCCACCTGAGAGGGCAGACTCTGCTTAACGTCTCATCCGAAAGATGGCGCCTCCAACAGTGCAGCACTCCCTCAGTACTGCACTGGAGTGTCAGCCTGGATTATGTGCTCAAGTCTCTGGAACAAGAGTGCTACCACTGAGCCAAGGCTGATACTTATTACTGGGGGAGAGCTGTGGGCACAGTCAGGCCAGACAGGATTGGGCTTCGCTCCATTGAATATCTTGTGACAGTTACTGTCTCGTTTTTTATTTGATCTGGGGATGCCAGTGACACTGCTACGGCAGTATTCATCGCCAAGCCCTAGTTGCCCTCGGAGCGGAGCTACAGGCGGGAGCGGACCTAGGAGAGAGCGCGGGACTCGGAGACTACTAAAGGCCCAGGCTCGAGGGCCTACCCGCACTCGGAGCGGAACTACAGGCGGAAGCGGACCTAGGAGAGAGCGCGGGACTCGGAGACTACCAAAGGCCCAGGCTCGAGGGCCTACCCGCACTCGGAGCGGAGCTACAGGCGGGAGCGGACCTAGGAGAGAGCGCGGGACTCGGAGACTACCAAAGGCCCAGGCTCGAGGGCCTACCCGCACTCGGAGCGGCAGAGAGGCAATCGGTGAAAAAAAACAACGAGTGACGTTACAGGACAGCAGGTCGGTGATTGGCCGGTGAGTATTAGTTTGTTTTCTCTCAGTTAGGGAATTGGATAAAATTGAATTAAAAACTAGAAGCATAAAACTACTGGTATCTTATTGAAATTAAAATTAAAGCTTAAACTGTATTTGAGGCTTAATTTGTTTTTTGCTTGGTTTAAGTTAATCGAATATATTTTGTGGTTACTCCGGTCTCTTTGTGTAGTGGGGACGACTGTTAAACAGGGGCCCTTGAGTTTATCACTTAATTCCAGTCTGATTGGTGGGATCCAATTAATTTTAATTTAATTTAAATCAATTAAAGGGTAAGTCATGGCAGGACAGCTCGGCCCCGTGGCATGCTCCTCCTGGTCTACGTGGGAAATCAGGGACACTTTCTGTGTCCCTGACGACCATGTGTGCGGGAAGTGTGTCCAGCTGCAGCTACTGACAGACCGCATTGCGGCACTGGAGCTGCGGATGGATTCATACTGGTGCATTCACGATGCTGAGAACCACGTGGATAGCACGTTTAGCGAGTTGGTCACACCGCAGGTAAAGGTTGTACAGGCAGGAAGTGAATGGGTGACCACCAGGCAGAGTAAGAGGAGCAGGCAGGCAGTGCAGGGGTCCCCTGTGGCCGTCCCCCTCTCAAACAAATATACCACTTTGGATACTGTTGGGGGGGGGATGACTTATCAGGGGAAGGCAGCAGCAGCCAACTTCCTGGCACCAGGGGTGGCTCTGCTGCACAGGCTGGGAGGAAAAAGAGTGGAAGAGCTATAGTGATAGGGGACTCAATTGTAAGGGGAATAGACAGGCGTTTCTGCGGCCGCAACCGAGACTCCAGGATGGTGTGTTGCCTCCCTGGTGCAAGGGTCAAGGACGTCTCAGAGCGGCTACAGAACATTTTGGAGGGGGAGGGCGAACAGCCAGCTGTCATGGTGCACATAGGCACCAACGATATAGGTAAAAAAGGGGATGAGGTCCTAAAAGCAGAATATAGGGAGTTAGGAGGTAAATTAAAAAATAGGACCTCAAAGGTAGTAATCTCAGGATTGCTGCCAGTGCCACGTGCGAGTCAGAGTAGAAATAGGAGGATATTTCAAATGACGACATGGCAAGAGGAGTGGTGCAAGGGGGAGGGATTCAAATTCCTGGGGCATTGGAACCGGTTCTGGGGGAGGTGGGACCAGGACAAACCAGAATGTCTGCACGTGGGCAGGGCCGGGACCGCTGTCCTCGGGGGAGTGTTTGCTAGTGCTGTTGGGGAGGGTTTAAACTAAAGTGGCAGGGGGTTGGGAACCTGAGCAGGGAGACAGAGGAAAGCGTGACAGAGGAAAGCGTGTCAGGAAGGGACAGAAGGTATGGAGTAAAAGGCAAAGTGTTAAAAAAGGAAAAAGCAGGAACTAAGTGTCACAAAACATATTTGAAAGTTCTTTATCTGAATGCATGTATCATTCGTAACAAAATGGACGAGTTAACGGCACAAATAACTACGTATGGGTATGATCTTGTGGCCATTACAGAACATGGCTGCAGGGTGACAACGACTGGGAATTACATATGCCAGGGTATTTAACAATCAGGAAGGACAGGCAGGAAGGAAGGGGAGGTGGGGTGGCTATGTTAATAAATGAAGGAATCACTGTAATACAAAGAAATGATATTGGGACAAAGGATCAGGATAATGAAACAGTTTGGATAGAGATAAGGAATAATAAGGGGAAAAAAACACTAGTGGGTGTAGTATATAGGCCTCCTAATAGTTGCAACTCTGCTGGAAGAAGTATTAATCAGGAAATAGTCAGGGTATGTAATAAGGGAACAGCTATAATTATGGGGGATTTTAACTATCATATTAACTGGACAAATCAAATTGGGCAGGGCAGCCTTGAGGAAGAGTTTATTGAGTGTATTAGGGATGGATTTCTTGAGCAGTATGTAACTGATCCTACAAGGGGGCAAGCAACCTCGGAACTGGTCCTGTGTAATGAGCCAGGATTAATTAATAATGTCCTAGTTAAGGATCCCCTTGGAATGAGTGACCATAACATGGTTGCATTCCATATCCAATTAGAGGGTGAGAAGGTTGGTTCTCAAACAAGTGTACTGAGCTTGAATAAAGGAGACTATGATGGTATGAGAGCGGAATTGATTAAAGTGGACTGGGAAAATAGATTAAAGGGTAAGACGGTACATGAGCAGTGGTGTTCATTTAAGGAGTTATTTCACAACTTTCAAAAAATATATATTAACGAAAGGATTGATTAAGAAAGGGAAGATAGATTATGAAAATAAATTAGCAAAAAATATAAAAACAGATAGCAAGAGTTTCTACAGTTATATAAAAAGAAAAAGGGTGGCTAAGGCAAACGTAGGTCCCTTAGAGGATGAGACTGGGAAATTAATGGTGGGAAACATGGAATGGCAAAAATGCTGAACAAATATTTTGTTTCAGTCTTTACGGTAGAGGACACTAAGAATATCCCAACACTGGACAAATAGGGGGCTCTAGGGGGGGAGGAGCTAAATACGATTAAAATCACAAAGGAATTGGTACTCAGTAAATTAATGGGACTCAAGGCGGGTAAATCCCCTGGACCTGATGGCTTACATCCTAGGGTCTTGAGGGAAGTGGCAGTAGGGATTGTGGATGCTTTGGTAATAATTTTCCAAAATTCTCTGGACTCAGCAAAGGTCCCGGCAGATTGGAAAACTGCTAATGTAACACCGTTATTTAAAAAGGGTCGTAGGCAGAAGGCTGGAAATTATAGACCAGTTAGCCTAACATCTGTGGTGGGTAAAATTTTGGAGTCTGTTATTAAGGAGACAGTAACGGAACATTTAGATAAACATAATTTGATAGGACAAAGTCAGCATGACTTTATGAAGGGGAAGTCATGTCTGACAAATTTGCTTGAGTTCTTTCAGGACATAATGTACAGGGTGGATAAAGGGGAACCAGTGGACGTAGTGTATTTAGACTTCCAGAAGGCATTCGACAAGGTGCCACATAAAAGATTATTGCTCAAGATAAAGAATCACTGGATTGGGGGTAATATTCTGGCATGGGTGGAGGATTGGTTATCTAACAGGAAGCAGAGAGTTGGGATAAATGGTTCATTCTTGGACTGGCAACCAGTAACCAGTGGTGTTCCACAGGGGTCGGTGCTGGGTCCCCAACTCTTTACAATCTATATTAATGATTTGGAGGAGGGGACCGAGTGTAACATATCAAAGTTTGCAGATGATACAAAGATGGGAGGGAAAGTAGAGAGTGAGGAGGACATAAAAAACCTACAAGGGGATATAGACAGGCTGGGTGAGTGGGCGGAGATTTGGCAGATGCAATACAATATTGGAAATGTGAGGTTATGCACTTTGGCAGGAAAAATCAGAGAGCAAGTTGTTATCTTAATGGCGAGAAACTGGAAAGTACTGCAGTACAAAGGGATCTGGGGGTCCTAGTGCAAGAAAATCAAAAAGTTAGTATGCAGGTGCAGCAGGTGATCAAGAAGGCCAACGGAACGTTGGCTTTTATTGCTAGGGGGATAGAATATAAAAACAGGGAGGTATTGCTGCAGTTATATAAGGTATTGGTGAAACCGCACCTGGAATACTGCATACAGTTTTGGTCTCCATACTTAAGAAAAGACATACTTGCTCTCGAGGCAGTACAAAGAAGGTTCACTCGGCTAATCCCGGGGATGAGGGGGTGGACATATGAGGAGAGGTTGAGTAGATTGGGACTCTACTCATTGGAGTTCAGAAGAATGAGAGGCGATCTTATTGAATCATATAAAATTGTGAAGGGGCTTGATCGGGTGGATGCGGTAAGGATGTTCCCAAGGATGGGTGAAACTAGAACTAGGGGGCATAATCTTAGAATAAGGGGCTGCTCTTTCAAAACTAAGATGAGGAGAAACTTCTTCACTCAGAGGGTAGTAGGTCTGTGGAATTTGCTGCCCCAGGAAGCTGTGGAAGCTACATCATTAAATAAATTTAAAACAGAAATAGACAGTTTCCTAGAAGTAAAGGGAATTAGGGGTTATGGGGAGCGGGCAGGAAATTGGACATGAATTTAAATTTGAGGTTAGGATCAGATCAGCCATGATCTTATTGAATGGCAGAGCAGGCTCGAGGGGCCGATTGGCCTACTCCTGCTCCTATTTCTTATGTTCTTATTATGCCCCCTAGTTCTAGTTTCACCCATCCTTGGGAACATCCTTACCGCATCCACCCGATCAAGCCCCTTCACAATCTGATATGTTTCAATAAGATCGCCTCTCATTCTTCTGAACTCCAATGAGTAGAGTCCCAATCTACTCAACCTCTCCTTCACCTGAGGAAGGAGGAAGCCTCCGAAAGCTTGTGGATTTTAAAATAAAATTGTTGGACTATAACTTGGTGTTGTAAAATTGTTTACAATTATGTTCTTATGTTCTTATGCCCGGAGGATATTAAGACTCAACCTTGTTGGACGGCAGGTTCCCTTGCCTGAAGCACATTAATGAACCAGTTAGGTTTTGTTGACAATCCAACAACCCACAAATGACCAGATCTATTGAACTGAACTCAACGCTTTGCTACAGTGGGATTTGAACTCACAACCTCTGGACAATAACTAATGGTCATTTTGGGCAAGTAGGTATCTGTACCTGTGAGAGATGCCACGGCAATGGGTCAGTGCCTTTGAGACAGGGGACATAAAAAAGAGACAATACAAAGTCTTAGCAGTTTCACAATAATCTCCACCCAGCACTGAGCCCCCACTCAGGGGTTGGGGAGAGGGTGAGTCATGGGCTCCAGCCCAAAGAGCCTGAAAGAGAAAATGTCCGGAATTTGCAGATTGAGACAGGTTTTTCGGTCGTTCCAGGCTGCAAATCCTCCAGGGAGCACCGCTTGTAAAATATAACCTTTAAAACTCAGACTCTCTGTCCCCGCCCAGCGAGGATGCCAAGCAGAGTTTATCAGTGTTGTTTCACCTGCTCCACGTGCAAAATTGCAAAGAATTGGAACTCGCCTTCGAACGGGACCTTGTCACATCTGCAGGATAGCCCGAGGCATTTCACAGCCAATGGATTACTTTTGAAGAGCAGCCACTGTTGTTATGTCGGCACCCAGTTTGCACGCAGTAAGATACCACAAAGAGAAAATAAATGATTTTTTTTTTTATTCGTTCATGGGATGCGGGCGTCAGCATTTATTGCCCATCCCTAATTGCCCTTTGAGAAGGTGGTGGTGAGCCGCCGCCTTGAACCGCTGCAGTCCGTGAATACCTGAATGACAAGTTAATCTGTTCTTCGGAACATTAAAAATAGGAGGAGGCCATTCAGCCCCTCGGGCCTGTTGCGCCATTGAATTAGATCTTGGCCTATCTGCACCTCAACTCCATTTACCCGCCTTTGTTCCATATCCCTTACCGAACAAAAATCTATCGATCTCAGTCTTGAAAGCTCCAATTGACCCCCAGCATCCACAGCCTTTTGGGGGAGAGAGTTCCAGATTTCCACTCCCTTTTGTGTGAAGAAATGCTTCCTGATCTCACTCCTCAATAGCCCGGCTCTAATTTTAAGATTATGCCCCCTTGTTCTTGATTCCTCCATCAGAGGAAATAGTTTCTCCGTATCTACCCTATCAAATCCCTTTATCGTTATAAACAACTCGATGAGATCACCCCTCGATCTCCTAACCTCGAGGGAAATGGTGCTGATTGAGGGAAGAATGTTGGCCGGGATCCCAGAACAACTTCCTGCTCTTCCACATCCACCTTCAGATCGTGCCCCGGGGTCCTTTACACCCACCTGAGAGGGCAGACAAGCCCCCGGTTTAAAAGCTCATCCAAAAGATGATGCCCTGGACAATGCATTGCTCCCTCTGTACTGGTGTTTCAACCTAGGTTAGGGTCTTAGCTCTGTACTGGGGCTTAAACCCACGACCTCCTGCCTCAAAGGAAAAATAAAACCAACTGAGCCAAACTGAAACTCAAAACCATCTCAGAAAAATCATAGACCGGGAACATCCATCCCAGTCTGTGCACTGCCCTTGGTCACTGGAGGGGGTGTCCATCGCAGTCTGGAAAAAAACCCACGTTTTAACTCTGTGTGTGAAAGTGTAACACTGTCTCTGGGTCTGCAGTTTGTGTGTGTGTGCCTGTGTGTGTGCCTGTGTGTGTGTGTGTGTGCCTGTGTGTGTGCCTGTGTGTGTGTGTGTGTGCCTGTGTGTGTGTGTGTGTGCCTACATGTGTGTCTGTGCATGTGCCTGTGTGTCTGTGTGTGTGTCTGTGTGTGTGTGTCTCTGTGCGTGTCTGTGTGCTTCTGTTTGTGTGCTGTGTGTGTTTGTGTGCATGTGTCTGTCTGTGTGCGTGTGTGTGTCTGTGTACATGTCTGTGTGTGTGTATGGATCTGTGTGTATGTGTGTGTGTGTGTCTGTGTGTGTGACTGTCTGTGTATGTGCGTGTCTGTGAATATGTCTGTGCGCATGTATCTGTGTCTGTGTGCGTGTATCTGTCTGTCTGTGTGTGTGTCTGTGAATATGTCTGTGCGCATGTATCTGTGTGTGTGTGTGTGTGTGTGTGTGTATCTATCTGTGTGCGTGTCTGTGATTATGTCTGTGCACGTGTGTCTGTGTCTGTGTGCGTGTATCTGTCTGTCTGTGTGCGTGTGCGTGTGTCTGTGTTGGAGCATCAGTTATTTAAGTAACCAGTCCACGTCTCCCAGTGATTGATTTGGCAGCTGACTGAGGGATGAGCTCTGGGGGTTTTGTGATGGTGATGAGGGCTGGGAGCAAAGTCTGGAGGGCCAAAGGCAAAACACACACTTGTGACGGAGCAAGCTGGGTGTGTGAGGAATTGCTTCTTCCATAACATTCCTCTGATCTCTCTGTTTACACCAGAGGCCTGAGCACTTGAAACCCGAGTTCTGTGGTCACGCTCTCCATGTTGGATGGTTAGAGAGTGCACTGTCAGTGAGCCCAGCCCCGACTGTCATTTGTTATTTAAATTACAATTAGCAGGATTTGCCCCAAGCGACAAGTCAGGACACGGATGTTAAAAGAGACGCACTGAGCTGTGTGATTTACGCAGAATTGCAAGTGTCCCACAGGCTCTGAGCTAAGAAACAGCCGCCTGTAAAGACTCAATGGAACCTCAACCACTCAAATATTAATTGACCCTCAGCTGATAGTTTGTGATAAAGCGGAGATGGCATTTTAAAATATAATTCTCCAGCTCCAATTCTCTCCCCTGCTCTCCTGGGAAGGCTGACTCACACTGCAGTCACGGTCCTGCAGTTGACAGCATGTTCCCTCAAACATTACACCGTCGAGCGGCTCCTCCATTCCTCCCCCAGCAAAGATGCACCATTGCCCCCAAGGGTCTACCCTGCCTCTCGCATCCCAGCACCCCCTCCCACCGCACCCCAAAAACCCCGCACCCCAACAACTCCGCACCCCTCCCCCCGCACCCCTCCCCCCGCACCCCTCCCCCCGCACCCCTCTGCCCCAACTGTCCCTTTCTCTGCCAATGTATTGGTGGAATTCAACTTCTTTTTGAGCATGCACCCCAAAGACCCCGCACCCCAAAGACCCCGCACCCCAAAGACCCCGCACCCCAAAGACCCCGCACCCCAAAGACTCCACACCCCAAAGACCCCGCACCCCAAAGACCCCGCACCCCAAAGACTCCACACCCCAAAGACCCCGCACCCCAAAGACCCCGCACCCCAAAGACCCCGCACCCCAAAGACTCCACACCCCAAAGACTCCACACCCCAACGACCCCGCACCTCAGCGACCCCGCAGCCAACGACCCTGAACCCCAAGGACCCCGCACTCCAACAACCCCGCACCCCAACGACCCCGCGCCCCAACGACCCCGCACCCCAACGACCCCGAACTCCACCGACCCCGCACCCCAATAACTCCGGCGAGTTCTATACAGTCCAGATGGTTAAGACAAAAATCTACCGCATGTGCACATACATGTCCCCATAAAAATGCTGGCACACGTGCAGAAACATATACGCACTCGCACCCATATGCACAGTTGATACATGCACGCACACACACACACACACAGTCGCTCGCATTCACACACACACATAGGTGCATGCGCCCAACACACACACACAGCCACACACACACACAGGTGCGCACACGCCCACACACACACACAATATATTCCCAGTGGCTGTAGGCTGATGTCAGATCTTTCCTCCGGCCTTAGTCTTTCCATTGTGTTGTGTTTTGTTTCTCACCTGCTTCCTGTCATCAGTTCACAGGGGGATTAATCCAATGTGATTCTTTCATGCAGGGTCTCACCCTGTTGTAATGGTGTGGAGATGCCGGTGATGGACTGGGGTTGACAATTGTAAACAATTTTACAACACCAAGTTATAGTCCAGCAATTTTATTTTAAATTCACAAGCTTTCGGAGGCTTCCTCCTTCCTGGACTATAACTTGGTGTTGTATAATTGTTTACAACTGTTGTAATGGGGCAGAGGGGAGGGGGTGAGGGGGGGGGGTGGGGGGGGTGAGGGGGGTGGGGGGATGGGAAGCTCCCTGCAGGTTTTTGGTGAGGAAGCTCATTAATATGTAGATGAGTTTGATGTTTAAACTCCGATGTCAGCAGAGATTGTTCTGCAGCAGAGTGAAAAAGAATAATCACTGCCCTCGGGCAAGAATTTGCTCCCTTTGGTTTAAGTAACCCTCCAGTTTAATTCGCCTCACGCCTCAGCTGAGACTTCACCCGGTACCTCATTCCCTTTTCCTTCGCCGTGTTTCTGCCAAATTCCTTCCCTTCCTTCTGACGTTGTTCTCAGAAAATTTCCAACCTTGTTTTCAAATCCCTCCATGGCCTCGCCCCCTCCCTCTCTCTGTAACCTCCTCCAGACCTACAACCCTCCGAGATCTCCGCGCTCCTCTAATTCCGGCCTCTTGCGCATCCCAGATTCCCATCGCTCCACCATTGGCGGCCGTGCCTTCAGCTGCCTGGGCCCTAAGCTCTGGAATTCCCTCCCTAAACCTCTCCGCCTCTCTACCTCTCTCTCATCCTTTAAGAAGCTCCTTAAAACCCTGCCTCTACCTGTCCTAATATCTCCTAATGTGGCTCGGTGTCAAATTTTGTTGGATAATCGCTCCTGTGAAGCGCCTTGGGACGTTTTACTACGTTAAAGGCGCTATATAAATGCAGGTTGTTGTTGTTGACCTGTGTTGGGGTAGAGTCCCATGGACTGCCCTGCAGTACCTCACCTGAGGAAATCTTGCTTCAAGGGCACACCTGGACGGTGAGTTTCAGCAAAGGATTGACCGTCACAGCTGATTCACCAGAATGATACCAGGGCTAAAAGGGTTAAATCATGAGACCAGGTTACATGGACCAGACTTGTACTCCCTCGAGTATAGGAGATCAATGGGTGATCTAATTGAGGTGTTTAAGATGATTAAAGGATTCAATAGGGTTGATAGAGAGAAACTATTCCCTCTGTTGGGAGAGTCCAGAACAAGGACCTTCAAATTAGAGCCGGGCCGTTCAGGGGTGATGTCAGGAAACACTTCTTCACACAAAGGGGAGTGGAAATCTGGAACTCTCTCCCCCAAAAAGCTGTTGAGGCTGGGGGTCAATTGAAAATTTCAAAACTGAGATTGATAGATTTTTGTTGGAGACGGGGTATTAAGGGATATGGAACTGAGGCGGGTAAATGGAGTTGAGATACAGAGCAGCCATGATCTAATTGAATGGCGGAAAAGGCTCGAGGGGCTGAATGGCCTCCTCCTGTTCCTATGTTCTTAGACGACCCTGATCCTATCCACACCCAATGTCTGTACACACCTTCCAGCAGTAGTGGTTGACTAGTGATTAGTGATTGGGGGGGGTGCACCGTGGCCAATTCCACCCCCACCCAACTCTAGCTCAGGGGCACTGAGGCCAAAAGGCAGTGGTCCCATCACTGTCCTGGTTGAGAGCAGCTAACTCAACATACATCACGGAATAGGCCCTGCAGTGTTATAGTCCCATCGCCACTCCCAGTGTGGGTCCATACTGGACAGGAGAGGGGGTCCCAGAACCCGCCCTACAATGTGTGCTTTTTCCCTCCTTTATTCTTTGTTTTGTTTAAATGCTGTTCGTCTGTAACTTCTTCCAATTTTGACCAAGGGTCCAAACCTGAAAATTTAACACCTCCATCCTCTCCCCAGACTCCGGCTGACCCGCTGACCATTTCCAGCATCTTCTGTGTTTCTTTGTTTCCCAATTAACTGGCCTGTGTAAAATCAAACCCTTTCACGGCACGCCCGCGTTCCCTGTTCCGACACTAACGTTCCGAACACATTAATCTACATTGGAGCAGGGCAATGTCTCTAGAATTACATGGCATCTACAGCACAGAAACAGGTCACTCGGCCCATCTGGTCCATTCTGGTGTTTATGCTCCACACGAGCCTCTTCCCTCCCCTCTTTATCTAACCCAATCAGCATACCCTTCTATTCCTTTCTCCCACATGTGTTTATCTAGCTTCCCCTTAAATGCATCGATGCTATTCGCCTCAACTACTCCTTGTGGGAGCGAGTTCCACATTCTCACCACTCTCTGGGTAAAGAAGTTTCTCCCGAATTCCCTATTGGATTTATTAGCGACTATCTCATATTATGGCCCCTAAGTTTTTGTCTCCCCCACAAGTGGAAACATCTTCTCTACGTCTACCCTATCAAACCCTTTCATTATCTTAAAGACCTCTATCAGCTCACCCTTCAGCCTTCTCATTTCTAGAGTAAGGAATCTTACAACACCAGGTTATAGTCCAACAGTTTTCTAGAGAAAAGAGCCCCAGCCTGTTCAGCCTTTCCTGATAATTATAATCTCTCAGTTCTGGTATCATCCTAGTAATTTTTTTTTTGCACCTTCTCCAGTGCCTGTATATCCGTTTTGTAATATGGAGACCCTGTGCACAATACTCCAAGTGCGGTCTAACCAGGTTTCAATGCAAGTTTAATGCAACTTCTCTGCTTTTCAATTCTATCCTTCTAAAAATGAACCGCAGTGCTTGATTTGCTTTTTTTTTATGGTCTTATTAACCTGCTTTGCTACTTTTGGTGACTCGTGTATCTGTATCCCCAGATCCATTTGCTCCTCTGCCCCATTTAGACTTATTATCCAAGCAGCATGCTGCCTCCTTAATACACCACCTCACTTATCAATATTGAAATTCCAGTCCGGGAGCTGGAGCCTCTGATATCCTGAGTTCTTTCCCCAGTGGCCATGGTTGCATGGACACATTTAAACAAGAAGGAACAGTAAATCAATAGACTGCAGCTCGCCTCGTATTCACCGCCCGGGGGGGGAAGACAGGCAGGTCCGCAGAACACCACCACACGGAGGCCTGCAGCGCAATCAAACGTTTCACCCCCGAGCCGCTATCGGACTGGGCAAGAGCCACAGAGAAAGAAAGTCGACAAATCAAATAAGCGCGCCGATTAATGTCTGGATGGATTTACAACCCCTGACAATGGTCCTTATTTACATTAATAAAATAATCTTTTGTTCTTCCTCCTCACGCTCCATTCTGAGGACACCGCCAGCTTGCTTCCCCGGTAACACCGATTTGGTCCCCCCACTGGTCTCATTGATATGTGCAGCATGGCTGTAGGTTGATTCTGCCTCTGGTTCTGTCTCCCAGTGTCCGGGATTCATTTGGTGTCTCATTGGAAGGAACGTAGGAACATGGGTGTCAGTACCTCGAGCCTCTTCAATTAGATCATGGCTGATCTGTATCTTAGCTCCCATTCACCCCCCTTGGTTCCCAAGTCCTCACCTAACAAAAAACTATCAACCTCGGTTGTGACATTTTCAATTGAACCCCTGGCCTCAACAGCTTTTTGGGGGAAGAGAGAGTTCCAGATTTCCACTCCCCTTTGTGTGAAGATGTCTCCCGACAAAGATACAGATGAGAAAGAGCTTGCGTTTATATAGTGCCTCCTCGCGATGCACCAAAGCACTTCAGCGGGTGAGACGGAGTGGGTAACTCGGTGGGTGGCACAGTGCGACCCATCGCAACACATTAAAAATCATTGGTGCGACCTAGGGTGGTACTGAGCTGTACGGATCACAGAGGTCCCACAGTGAGTTTGTTGATCTCAGCCAGGACAATGGTCAGGGGTGGGGGATGGGGGCAACAGCGCTTCATTTAGGCTCAGTACCCCTGGGCTAGAGTGGGGGGGGAGGGGGGAGGGGAGAGGGGGAAATTGGCTAATGTACACACCTCCGATCGCACGAGTCACAGAATCAGCCCTATAGTGTTATTGTCCTATCTCCATCCGGCACTCCCATCCAGACTGAGGGTGGAGCTTCATAGAATTACCTAACACACACTCACAAACACACACTCAAACATTCAGACACTCACACCATCGCACTCACACCATCGCGCACTCACTCACACCATCGCACACTCACACCATCGCACACTCACACCATCGCACTCACACCATCGCACTCACACCATCGCACACTCACACCATCGCACTCACACCATCGCACACTCACACCATCGCACACTCACACCATCGCGCACTCACTCACACCATCGCACTCACACCATCGCACACTCACTCACACCACGCACTCACACCATCGCACACTCACACCATCGCACTCACACCATCGCACTCACACCATCGCACACTCACTCACACCATCGCACTCACACCATCGCACACTCACACCATCGCACTCACACCATCGCACACTCACACCATCGCACTCACACCATCGCACACTCACACCATCGCACACTCACACCATCGCGCACTCACTCACACCATCGCACTCACACCATCGCACACTCACTCACACCATCGCACTCACACCATCGCACACTCACACCATCGCACACTCACACCATCGCACTCACACCATCGCACACTCACACCATCGCGCACTCACTCACACCATCGCACACTCACACCATCGCACACTCACCAGCGCATATTTACAAACACTCACACCATCGCAAACTCACAAACACTCACATCGTCGCACACTAACAAAGTCTCACACCATCGCACACTCGCAAACACTCGCACCACTGCACACCCACTTGCGGGATCTTGCTGTGTGCAAAATGGCTGCTGCCGTTGCCTCCATAACAACGGTCAGTGTATTTCAAAGCGTGAGATGTTTTAGTGCCAGTCTCTCCCGGACTCACCCAGACTATCACAAACCCCGTCCTCTCCCCTCTCCCCAACCCCAATCTGATCATCTCTCAGTTACTGGACAATGATCAGGAGCGGGAACTCTGTCCCTCCCTCACCCAGCGACACCAAGGCCAATTGTAACAGTATTATTGCTGCAGGCCTGAGACCAGCTGAGAGCTCAGCCCTGGGACCTCTGTGGCCTGTGTGGTTCAGCTCCTATCTGACACATTGACCCAATGATCCACAGCACATCATTTCCTACAATACAACAGTGACTACACTTCAAAAGTACTTTGGGATGTCCAGAATTGTGAAAGGCACTATATAAATGCAGGTGGCTTCTTTCTTGATTGGAAAATAAAAATTCCATTCGAAAAAAAAATGAATACGAGCCTCTGCTCATCTCATCGCTGTTTGCGAGATCTTGCTGTGCGCAAAATGGCTGCCACATTCGCCTACATAACAAGAGTCACTGCACTCCCAAAGGAACCCGTTGAGCGTGACATTCTTCGACAGGTTTCGATGACGTGACAAGGCGCTGCATGAAAGACAATCTGTTCTTTCTCTCCACTTAATCACGGTTCATTAAAACTGATTCTGAGACTGCAGCAAAATAAATATTGGATGTGTTCAGTGCACTCTGAATTGGTGACTTGCTAACAGTGGACGAGCTCCCGGCCCTCTGCCCGCTCCGACAGTTCCCTTTTCTTTTTCTTCCTCCTGCACACACCCGGTGTTGACAGCAGAGCTGGTGCCAGAGTCCCCCTGCAGTAACACTTCCTCCCCTCTGACCATTATGCAAACTGACCACCTCCCCCCACCCTCTCCACTGTGCTCCCTCTCCTGCCTTGTGCGCACACAATGAAAAGGGCTGGAGTATTTCATCCACCCTTTCCCTTTTCCCCTGCCTCCTTTTTCCCAGGATCCTGCCAGCCGGCTTTGACAGCTGTGTGATGCTGTTGGATAATCTGCTCAGCTAGCCCGTACCTTTGTGCTGTTTTGGTTTTTTTTTCGCTTCCTGCTCTGCGAGTTTGGCGAGAGAATCTGTACCGGTGAAGAAATCGCCTTTTGCAAGAGGAGGGGGGGCGGCAGAGGGGTCGCAGTAATAAGGTAATAGGAACCTTTTGGCGTTGCACGTCTCTGTGTGAGTGTGTACGAGTAAGAGCGAGAGTGAGAGAGAGAGAGAGAGGGGGGGGTCTTTGCTTGTCTGTATCAGAGAGAGAGAGAGAGTGATCCAGATTATGGCAGCTTGCACACACAGCATCAAAATACAAGTGCATGGGGGGAGCTTAATGTGTTTCTTCAGATAACAGCAATGGCCTTGGGTTGTCCTATTGAAAGATGGGCTTGCAAACAATTGATTTCACAGGCAGAGTGCTCGGAGGGGCTGGGACAGTGGCTAGGGATGAGGTTAGACGTTCTTCTGCAAACCCCACCTCCCCCCCAGCTTGGGCTGAGCTCCCATCTTTTGAATTTGTCTTTATAATATCGGGTAGCCAGCTCTGAATGAGAGTTGGATTGAAATTCCAGTGCAGTTTGAGCTGTAATTACACCGTGCAGTAATCCTTGCAGTGTATTTCTGTTTTAACTTTGATAAGTTAATGGTCGGACAGTCCTAGAACATTCTGTGGAGATGATGGTTGCAAATTGTTTTTGTCGTGCGTTGAATATTTTTTCTTGGTTAACACATTAAATGGTTCTTGTTATGTTCAGTTTGTGATGCTGATTAACACATTAAATGATGTTTGTTATATTAAAGCTACGGTTGGTGATGCTGGTTAACACATTAAATAATACTTGTTAAGCTCAAGCTTCAGTCGGTGATGCTGGTTAACAAATTAAATGATGAGGTGTTAAAGCCTTGGTTGGTGACACTAATTAACACATTAAACAATGCTCGTTATGTTAGAACTTCAGTTAGTGAAACTAGTTAACATATTAAACAATGACCGAGCTTTGGATGATGATACTAGTTAACACATTAAACTATGCTCATTATATTGGAACTTCAGTTGGTGATACTAGTTAGCACATTAAACGATGCTCATTATGTTGAAGCTTTAGTTGGTGATACTAGTTAATACATTAAACGATGCTTGTTATATTGGAACTTCAGTTGATGATACTAGTTAACACATTAAATGATACTTGTAATGACAGTGCTTTGGTTGGTGATACTCGTTAACATATTAAACGATGCTCGTTATGTTGTAGCGTCAGTTGGTGACACTAGTTAGCACATTAAAAAATGCTGGTTAAGTTGGCGCATTGGTTGGTGATACTAGTTAACATGATAAATGACACTTGTTAAGCCACTGGTGACCCTGTCTTTGACAATTTTGAAACAGACTTCAGGAAATGACGCTGAAAATCAAACCACCATAAAAGGCAGTTTTATCATGCAGGGTCCTTCAGGTGAGATGTTAAACCAAGCTCCTGCTTGCCTGTCCAGTTGGACCTGATAAACCCAATGGCATATTTGAAGAAGAGCGGTCTGTTCTCCTGATGAACATTCTTCCCTCAACCGCTACCACCAGAAGCAGATCAGGGGCCGATGTTCCTCTCCAGGCCCCTGCTGGGTGTCCAACCAATGCGTGCCTCCAAGGGGGATGGGTGCGCTCCATTTTCCTGGGCTCAGGCGCATTCACAGCCCGGCCCCCCCCCCCTCATCTAGAATTGGGTTATGCTCCTGGACAACAGCCCCGGGGCCCAAAGATTGGTCGGGGTGGGATGGGGGTGGGGGGGGGAGGAGGAGCGGGGGAACCAAAAATATCCGCAGGTCATCTACTTTGTTCCAGGTGTTCCCAGGGCCCTCGCAGACCCTGCAG